>NC_053493.1:97012744-97345244 GCF_905171775.1 Rana temporaria
AATTGGGTCCAGAAAAATAACATTGTAGGGCATGGCATAGGAGTGGCCTGTTGTTGTTCCTTTTTTTGCCACCTGATGTCCACATAGCCAGGAGTCAGAGAAGAAAATTAGTTAGTAGAGTTAAGTGCAGGCCTGCCCCTGCTAGGGGAAGGGAACTCTGTATATTAGGAAGACAGAGCTTTGAGCATTCATTTCCATATGGAAAGTGATTATTGGATTTCCCTGTGATGTTGGGCCTGATTTGTTTAGCATTCCCTGAGGGAGCAGCATAAGAACTGTATGCATTTTCTAAGTGTATCTCTCTGGTATGGGATGCTGGACTCTGGGATGCCCCTTCTGTAGGTAATGGCTCTCTCATCTCTCCCCTAATACAACTTATCTCTGAACTTTACACTTGACTGTTTGTAACTGCTTAGTGCCGCCACATCCATGGAATGGTGATATCTCTTCTCCTATTGATTCAATAAACTTAAAAGCATCCCTGGTATAGACCCCTACTTCTCCCAACCTTTATATGTGGACGTCCATTGGAAACAAATATTGTTCTCAGGGGGGAAAAGTGGTGTCTGTGGTTCTATTGCCTGAAGGAAGTTTCCAGTTAGTGCTCCAAGAGGCATTGGCTTCTCAACATAATTATATGCAGAAGATGCTGTGTTCACTATTGCAAATGAAGGTGGTAAAACATAAAAATACCTTCTATGTTATTGCTTAACATAGTCACAAAATGTTTTCTATGATGTACTACAGATGAAATTGCCATAACTTTAACTATCCTTTTGGACGACCAAGTTGTGGAACCATCACTTAGTACTCTGATGTACGGAGAGGACTCTGATGTAAGGGGGAACACTGCAGCCTCTGGTGTAATGGGAAACTGTGATATAAGGGGGGCTCTGAAAATCCTGATTTACCTTAGTGTACTCATTTAGAGGCAGGAGAAAGAAGGGGGGAGACTTCAGTCACAGACAGGAATGGATGCTGGGCTCACTCACCTCTCATCCAGATGTATCTGAAGCTGTTGGACTTCAAATTTCAAACCCCCATATTGCTTTTCTGAGGCACAGTGCTGGGAATTGGAGTGTGGGCAGACACAGAGGGGTAGGGGCGGGAAGAAGAGGAGCAGATTGAGCCCTCTCTCCTCTCCCAACTGTATGTGGGGGGATTGTTAGTGCTGGCTTTGGGCAGTATAAAAGAGAGTGTGACAGACACTGTCAGCTTAGAAAGCTGGAGCCAGCAACCTTGCTGGGAAGCCATAGTCCAGTCTGAATAATGTTCCCGGGTTTCAGGCAATTGGAAACCCGGACACATGATTTCAAACCCAAACTGTCTAGGTGAATCCCGGACAGGTGGTAACCCTAGCTGGGATGAACAGTGCATGGGGTGCAAACATGGGCGTCCGTGCCATAGGGCAAGGGAGGGCGTTTGCCCCCCTAGAAATCAGTGCCATGATTCTCTGGGAGGAAAACAGCGGGCAGGAAGCAAGGCGGCGGCACAACGAATTCAATTAGAGCCGATCTCTCTCTTCTAGCTTCAGATGACAGAGAGGGGAGGGGGGATCGGGGGAGATATACAGTACAGACAGCCCACGGCTCTCCTCTCCCTTTCACAGTGCCGCTGCTCCATTTACCAGAGAACTCGGCAGCGGCACTGTGACAGGAAGAGGAGAGCCGGGGGCTGTCTGTACTGTACTGTACTCGCCCCCCTTCCCCTCTCTGTCTGCTGGTGCTAGAAAAAAGAGAGTGTCTCTAATTGGATTCGCCGTGCCGCCTCCTTGCTTTCTGCTTTCCTCGCCATGATTGGCCACAGCAGAGGGCCAATCAGAAGACTCTGGGGACTGGGGGCATCATGGGAGTGGCGGCCCCAGCGTGTCCACAGACACCATGCTAAAGCCCCCAGCACGCAAGCACTCTGTAGCTGTATGCCCCTGTCTTTGCTATGATGTGTGGTGTTTGACTACTTTTACCAATAAAAGGCAACCGAGAAGGTTTTTCCAGAGTGCGGCTGTCCAAACATTTCTTTCTACAATCACGCAAGCACTCTGCTGGAGGAGTGGGTTAGAAAAGGAAAAAAGAGAATACTGTGCTCATGCTGGGGGAAGCTAGAGAGAGCCAGGCTGTACCCACACAACCAGAGAGCCACGCTGTACCCGCACCACCAGAGAGCCACGCTGTACCCGCACCAACCAGAGAGTCACGCTGTACCCACACCAACCAGAGAGCCACGCTGTACCTGCACCAACCAGAGAGCCACGCTGTACCCGCACCAACCAGAGAGCCACGCTGTACCCCCACTAACCAGAGAGCCACGCTGTAACCACACAACCAGGGAGGGAGTCACGCTGTACCCGCACCACCAGAGAAAGAGTCACGGTGTACGCGCACCACCAGAGAGGGAGCCCCACTGTACCCGCACCACCAGAGAGGGAGCTCTGCTGTACCCGCACCACCAGAGAGGGAGCCCCACTGTACCCGCACCACCAGAGAGGGAGCCCCACTGTACCCGCACCACCAGAGAGGGAGCCCCACTGTACCCCACCACCAGAGAGGGAGCACCACTGTACCCGAACCACCAGAGAGGGAGCCCCGCTGTACCTGCACCACCAGAGAAGTAGCCCTGCTGTTATTATTGTTTCTACTGACACCAATGCTGGCGATTTTTATTTTGCGGAAACTGACAGCAAAGCTGGAGATTGTTATTGCAGAAACTGGCACTGATCCTGGGTGTTGTTATTTCCTTGGGGGGGGGGACTCAATTTTTTATGATATTGTCATTCAAAGTTCCTAGTTGCTTGATAGTTGCATCAGGTTTCTCAAACCTTTGCATGCCTGCGCTTTATGTGATAATGACTAAGCCCCTCCCCTTCATGACATTGTCAAAAAGGGACCGAGCATGGATGACCTTAAAATGATGCCCCCCCCCCCTTGGAAAAAGTTCAGCGGACGCCCCTGGGTGCATCGGTAAATGGTGTTGGAAGAGGAATTCAGAAGGTGCACAGGTGAGAAGTGTTGGAAGAGGTTGGCAAAGGGTGCAGAAGTAAGCGGTACTGGAAGAGGATTGCAGTGGTGAGCAGTGTTAGAAGAGTGTTGCAGGGGGTGTGGAGTGAACCCTAGTGCTGGAGTTACACACTTGTTGTGTCTGGACTCTCCGGAGACACCAGTGTCCCCTATCCACCTACAGCAGTGGCACAGAGATTGGAGGAGTCAGTGGCAGCAGTGGCACTAGCACTGTAGCCGTATTTAGCCCAACACCAAAAATGAAATATATTGCCATTTACCAATCATTACATTGTTTTTTAATTTTCCCCTCTGTTTTTACTTGGTGATTTGTCCAGTAACACACCTCCTGTATAGAGTGCCCCTGCTCTACACGAAGAAGCACAGGGGTCACTTTTGGACAGCAGCATTGTCAGTCCGGGGAGAGGGGAGTAACTAACAAATAAAACTAACAAATCAAAGCCAAACTCCAACTAATACTTTAAAAGCAGTTACAAAAAAAAAAAAAAAACATTTTCCTTTTGGGATAAAGGGTTTGAATAAATAAAGAAAAGCTGATCATTGTAAGCTGACCTGTCAGTGTTAAATAGTTTGTTTCATCCCTGTAACTGCTACATCTGCAGGATAGTGTGTTCTTTTGAAAAACAGCAGACTTACTGGCCAGAACACCAGGTGAAATTAAAGGAATGAGAGCCTAAAAGAATAAAACGAATGCGGCCGCTACATCCAACAATTGGTAAGCTGCAAGATACAGTAATAGATTTTGCTTTTGGGTTTAATACAGCTTAAGGTGAACGGCTGCTGGACAGATGTGTTGCCTGTTTTTTTTTTTTTTAACAGAAAAAGGTGTTGCCTGTTTAATACCTGTTATTGCCTGTTATTTATGACATGTTGTTAGTGGGTTGCCTCATTTTAAAAGGATTGCGTGGTTGTAGCTAGTATATACAATACATACATAATTTTACTAATGAATAACACCTTCTTGGCTATGTTTCTGTACTTATATAAAAACTACCTGTATATACAGTATGTTAAAATTTAATTGTGCAATCATGTGTGTAAATGGGCAAACAGCAAAAGGTGTCCCTGGAAATATTTTTTAAACAACTATACACTACTAATACAATTACGGTATTTTCCTTCTGTTTGATTTTACTCACAATTGAAAACAATTTAATTCAAAGGATTGTGATTTCAGGTGTACTTACTTAAGTTTAACATCCTTAATTTTCTTTATCAGGCTCTCTTTCTTATCTTTTGCCTTCTTTGATAAATTTTCTCCTTTTAATACATCTGATAGAAAAGTTTCCAACTCTAGAAATAAAAAAGTAAAATTAGACAAAGTTACAGTGACTTTCATTCATATAATATCTCAATGTATCAATGTATCACTACAAACATACCACATGGAATATTAGCCTATTTTCTTGGGTATCCTCATTTTCAGTGAAATAGGGGTGGAATTTTCAGTGCGACAACTTTATTTACCTTAATGTTTTTTTTTTGTTTTTTTTATTACAATATTAGGAACAGCACAAGTCCTTTTTAATTTGTAATATTTTTAGTGCAAATCTCCAGGCATCAGGGATCACAGTGCAAGAATATTGCATTATTATGTCAACGTCAATATCTAAGTTCATCCAGATCTGATATGTACACAGCACAGCTCTGTCTTACAGGGAAGGGGATAGGGTTGCCACTTTTTCTTCAAGTCAAACCCGAACACTTTAGCGGTGCACAGAATAATTTTTTTATTTTCTTTTAGCATACATTATAGGATTGCATCAGAACTTGGACACCTTTGGGCGCTCCAAAGAGAATAGTTATGTGTTGTGCATAGTGCCCACTTACCCTCCTGTCAGGCCCTGCTCCATGCCACATTCCTGTCTGAGTATTGTGCCCGGGTTTCAGGTGGATTGAAACCTGGACACATGATTTAAAACCTGGTCTGTCCGGGTGAATCCCGGACAGGTGGCAACCCTAGAAGGGAACCTGCTGCTTTCACTTTCACTTACAGTTCCTCACTGAGCTAATCTCTCTGTCACACTTCCCTCTTTTCCCTTATGCATGCTTATTGCACTCCAGCACAACTGACTGGCCCCTTGTGCTGTTCCCTTCCCTTCTCTAAACTCTGCTGTACTGATTATATAATAGATTGCAGGAGGCTGATATGGATACCAAGTCAAATTCAGGTACTTAGACAGCTTACATTTATAAAAAATACATTTAACAATGCATTATTGTACTCATAGCTACATTCGTTTTGTATTCTGCATCTGCCTGTGGCTCAGCTTTAGGGGTTAGGTATATGAGCACCTTTGAGCTAGATACATTTTAAGGGATCAGGCAAGGCAGTTGCATGTACATGTTTGGTTAAAGTTTAGATCAGCCATTACCAAACAGGCTACCTCCAGAGGTTTCTAAGGGTTCCTTGAGCTGTGGCTAACTAACCTTTAATCTCCTGCATAGTTCCAGGTCCAACTCAACTTGGCAGAGTCAGTGGGATGACTGTAAAAGTGGCATTCTAACCGCCACTGTAAGGGGGGCATTCTTTCCACTATCCATCACCAATGACTAGGGGCATTTCCACAATGACCCCCCCCCCCCCTTTCCAGATAGACTTATTTTAAAAGGGGCTCTCGGAGACCTGAGAATTAGTTCAAGGGTTCAAGGTTAGTTCAAGAGGTAAATAGGATGAGAAAGGCTGGTTAGGTTTTAATATGCTCAGCACAGCCTGGATCCTTCTATTCTTGGGCTCCTCTTTGCTGCTTCTGGCAGCTCCCTCCTATTGAGTGCCCCCACAGTCAGCAGCTTCCAATGGGGGCACTGGAGTCAAGTCACAGCTCCATGCATCCATTGGCTGACTGACTTTGATTGACAGCTGTGGGAGCAAACGGCACTGCTGCTGTGTCTCAGCCAATCAGGAGGAGTGTCCTGGATGGCTTAAACATTCATGGACAACGTTGGAAAGAGATGGGGCTCAGGTAAGTAATTAGGGGATGCTGGGGAGGCTGCTACACACAGAAGGTTTATTTTATTTTTTTACCTTAATGCATAGAAGGCATTGAGATAAAAAACCTTCTGTCTTTACAACACCTTTAAGCATTAGATTAAAGTGACAGTAAACTCTGGTTAAAAACTATATTTTATTCAAATACAGTATGTATTCTTGACTAAAAAATACCTTCTATTGCTCTCAGCCCCATCCAAATCTCCACATTCCCTTTTTTTCTTCTGCTGCTGTGATCCAATGGTAATAGATTGTATCAGCAATAGGAATGAGCCGAACACCCCCCTGTTCGGTTCACACCAGAACTTGCGAATACACCAAATGTTCGTGTGAACTTTAGAACCCTATTAAAGTCTATGGGTCTCGAACGTTTGAAATCTAAAGTGCTAATTTTAAAGGCTAATATGCAAGTTATTGTCCTAAAAAGTGTTTGGGGACCCGGGATCTGTCCCGGGGGACATGTATCAATGCAAAAAAAGTTTTAAAAACTGCAGTTTTTTCGGGAGCAGTGATTTTAATAATGCTAAAAGTGAAACAATAAAAGTGAAATATTCCTTTACATTTCGTACCTGGGGGGGGGGGTGTATAGTTAGCATGTGAAATATTGCATGTTTCCCGTACTTAGAACTGTCTCTGCACAAAGTGTCATTTCTGAAAGAAAAAAAGACATTTAAAACTGAATGAATTGTTGGCTCTGGCAATTCAGAGCGAATTCATTCATAAAAAAAAATAGCGTGGGGGTCCCCCCAAAATCAATCGGTGGCCGCCTCTCTCCGCCGGACACAGCCCAGCGGAATGATGCGGCTGGAGCTTTGACATTTCTTATATAGGGGAGGCGGGGGCCACCTGTCACGTGATCCCGCACCCTCTGACGCACCCTCTGCTACGTCACTGGGAAAGCCCAGTCTTCCCCCTTGAGTCAGAGGGTGCGGGGTCACATGACGGGTGGCCCCGCCTCCCCTATATAAGAAATGTCAAAGCTCCAGCCACGTCATTCCTCTGGGCTGTGTCCGGCGGAGAGAGGCGGACTCTGATGCTGTGCTCTGGAGCTCTGGATGCCGGAAGATCTTTTCATCGCTGGACCGGAGAGGAGTTAACCCGTCGCTGGATACAGACAACGTTGGAGCAGGGAGCCGGGACGAGTGGATTACCACCGACTTTTTTCTACGGTGTGGGTGTGTGTTTTTTCCAACTATTTACACTTCCTTTGTGAAATGGTAGGGGTACAATGTACCCCATTACCAATTCACATAGGGGGAGCAGGATCTGGGGTCCCCTTTGTTAAAGGTGTCTTCCAGATTCTGATAAGCCCCCCACCCGCAGACCCCCACAACCACCGGGCAAGGGTTGTGGGGATGAGGCCCTTGTCCCCATCAACATGGGGACATGCTCCCCATGTTGAGGGCATGTGGCCTGGTACGGTTCATGCGGCTGGCCAGGTTAACGTGCTCGGATAAGGGGTCTGGTGTGGATTTTTGGGGGAACTCCACGCCATTTTTTTTTTAAATTTGGGGTGGAGTTCCCCTTAAAATCCACACCAGACCTAAAGGGTCTGGAATGGATATTTGGGGTACCCCACGTCATTTTGTTTTAAATTGACAGCAGGGTTCTCCTTAATATCCATTCCAGACCTGAAGGGCCTGGTAATTGAATTTGTTTTAAATGTATTTTTTTCTTTCAGAAATGACACTTTGTGCAGAGACAGTTCTAAGTACGGGTAACATGCGCTATTTCACATGCTAACTTTACACCCCCCCAGGTATGAAATTTAAAGGAATATTTCACTTTTATTGTTTCACTTTTAGCATTATTAAAATCAGTGCTCCCGAAAAAACATGCATTAATACATGTCCCCTGGGGCAGGACCTGGGTCCCCAAACACTTTTTAGGACAATAACTTGCATATTACCCTTTAAAATTAGCACTTTAGATTTCTCCCATAGATTTTAACAGGGTGTTCCGCGGCTTTTCGAATTTGCCGCCAACACCCCAAATTGTTCCTTGTTCGCCGAACAGGCAAACCTTTCATATATCCTCCAGTCCTCCATTCATAGATAATTTTTCATTCATAAAAGCTATAGTACAGCTTCTATGAATGGAAGAGGGGGGCAGGGAGGGTGGTTCATTAATACAGCTACATATCATTCTTGATTAACAAAATTGTATGGTGAATCTAAAGTGTTTTCAATGGCTGGAGCAGTCATCAAAACTAACATTGTGGAAAACAAAAATGTTTTAACAATGTTCTTCTTTATTTACTGTTGCCTTTTATACCAAAGTACTAAGGGAAGACCAAAACACTCCACATCCTTGTACAGTACATTACCAGTTTTAAAACTTTCCTTTTGTAGTGAATAGGTTTTGCGGTTCATTTTTCAGTGTACTGCTTCAATAACCCTCCTGCACAGTTAATCTGGACCCTCAATAAACTTCTACAAAATTTGACACGGGTGATGAATGACCTTTTCCACTTAAGTAAGAAGGCTTTTTGGAAGCACTATTCTTGAGGAAACATTTTTGTAACATTGCAAGCAATGATACTGCATTGTTCTGTTACTTTTCCAAACTACTTACCATCAGTGATCTAAAATCTTACAGTTAAAGTAAGTGTACAAGTCAAAAGTTTTCTCTGAAACTATATATATATATATATATATATATATATATATATATATATATATATATATATATATATATATATATATATACACATATATATATATATATATATATATATATATATATATATATATATATATATATATATATATATATATATATTCTAAATGTTAAAAGGGTGGGCAGCACCAGCAGACAAAAATAGTTATATATGCAAGTAATCAGGTGGACCCCCCCCAAAAAAATCAATAAATCAATATATAATATAGGGGGATTACAGTGCAATAAGTATAAACTTATAGCTATAATAATTATATGTGACCCCCTTGTAACATATATACATATATTACGTATACTACGTTTATAAGATGTATGTTCATGCAATGCTGAGGCCTATAAAAAGGTGTGTATGTGTAATGACCATAGGTGTGCGCAGCCTATTGCATTAGGGTGTGCACCCCAAAGCTCAAACATATTTGCATGTGTATATACAGTATACTGATGGTGTCAGCAGAGCGGTAGACGGTGTCAGTAGGGAAGAGGACAGTGTCAGTAGTTTTTTTTTTTTTTTTAGGAGCCCCATTAGGGAGCTTTGGTGAAATATTGGGGGTATATTTCTGTGCATTACTGCATGTTTAACGCACTATATTCCAGTGTGTTACTGCACGTTTAATGCAGAATATTTCTGTGCATTAGTGCATGTTTAAAGTAGTATATTTTGGTGTGTTATGTGCCGTTTAATGCTGTATTTTTCTGTGCGTTAGTGCCAGTTTAATGTAGTATTTTTCGGTACAATGTGCACCACACAGGGTGATTAGGGTGTGCCCAGGCACACCTGGCACACCCTGTGCGCACGCCTATGGTAATGACAGATCATGTGACACTTAGATTGCACACAGGTGGACATCTAAGTGAAGTGAACTCCTGCGCTGTCTAGAGTGAGGGGACAAGTGAAAAGTGGGGATACTGCTGCAAATAAAAAAGAGGTCTACCTCGATAGACAAAAAGTGATAATTGTAACAAGTGAAATATTTGCGCTGTAAAGTGTTATACAAATTAATGTGTGTGTGCATATAACCACATACATATACAAGTACAAAAAATGGGTGGGGAAAGTCCAAAAAAGGGGAGTGACACTAATATACCAGTAAACAATATTGTTGAATAGTCCTTAATCGAGGGCACAGTGCTGAAGAGGTCCAGGTACAACAAAATCCAACCATGTAGGGGTGCAGTTCATCAATACTTAATCCAATCAATAACGTTGTGAAGTGAAAAATGTTGAAAAACACAACAAGAAAAATAAAATATAAAAATAGAAATAAAAATAAATATAAAAATAAAAATAAGGGTCAAAGTATTTCAGAAGAAGGAGGCCTTGTATCCAAAAAGGGTGAAAGATAGAGAGTGAGCCGTAACCAAGATCTCATATATGCACCTCTAGTGATCCCAGCAGCTCACCTCTAATCTGGCAAGCTGGATTGAATCAGCCTGATCCTGATGGGTGTGGTCCGTTGTTGGATATCACATACGGGTCTCCATAAAGTGTATTACATGAAAAAGTAAAAAGGGGTAGAAACCAAATGGTGTGATAACGTCACAGAGAGGGGTAGCAATGTCTTCTGATTTAAACCAGTGGAGATGCACTCACATGTAGGTGAAAAAACTGGGGCTCTTATCCACGAACGCCGAGCTCGTCAGTCCCTCCTTCCTCTCCCTTACTGATTCTCCAGGGTTAGGGGTCCCGTGTCCCCAATGGTTCACGAATCGGCTCTTGTTATGTATGAGGATCTCGGTAGTGTATGTGGGGTAAGAGAGAAGGACAAGCCTGATCGTGTGATATCATCAACAATAAACAAAAACCCCCCAGGAATGCCCAGGTAGTAATGCACTCACATGAACAATATAACATAAAAGACCTTCCTCCACGAGTGCGGACTCGCAATAAATCTGTGCCTCCAACACTTCCCCTCTATCTGTGGCTCAGTCCGGACACTCAGATGTGGCAGTCATACATGGGGGGAAGTGGAATAGACAACCACAGCGTAGCCCAGTCAGACGTGAAAAGTTTATTTTAAAAGCACTTAAAAACTCACATTTAAAATAGAAATTGCTGCATCAATCCGACGAGTGGCGAACTCGTATATCCAGTGGTCGGATGCTGGAGTGTGTCAAGCCCTCCAATCCCGACGCGTATCGTCAACATGTGACTTCATCAACATGTGACTTCACCCTGATGAAGTCACATGTTGACGATACGCGTCGGGATTGGAGGGCTTGACACACTCCAGCATCCGACCACTGGATATACGAGTTCGCCACTCGTCGGATTGATGCAGCAATTTCGATTTTAAATGTGAGTTTTTAAGTGCTTTTAAAATAAACTTTTCACGTCTGACTGGGCTACGCTGTGGTTGTCTATTCCACTTCCCCCCATGTATGACTGCCACATCTGAGTGTCCGGACTGAGCCACAGATAGAGGGGAAGTGTTGGAGGCACAGATTTATTGCGAGTCCGCACTCGTGGAGGAAGGTCTTTTATGTTATATTGTTCATGTGAGTGCATTACTACCTGGGCATTCCTGGGGGGGTTTTGTTTATTGTTGATGATATCACACGATCAGGCTTGTCCTTCTTTCTTACCCCACATACACTACCGAGATCCTCATACATAACAAGAGCCGATTCGTGAACCATTGGGGACACGGGACTCCTAACCCTGGAGAATCAGTAAGGGAGAGGAAGGAGGGACTGACGAGCTCGGCGTTCGTGGATAAGAGCCCCAGTTTTTTCACCTACATGTGAGTGCATCTCCACTGGTTTAAATCAGAAGACATTGCTACCCCTCTCTGTGACGTTATCACACCATTTGGTTTCTACCCCTTTTTACTTTTTCATGTAATACACTTTATGGAGACCCGTATGTGATACCCAACAACGGACCACACCCATCAGGATCAGGCTGATTTAATCCAGCTTGCCAGATTAGAGGTGAGCTGCTGGGATCAC
This sequence comes from Rana temporaria, assembly GCF_905171775.1. NCBI lineage: Eukaryota > Metazoa > Chordata > Amphibia > Anura > Ranidae > Rana > Rana temporaria. The sequence continues at coordinate 97,024,376 of NC_053493.1, forward strand.
TAGAGGTGCATATATGAGATCTTGGTTACGGCTCACTCTCTATCTTTCACCCTTTTTGGATACAAGGCCTCCTTCTTCTGAAATACTTTGACCCTTATTTTTATTTTTATTTTTATATTTATTTTTATTTCTATTTTTATATTTTATTTTTATTGTTGTGTTTTTCAACATTTTTCACTTCACAACGTTATTGATTGGATTAAGTATTGATGAACTGCACCCCTACATGGTTGGCTTTTGTTGTACCTGGACCTCTTCAGCACTGTGCCCTCGATTAACGACTATTCAACAATATTGTTTACTGGTATATTAGTGTCACTCCCCTTTTTTGGACTTTCCCCACCCATTTTTTGTACTTGTATATGTATGTGGTTATATGCACACACACATTAATTTGTATAACACTTTACAGCGCAAATATTTCACTTGTTACAGGTGGACATCATTTCACTAATTATGTGACTTCCAAAGGTAATTGGTTGCACCAGAGCTTTTCATGGGCTTCATACCAAAGGGGTTGAATAGATACGCACATGCCAGTTTTTTATTTCTGAAAAATAGTTTTATGTATATGTAGCGCCTGGCTACTTCCAAGTACCGGTGCTAGTTAAATTCAGAGGGGGATCAGAGTGTTAACTAACTCTGATCCAATTATTATGTTCAAAGTTGGGTCTCTGTTTCAGCTTGGCTGTGCTGTGGGCTCTTTCTGTCGTTTCTGGGATGCTGTTCCCACCCAGGGTGATAGGTGGCAGCAGTGTAGTCGAGGTTTGGGTGCTCTTCCCCAGCAGCCTATCAGGAGGGGTTTTCCTCGCTGTGCATGCTGGGGGAGGGTATTTATGAAACAGACGCCATTGGTCTGGGTCTTCTTCTTCTTTGGAGTGCGGCACCCACCTTTAGGGTGACCGCATCACGTCGCCCCGGGGTAATGGCTTTCCAGGCCGGGGTGCGCGTGCCACGCGGTGTTCCTGGTTCCGGGACCATGTTGGTCCGGAACATTTGAGCTGTGGCGGGGAGCCCAGTAGTCGACTGGGTTCCCAATCTTGAAAGATCCCAAGCGAGGAAGCTGTTCGGTGGGGAGTCCATCTAAAGGAGAGCCAATGAGAGCCTGGCGATCCAATAGGGTCTCGACAAACCAAGGTAACCGGACACTGAGAGGCTGGTCACCTGTCAGTCGGTAACCTAAAAACTACCTGAAGGAGATCCAAGCGAAAAATCTATCAAGGAGGATCATCTCCGCCATCACAATTCTGGGGAGGGTCTGTGGCAGAGACTTTTTCCCTAAGTTCATTCCAGGAGGGTCTGTGGCAGAGACTTTTCCTTCAAGTTCTGAGTGCTACCAAGGAGGGCCTGTGGCAGAGACTTTTCCTCTAAGTTCCAAGCGATACTCTGGCTGCCAGGCCGGTGAGAGAGGCCTCTCCGGGTATGCTATGCCCACTCTGGCTGGAGTGGCGAAGAATTCAAAGTGTTGTTGGAAGCAGGACTGTTTCCTATTGTTACGCCTGAGTCTGCTATTTCTCCTTCTATTTCATCTCTACTCTTCACCACAAGTTTTATTGTTTTTACCCAGCTGGGTAATAAAGAGCACAGAAAAAGACACCTGTAGTGGACATTCCGTTACTGTTACATTCACCATACACCCCCAGGACGGCAGAGGAGTCACAAGGTAACGTGCCACCCAAAACAAACCAGCAGCTTGTTCAGGGGTAGTGCTACATATATATTTTTCAAATTTTACTTCACCAACTTAGATCCATCACATATAATTCAGATAAAAAAAAAAACATTGAACTAAAGTCTGTAATGTAACAAAATAGGTAAAAATCCCAAAGGGGGTGAATACTTTTGCAAGGCACTGTATGGTTTCTGTGTGTTTCAATTGAAGTCTATGTAGCCAAAATTGCACTGGAATCCCCCCAAAGTAGTGCAGGCACCTTTTCCAAAATTGTGATGTGCTGAGCCGCACTTATGTGAATGGGCACCATTGAAAACAATGTGCTTTCCATTGTCATTTAATTCTGTGCAACTCTTCACATATAGTCTTAAACTGTGGTGCCTGGGTCTGCAACCAAATCATATATTTGAAGGCAGCAGGTATGAAATGTATTGCTGCTGGGTTTAGGGATCACTCTCACTTAACCACTTGTTGCCTGACCACAGTAGATTTACTACAAGCGGGTGGCACAACCAGGCAACTTCCTGTTTTTTGGGCACGCATGCACTTGCTGACCCATGCTGTAATTGGACACAGCATAAGTTTATCAGTAAGTTTCAGCCAATGATTTTGGCAGAAACCTGCTGATCGGCTGTGGCTAATCACAGTACAGAGTTCAGTGTTTACAAACACACATAGCTCTGTGTACACAGAGCAGCGATCTGGCTGTTTCTTCTCCCTGAAAAGCAAGAAGAAAAGCAGCCAGATCTGTGAGTAAAAGCAGCACATACTATACACATTACACTTGGTAGGTGCACAGTTAACTCCTTCATTGCTATTCCCTATCTCAAAAAATCCTAGATACTTGTCTGAGTTTCTGCTCCTCCAGCTTCAATACTCTGAGTTGATAACCCAGAAGAAATGCAAAGATAAGGACTTATGACTTTTCTGTTGTTATTTAAATCAACATACTTGTTCCACACTTGTGACTGCCACCATAACAACCATAACAACCAGGCAACTTGCATAAAAAAGGGTCAGCACTGCAGTCTTAAACTCCATAAGGGACTAAGGCCTCGTCCCCACGGTCATGTGTATGTTTTTCGTCGAGAAAACTGTCGTGGATCTCAACGAGAAAAAAAGAGAACATGCTCTCTTTTTTCTCATCGGGAGATTCAATTTCCTCGCCGTGTTTCTCGTCAGGATGGTTTACGACGAGAAACACGTTCCTGTGTATGCTTAGAAACCCACACATGCTCAGAATAAAGTATGAGATGGGAGTGCACCTTCGGTAAAAGTAGCGTTCGTAATGGAGATAGCACATTCGTCACGCTGTAACAGACTGAAAAGCGCGAATCGTCTCTCACCAAACTTTTACTTAACACGCGGTTACACGAGATTAGCAAAAGCAGCCCCAAGGGTGGCGCCAGTGGAATCGGACTTCCCCTTTATAGTGCCGTCGTACGTGTTGTACATCACCGCGTTTGAGAACGACGAGATTTTGTCTTGACAGTGTGTATGCAAGGAAAGCTTGACAAGATTCTCATCAAGCTTGACAGGAACCTCGTCGAGAAAAAAGACATTTCTTTTACGACAAGATTCTCGGTCATGGGTACGAGGCCAAAAAGCAAAGGTTGGTCTTTATGTTACATTAACCTATATACTTGATGCAGAAGCATATTCAGCACTCTTGGCATCAGACTCTCTCCCAAGGCAGGGGTGTAAATGATCAGGAATGTAGTGTCAAATGCACGACACCCATTCATTTTTCTCAATGCTGCTAAAAGACTATTATTTTTTCCATGAAACTGTAGGTTCTAAGTTTGGATTCTAAAGACAGCATGGGGCTGCAAACAATGTACGTGGTTTTCCTTAATCACTATACTATAGCACACTATTTATAATTGAGGACAGAAATGGTTATCATCTCTTTGGTACACTGCACTTCACTATACTTATGGGGGGCCATCCTATTCATAAAAATGGGGCCACAATGTGCAGCTAGGGGAGCCCCATGGAATCCTCCTTATTAGAGCACGGAGATCCTTGTGATTGGGGAAAAGGTGCTCATGGGCTCTTCTCCTCGCAGCTTTTTTAAAGAACTTACATTCAGTTCTGGTGTCCATTCAGTTCTGGTGTTCCCCATCAGTTTCAGAGTATTGAAGAATGCGAAGCATGTTTTTTTTGGGGGGGGGGGGGTTAAGCAGTAGCAGTAAAGCTGGCCATCCATTATAGGACTGGGCTGCTCATCTTGGCTTTGGCTTGGGGCAAGTTCGTACCTTTATCTTGAACTTCACCCCCAAGCCTTTTTGGATTGAACAAGGAAAGGTGGAGGCATTTGTCATAGATGGAGACAGCTTCCACATGAGCCCAGTCAGAGTCCTAACCTCAACCCAATTGAGATGCTGTGGCATGACCTCAAGAAAGCGATTCACACCAGACATCCCAAGAATTACTCCTGACCGTTGTGCACGTCTGATCTGCAACTACAGGAAACGTTTGGTTGAAGTTATTGCAAAAGAGGTTCAACCAGTTATTAAATCCAAGGGTTCACATACTTTTTCCACCTGCACTGTGAATGTTTACATGGTGTGTTCAATAAAAACATGGTAACATTTAATTCTTTGTGTGTTATTAGTTTAAGCAGACTGTGATTGTCTATTGTTGTGACTTAGATGAAGATCAGATCACATTTTATGACCAATTTGTGCAGAAATCCATAACATTCCAAAAGGGTTCACATACTTTTTCTTGCAACTGTAGGTAAACTAAGCAGTTTTAGGGCCCTTTCACACGGGCAGACCGTATGTCCGCTTTTTCATCCATCCGTGTACGGATGAAAAAGGGACATACATTGGTCCCTATGAGATCGCGGGTGTCAGCGGGTGAATATCCGCTGACACCCAATCTCGCCCGGTTCCGCATTTCTCCGATTTTGCAGACGGAGGAAAACTCAATTTTTCCATCCGTCTGCGGATCGGATCGGGTGAACATGGACAGATGGTCTGTGTTCATCCAATCCCCCCATAGAGGAGAGCGGAGAAAAGACAAGGCGGTCCCTGCACAGTGTGTGGGGACCGCCCTGTCATCCGCCGGCTCAGCAGGGATCAACGGAGCGATCCCCGCAGAGCAAGCGGAGGGTTACGGGGCGGATCATCACTGATCTGCCCCGTGTGAAAGGGTCCTTAGGGAGTGCTGAGCTCATCAATAAGTACTACGCAGAATTTCTTAGCAGTTCATGTGATTTAAGGGGTGGACTTTGGGACATGAAAACCAGGGAGAGAAATGCTGATCTTCTGTTCATACAATGTATGAACAGAAGATCAGTCATTTCCCCATGTCAGTACACCCCCCCTAACCCCTTCTCTGCCCCCTAGTGTTAACCCCTTTACTGCCAGTGGCATTTTTATAGTAATCCAATGCATTTTTATAGCACTGATCGCTATAAAAATGGCAATGCTCCCAAAAATGTGTCAAAAGTGTCCGAAGTATCCGCCATAATGTCGCAGTACCGAAAGAAAATATTAATAAAAATGCCATAAAAATACCCCCTATTTTGTAAACGCTATAACTTTTGCGCAAACCAATCAATAAACGCTTATTGCATTTTTTTTTTACGAAAAATATGTAGAAAAATACGTATCGGCCTAAACTGAGGGAAAAAACGTTTTTTATATATTTTTTGGGGGATATTTATTATAGCAAAAAGTAAAAAATATAATTTTTTTTCAAAATTGTCGCTCTATTTTTGTTTATAGCGCAAAAACTAAAAACCGCAGAGGTGATCAAATACCACCAAAAGAAATCTCTATTTGTGGGGAAAAAAGGACGCCAACTGACCGCACTATTGTCAGTTAAAGCAAGGCAGTGCCGAATCGCAAAAAGTGCTCTGGTCTTTGACCAGCAATATGGTCCGGGGGTTAAGTGGTAAAACTGGCATGCATGACTCGAATTTCAGCCTGATTCCAGTGAATCAACCAAAATTCAAACTGTGAATGGCTCTGCTGACTTGCCATTTGCCTCAACAAACTTAAAGTGATTGTAAAGCTTAAATATTTTTTTTTTAAATAACAAATATGTTATACTTACCTCCACTGTGCAGCTCTTTTTTTTACAGAGTGGCCCCCGATCCACGACTTCTGGAATCTCTCGGCTTCTCCCCGCTTCGGATAACCCCCTGGGAAGCGCTCTCGAGCCCTGTATCCATCGTTCATAGCCGCCGACTACAGGACTCCCCGCCCCCCTGGCCCTTGTCATTGGAGTTGATTGACAGCAGCACAAGCCAATGGCTGCGCTGCTATCAATCTAGCCAATAAACGGGAGGGCTGGGGAGCCAGTAATTGTCGGATGTTTTTTCACCTTAATGCATAAGATGCATTAAGGTGAAAAAACATGAACCTTTACAACCCCTTTAAGGTGGGTACACTCTATGAGAAAATTGGGAGAACAATCGTCCGGTGTTCCTCATTGTTTCACGTAAATCGGAATCGAGGAAGGGAATGATGTCCAAAAATTCTCATACAACAAAGGCTTTTTTTTATTGTTGTTTATTGTTTCTGATCATGCGCAGTCTTTCGTATCTGATTTTCCTCATACGAAAACAGTACGCATTAAAAGAAAATCATTGTTTCTATTCACGTACAAGAATACATTTTTAGTTTGTCCCTTCGGAAAATTTGAGTTTGCAAGGTCTGAATCAGATGTCGAAAATTGTGTACACACTATACAAAAATCAAACAATCGTGCCTTGTAAAGAATTTTTCTTCCAAAGTGTGCATCTATGAAATCAAACAGAAAAAAGCAGCCAATCAGCGGGTGTCAGAGGACAATAGCCAGCAGTGAGAGAATCGTCCATCCATGCTGTTTAGCATGGATAAGGGAATCTATGGAGTTCTGTCATTCAGCCCAGGAAAATAAATCTCCACATGTATGGCCAACTTTAGATAAAGATGCTTGAAGCACTAAAGTTCATGCAGAAAACATAACAAGCCTCTTAGGCCTCTTTCACCCCGGGGCAGGAGGTGCGGTGGCGGTATAGCGGCTCTATTTTTAACGGCGCAATTCTGTCTGAATTGCCGCGGTAAAAATACCGGGCTACGCCTCTGCAGAGCAGCCGCGGTGTCCCATTGTTTTCAATGGGAAGGAGCGCTGGAGGAGTGGTAAACACACCGCTCCTAAGATGCTGCTAGCAGGAGTTTGGAGCGGTCCGCCTCAGTGTGAAAGCACTGCAGGACTGGAGTTTTTCAGGCGGTATTTAGGAGCTATTTTTAGCGCTTAACCGCCTGAAAAACTCCTCAGTGTGAAAGGGGTCTTACTAGCAAATTGTGAAATACTGAAATACTCACACATATTTATAATGTCTAGTAATCAGTTATGCAGATCTTCAGAATGGAGTATTTTAAAAACAAGAAATAGTACAACATGTGCTCAAAGATGACTGACAGATCAGTTAATCATTTGTCTTATTATTGTGTCAGACTTGTCATAGTAAAAGCACAAGGTTTAAGGACATATATTTAAAAACAGAAATGTAAAGCGGACCTGTCATTCTATAGTAAGTATAATACAGGAAAGGGAGAAAGTTGAGCAGGTGAGAACTCCACTCTGTTTTTTCTTTGATAAAAATCTGTAGTGTATTTTGAAGGGTCAAAAATCTTTTTAAACTCTGGCCACATAATGTTTGAAAATTACTTTGGAAATGTTAAAAGGTTGGGCTAAAACAACGTTAGGTTTCAGAAATACAGCTGTAATCTTAGTACTGTGCGTTAATATAAAATCATGCTGCTAGGGAAGAGAGATAGAAAGAGAATGTCAGGGCCACAAAATAATAAAATAGAGAAGTGGCCCCATGGGATTGTCACCCCTAAAACCCATTTGTTTAATAAATACATTTTACTCTTAATAGAGGGCTACTTGTTCAGTACATGTCTCTCTATGGCTGCTTTGCTGGTTCTATCTGTTTTGGGCTTCAGGTGACAAGCTGCCTGCTGTTGCTAGGAGGATGTACTTCAGCTGCAGAACACTGGATTGGTGACAAATCCTTTGGCGGGAAACATCTAGCCAATGAGTGTAACCTTTTACTTTTAGCCTTTCCTGTCACTGGGAGGAGTCAACATTTACCTCAGGTCTCTCACCTGGATTCTCCTCAGCCTTCCTTCTGGATCTTTTTACCTGCTCTCAGCCCAGAATGGATATTCTACTTCATGAACTACTTTATTTTACTTCCCCCCCTCAGTTTTCACTTCACTTACAGGGCCCATCAGTCTTCACTTACATTTGTGGGCCCTGTGCCTGTATTGTGCCTCTCATTCCTGAAGTGCCAGGTATACTCTAAATACTGATGGTAATAGGTTACCTGAGGCCAGCCATGGAACTTTTCATCTACCTGTAGGCAGACCTGGACCTGAGGCAAGAACATAGGAGCATCACATCACCACTGGGACTTTACAGGGACCAGAAGAAGAGGACCACTGACTGGAAGTGTCAGTGCACAGGCCGACAGGATAAAAGCTACCGTGAAAGAATACGCAGGATAAGGAGCCCTACTCAGACACCCACAGCACCACGGTTCCTGCCAGCGTGAGTCAGGTAGGCAGCCGGTCTGAGGGCCGGGAAAGACTTCACTCTGTTCTGTCTGCTTCAGTCTCCTCAGTGTCTTCCCTGCTCAGTGTGCTGTCTGTCAGCCTTTAGCCCCCGTTCACACCTAGGCGTATATACGCCTGTAGTGCGACTCCGCTGCAGCCCCGAGACGGCAGAGGGATGATTTAACATGCACCTCTATGGAGATGGTTCACATCTCCACGCCGAACGCCGTACGCCTGCCGCCTGAAAAAAAGTCCCGGACCTTTTTTTCAGGCGGCTTTCGGCGTTTGGCATAGGAGATGTGAACCATCTCCATAGAAGGGGTGAAGGCTGCATTCACAATCGCGGCGTTTTGTCGCCGCAAATCGCGGTACAAAACGCCGCTATTTGTCGCCGCAACTCGCGGGACAAAACGCCGCGATTTTGTACGCCGAGGTGTGAATGCAGCCTAAGTCACCCCCTTCCTGTTCACTCTCAGCTCTCTAGTGCTTTCATTGTGAAATGGCTTCATTGTGTTTTTTCATTTGCTGCAGTTATTGCAGGTACAGACTGGTGCAGGATATGCATCTGCTACATAGGGAGTGCATCAGGACCTGCTCTTTATGTCCATCCTGCTCCTTGCTTTTATTATGCAAGTCCCTGCCTTTTATAATAGAAAAAAATTATAGTATGAATAGTTGACATACATATGTTGTCTGGTGCAGAGGATTTGATTTTCCTCCTGTTAAAAATCCAGTTCTCTTGCAGGGTATGTATTTGGAATAGTTGGCTGATCATATTCCCTATTTGCAAGTGTGACCTGTGTTGGATATTCTTTGTGTTCACCTGGAAGGGATTTAAAGCGGGGGTTCACCCTAAAATTATTATTTTTTTCTAGCATGCCATCAAGCATACTAGCGCGAGCTACAGTATGCCTTTATTTTATTTTTTGGCGCTGTACTCACAGTTTAATCCCGTAGTGAAGTTTCAGACTCCCCGCGGGGAATGGGCGTTCCTATGCAGAGGGAAGATGATTGACTGCCGACTATGGCGCGTCACGCTTCCCGAAAATAGCCAAAATAGGACTTGGCTCTTCACGGCGCCTGCGCAGTCAGCTCCTAGTCTGTGCGCAGGCACCGTATAGCGCCGTGAAGAGCCGAGACCTACTCCGGCTATTTTCGGGAAGCGTGACGTGCCATAGGAGGCCGTCAATCATCTTCCCTCTGCATAGGAATGCCCATTCCCCGCGGGGAGTCTGAAACTTCACTACGGCATTTAAACTGTGAGTACGGCGCCAAAAAAAAAAATAAAGGCATACTGTAGCTCACGCTAGTATGCTGGATTTAATGGTAGAAACTTGTTATTTAGGGTGAACCACCGCTTTAAAATCTTATACCTTCTAAAAAAAAAAAGGGAACTGTCCTGTCTACAAATAAGTGGTTTTCTAGGCCTGGGCTTTAGTTATTGGTACAGTTACTATAAAATTGATTGAAATGCTACTTTACTGTATACTCATTATTAGTGACTTCATTTTTTCCTATTGTGATGGAGAGTTTCATCAGAGGTCTAGCAGTATTTGGCATAGTGCCCAATTGTCCCTCCTTTGGGACCAAATCCCTCTGTCCCTCATGCAGCTTCAGTTGTCCCTCTTTAGGTCTGATATATATGTATATCTCTATACAAAATGTACTATGTTTCTGCCAAAAGTGAGTAGATGTGAGAGGGGTTATCTACTCAGTTTTTATTTTCTCTTTAGTAAGTCTATTTTTGGGGGGGCCTGCAACCTATTAGTAACTTACCTAAGCGCGGATTTCCAATTTACTTATTACTTCCAAAGGTGTTATGCTGCACTAAACTTTTTATCCAGCCTCTATATTCCTGCATTTGTTATTTTGAAAAATCATTATAAAAGGAAAAGTAGACGTAAGTAAAAAGCACATGTAGGGCCAGATTCACATAGGTTAGCGAATCTTTAGATCCGTGTAACCTATGTGATTTAAGATCCGCCGCCGCAATTTTTTAAAGCAAATGCTAATTCACAAAGCACTTACCTCAAAACTTGCGGTGGCGTATCTTAAATTCCCCGGCGGAATTCAAATTCCGCGGCTAGGGGGAGTGTAGTATTTAAATCAGGCGCGTCCCCGCGCCGATTTAACTGCGCATGCGCCGTTCGTGAATTTTCCCTAGCGTGCATTGCTCCCAATGACGTCGCTAGGACGTCATTGGTTTCGGCGTGAGCGTAACTTGCGTCCAACGCTTTTGTGAATCGACGTACGCAAACAACGTAAAATTTCAAAATTCGACGTGGGAACGACGGCCATACTTAACATTGGCTGCGCCTCATAGAAGCAGGGGTAACTATACGCCGGAAAAAGCCGAACGCAAACGACGTAAAAAAAAAGCGCCGGGCAGTCGTTCGTTTCGGAATCGGCGTATCTCCTCATTTGCATAATCGTCACGTAAATAAAGCGAAACGCCACCTAGCGGCCGGCCTGGAATTGTAGCCTAAGATCCGACGGTGTAACACAGTTACACCTGTCGGATCTTAGGCATATCTATGCGTAAATGATTCTATGAATCAGTCGCATAGATACGACCGACACAACTCCGAGATACGACGGTGTATCAGGAGATACACCATAGTATCTCTATGTGAATCTGGCCCGAATTGTTTAGCCAATCATTTTCAGCATATTGTCCTTTGCTACTTACTTTGCAGAAGGGTGTCCCTCTTTATAATTTAAGAAATTTTGGAGGTATGTTTTTGGTACATTTTCTCAGTCATTTGTAAGGGGATTGTAAAGAGTGTTTTTTTTTAGGCCGCGGTGGTGGGGCCCGGTTGGTAACCTGGCTTTTGGGTAATGTCGCCCACTTTGTGGGTGGACAGTGGTTGTTAAACTGATATTTGGTTGGTATAAGATAATACTGCTTGAGTCTTAGTGACTACGCATGTTGGTCTTTTAATAGTTAACAGCGTTTCTGTTTGGTATTAAAGATTAAAGTTCATTTCATAATTAAAATTTTTAAACCCAATAGAGGTGCCGCAGCCTAAACTTTTCCACAATCCTTGCTGTGTGTTTTATTTTATATTTTAGGTATGTTCTTATGGTATGATGGGTGTTAATGGGGTGTACAATCCCATGTTATATGATAATTGTGGATTGGTTATGATACTGGTTTATTCCTCTACATTTCTGTCGGTGATGTGGTTTCCTATCATTTCAGCATCACAGAACATCACTGTATACAGAGACTAATGTATACAAAATGCCATACAAAAAGAGAATTTCATTTAAAAAAATATTTTTTGTTTGATTTTCTAATTGAAGAGGACAAAACAATGTTCTTTTTCAACTGTATGGATGAGAAAATTTGAAGTCACAGGATGAATTTCGGATCAAATGCAATCATATCGGATCAAATGCAATTCTAACTGTTAATGTTGTCCTCATTCTGGAAAAAGTGTTTGTATTGTATTTGTATACTATTATAACAATTGAAAATGGAATGTATAAAGTACCGTATTTATCGATGTACAACACACACAGGCGTATAACACGCACCCCAATTTAAGAGGGAAGTTTCAGGAATTTTTTTTTTTATTTTAAATAAACCACTTTGAAGAAAAATAATGGTCAGTGTCTATCTGTAGCCTTAACCACTTAAGGACCGCCTAACGCCGATATACGTCGGCAAAATGGCACGGCTGGGCACAAGCACGTACAAGCACAAGCACAGGTACATTGCCCTTTAAGTGCCCAGCCATGGGTCACGCGCGACCCAGTCCGAAGCTCCGTGACCGCGCCCGGGGGACCCGATCGCCGCCAGTGTCCCGCGATCGGGTCACAGGAGCTGAAGAACGGGGAGAGGTAAGTGTAAACAAACCTTCCTCGTTCTTCTCTTGTCACTGATCGTCTGTTCCCTGTCATAGGGAACAACGATCAGTGACGTCACATGTCCAGCCATGCCCCCCCTTCAGTAAGAAACACTCAATAGCACACACTTAACCCCTTTAGCTCCCCCTAGTGGTTAACCCCTTCACTGCCATTGCATTTTCACAGTAATCAGTAAATTTTTATAGCACTTTTCGCTGTGAAAATGACAATGGTCCCAAAAATGTGTCAAAAGTGTCAGATGTGTCTGCCATAATGTCACAGTCACACAAAAAAAATGTTGATCGCCGCCCTTACTAGTAAAACAAAAATATTTTTGCGCAAATCAATCAATAAACGCTTATTGAGATTTTTTTACCAAAAATATGTAGAAGAATACGTATCAGTCTAAACTGAGGAAAAAAATGTTTTTTATATATATTTTTGGGGGATATTTATTATAGCAAAAAGTAAAAAATATTGTGTTTTTTTCAAAATTGTCACTTTATTTTTGTTTATAGTGCAAAAAATAAAAACCGCAGAGGTGATCAAATACCACCAAAAGAATGCTCTATTTGTGGGGGAAAAAGGACGCCAATTTTGTTTGGAAGCCACGTCGCACGACCGCGAAATTGGCAGTTAAAGCGACGCAGTGCCGAATCGCAAAAAGGGGTCAGGTCCTTTACCTGCATAATGGTCCGGGTCTTAAGTGGTTAATAAAGCCTATGTGCCCATCTCCAGCCTAAATGCAGCCTATGTGCCCATCTCCAGCCCAAATGCAGCTCATGTGCCCATTTGCAGCCTCACCATTACTTGTGCAGTGAGGGAATCACTGAGCCATCATCTCCTGTTCACTCGGCTCTCAGTCAGGTCAGCAGTCACATACACAGTCCCGCCTCCGCCATTGGCATTTGACCAGCTCCTGTGATTGATAGAACACTGGTTCAATGCCGCTGGCAGAGGCTGGACTGTGTGTGTGACATCAGAGCCGAGTGAGAACCGAGCAAACAGGAGAAGATGGCTCTGTGAATTCCGGCGGCGCTCGGCGGCACTCGTCCCCCTCCTTCTCCTCCAAGTCCTAGGTACACTATTGGCGTATAACACGCCCCTGTGATTTTCCCCCTATTTTCAGGGGAAAAAAGTGCATGTTATATGCCGATAAATTCAGTAACTGAAAACCCTTACATACAGTTTCTCACAAAAGTGAGTACACCCCTCAAATTTTTGAAAACATTTTATTATATCTTTTCATGTGACAACACTGAAGAAATGACACTTTGCTACAATGTAAAGTAGTAAATGTACAGCTTGTATAACAGTGTAAATTTGCTGTCACCTCAAAATAACTCAACACACAGCCATTAATAAAATGTATGTCTTTTTTTCCCCACAAATGGAGCTTTCTTTTGCTGTTTTTTTATTTTTTGCGCTATAAGCAAAAAAGGCCAACAATTTTGAAAAAAAAAAAATATATTTTTTACTTTCTGTTACAGTATAAGACATATCCAATCAAAAATAAAAATCAAATTTCTTCATCAATTTAGGCCAATATGTTTTCCGCTACAAATTTTTGGTAAAACAAATCCCAGTAAGCGTAAATTGATTAGTTTGCACAAAAGTTATAGCATCGACAAACTATGGGATACATTTATGGATTGTTTTTTTTTTTTTTAACCAGTAATGGTGGCAATCAGCGACTTATAGCAGGACTGCGATATTGCGGCAGGCAAATCTGACACTGAAAATATGCACTTTTACTGTTCTAATGACAGTGGCTGGGAAGGTTAACATCAGGGGCGATCAAAGGGTTAACTGTGTTCCTAGCCAGTGTTTGTGTACTGTGTGGGAGGGGATTTTACTAAGGGAAAGACATGAATCCTTGTCCCTGCTTTGCAGGAACACAGGATCCACGCCTTCCCTACTAACAGAATGACAATCTGCCTTGTTTACATAGGCACATTGCCTTTCTGCCTATGTAACGAATGATTGGCGGGTTCCGGCAGACATCAAGTCTGCTGATTGGCTCCCAATTAATCACAGCAAGAGCGAGCCGCTGATGGTGCGCATTTGTGCACGCTGCCTGGAAGTGCAGGAGCACATATATATATATATATATATACAGTACATGATGCGGCGCACAGCAGCTGCCCTGTAGCAGTAAAGCTGCTATAGGGCAGTCGTGAAGTGGTTAAAAAGGAACTTCGGTTTCATCACATAATTTCTACTAAAAACAACTCTCATTATCCATATGGAATGATCTGTGTTATTAGGCACTTCATTTACAGTAAATGTTTTCATGTTTATTTGCGTGCTAAATTAGCACATATCTAAAATTCTGGGGTTGATGATGCTGATATCCCAGGAATAAACAGGAGATCCGAATGACATCGCTTGCCTAGGTGGCCAGGACTGGAAGTACCGCAATTTTTTTATTTTTTTTAAAGGTACCCTTTAAATAGTAATAAAAAAATATAATATCCATTTATTAATGCACTATGGAGTGGTCATTATGATGCGGATAACTTTAAAAAGTAAATATAGTAGAAAAAACCTGTAGTAATGCGGTGCATTGGCTTATAGTGTCCTCCTAGCACGCAAGCAAGCGTAGATAAAGGAAATCCGGCAGCTCAACCTTCCGCAATTAATACATTTATTAATCCAGGTGAGGTACAAAATAATCTGGGCTTACGCGTTTCGGCGTGTAGCCTTAGTCATAGCCATGGCTATGACTAAGGCTACACGTCAAAATGCGTAATCCCTGTGTTATTTTGTATCACACCTGGATTAATTAATGTATTCATTGCGAAAGATCAAGCTGCCAGCTTTCCTTTAAAACACTCTAAAGGCCCGTACACATGATCAGACTTTTGCCAACAAACTTCAAAATGAGAAAGTTTGCCAAAAATCCGACCGTGTGAACGCTCAATCGGACAAACTTTTTGGGTTTTCATCGGACAAAAGTTCGTTCTGCAAACGGACAAACTTTTCGGCAACAAAAGTCCAATGGTGCAAAGTCCTATTGTGTGTACAGAAATCCATCGGACTTTTGTCCAAAGTGCAAACACGCATGCTCAGAACCAATGTTAAAATCAACCAACAATAGCAGAAGTTCACCAAAGGGTGGTGGTAAAGAGCAGAAAAACCACGTGACAAAGTTTTAGGAAAGTTTGCAGAAAAGTCTGAGCGTTTGTATGCTATGGGTGTGTCCAGCCAACTCCCTTCGGACAAAAATCCAAGGAAAAGTTTGTTTGAAGTCCGACCGTGTGTATGAGGCTTTACTCTGACTTTAAAACATGTGTGAAAATTCGCTTTAAGAACACAATCTGTCCGACTTTTTTTTAAAAGGCACCGTTGCACATTGTGCATTGGTGTGCATTGAAACAATAGGACATTAGGCAAATCACCTTGTCTATGTGTTGGGACTGCGATGGACAACACTGCCCTATGGGGCTGGTGATAGCAAACTCAGGAACCAGGTTGACCAGGAAAGTCTAGCTTAGATAAGCAAGAAAAAGTATAAAAATGTTAACACCACATTCCTTCCGAAAATAGATAGCATTATTTGTTTAGCTACTGTTTACATTACCAATCTTGACTGGCTCTGAGTTCTCTCCAGAGAGAAAATGTACGGCTATACTTAAAGGAACAGTTAATACAGGCGCAGAGGGATCCAAGTAGAGATAAGTGATAACATACCATTTACAAATTACTTAGTGTCAATTACAGAGAGAAATGATTTGTGAAAAGAGAGATAAAATGTACCGCAAGCACTTGGGTAAAAGAGAGCAAGGGAAAATGCTTTAGAATGAAATAGGATGATCACCTCAGACAATCTTAACTGCTTAGATAAACTGCATATGCCTTATGTATGGGAATATATGAAGATGAACGCTCAGGCATAAATATATACGCAGGGGGGAATTTTAAAGGTGAAGTCTTTGGAATGCAGCCTATAGATGAACTCTAGATAGATATAAAAGACACATGTTAAAGTAGCTCTGTAATCATTAATACACTGTTAAAGATTTTTTTCTAATGGAAACAGTGTAAGCACCTGAATTTGACCTGGTATCAGTCTCTTACACTCCCTGTATAGCAGAGCTGGAGTGTGGGAGGAAGAAGCAGAACAAACTAGCTAGTCAATTCATGTGCCACAAGAAGTATTGTGATGGGAAGAGAAAACAGAATAACAGAGTGATGAGCTCATCACTGTTCTTCTTCTCCTTTCACTGTCCAGTCACAGCTGGAGGTGGGTCCAGCGTGACCAGGGCTGAATGGGTTGAATGATGCTGGTTATCAGACAGGACATCTAGTGACAGAAACACAGTACTGCTGGGAAATCTCTGGACCGACAGTGTATTGCAGTTTAAGCTAGATTTGTGATTTTTTTTTCTGTTAATTTTCATCTTGTTATTTTTTGCTGAAGTCCTGCCTTAGAAACTTGTAGAGTTCAATATATTGAAAATAGCTAAATAAGCAATGCATTTAGAATGCTGCAAATAAAATAGATGTAAAAAAAATGTTTAAATTTAAATGGAGTTAGCAATGGTGCAGTAGATTTGGTGCGAAAGAGCTCCGGAAGTAAATTGTGTCTGTGAGATTTTTTTTCTTTCATCGGGTCACTGGGTGTCGTTCATCATGACTGTGATGGATCTGTATCATTGGATGATTCAATTGAAGATGGATGTACTTCATAGGACTTTATGGGCCACTGTTTTTTTCATCTTTCATGAAAGTTTGGTGTTGTTTTTACTGTTTACATTTTTGTGCGAATGAGTAGGGGTGCCCTGTACTTATTCACATTGGAGGGGTGGTATCTGGGTGCCCCTTCATTTTTAAAGATCTTCCAGATTCTTATAATCCCCACCGACAACCACAGAGCCAGAGATGAGGGGAAGAATCCCTTGTCTTTAAACAAATAGGGACAAGGTAACTTGCCAGGAAGAGCACCTCCCCCATGTTTAGGGCATATGCCCTTGTATGGTCTGGGGGGTACAAGCTCGTCCCAATATTTTTTGGCCTGCCAGGCTGCATTCGGGTCTGGTATGGAATTTGGGGGCAGGGGGAATTTTTTTCATCTTGTATTTGTAAATTGTAAATAATTGTTTTTGGCAGAATGGACTCCCCCCTAAAATTCATACCACTAGTGTGAAATTTGGAGGGACACATGCCTTTTTTTTCACATGCGGTCCATGTTGACATCTATACCACGCCCTTATCAAGGATAAGGATCTCATATGTATTTTTAGGAAGAACCCTGCACCATTTTGTTGGTGGGATCTCCCATTACCATCTACAGTGGGTATAGAAGAGATTTCCCTCTTCAAAATAATCAAATTTTTTGCTTTGCAGCATGAAATGAAGACAGGTGCAGTTTTTGTTTTATCTAGCTGTATTGACTCAGTGCAACTTCTAACATCCAAGTGAGAGATATAACACCAACATGTCAGAATAAAACAGAAACAACGAGTTGGAAAAAAGGATCAACCCTCATCCCCTCCTTAAAATTACTTGTACACTCAATCAGGTGTAGCTAATAACCTTCTCAATGGCATGCCTAGCCACTTGAATTTCAACTGTGATCAGCTGTGGTCATTTTGTTTAGCGCAGCATGAAAAGCGCTTACCTGGAGCATTTCAGTCCCTGGTAGTAAAACTAAAGCTAACTGATGGTGTGTAGGCACGACTGATCATCAGTCAGCTTCATCGGATAACTGATGGAAAAATCCATCAGACCGTTTTCATCAGACTAACCTATCATGTGTACAGGGCATTATAGTCAGATGAGACACAAATGTTATTATTTGGCCTCAACACCAAACGATATGTTTGGCAGAAATCCAATACAGTTCATCCTCCAAATAACAGCATTCCTACAGTAAAGCATGGAGGTGGTAATATTCTGTTATGGGGTGTTTCTCTGCAGCAGGGACTGGATTTGTCTGGATAGAAGGAAACATTGATGGGGCAAAATACTGTCAACTTCTTGAGGAAAATCTGCTGTCCCCTGCCAGAAAGTTGTCAATGGGAATAAGGTTTCCCTTCCAACATGACAATGACCCAAAGCACACAGCAAAAAATTACCACACAATGGTTGAAGGAGAAAGGGGTGAATGTCCTTGCATGGCCTAGTCAGAGCACACACTTAAACCACATTGAGAATCTGTAAAATGACTTAAAGACTGCAATCCACAAACATTTATCATCAAATTTAACTGAATTTGAGCAGTGCTGCAAAGAAGAGTGGGAAAATATTGCAAAGTATAGATCAACAAAGTTAGTAGAGACATATCCCAACAGACTAAAGGCTGTAATTAAAGCGAAATGGTGGATCAACAAAATACTGACATAAGGGGAGTTTTTCCAACTCAGTGGTTCTGTTTTTGAATATTTTTTTTTATTCTGACATGTTGGTGTTACATCTTTCACTTGGATGGTATAAATTCTGTCTTCATTTCAGGCTGCAAAGCAACAAAATGTAATTATTTTGAAGGGGGTGATTCCCTTCTATACCCACTAAAGATGGTAATAGGGATCCAACCCAAAAATTGGTGTGGGGTTCCCCCTAAAAATACATATGAGATCCTTACCCTTGATGAGGACCTGGTAAATGTCAACATGGACCGCATGTGAAAAAAAAGGTGTGGGTCCCCCCAAATTCCACCTTAGTGGTATAAATTTTAGGGGGAGTCCCGTATGCAAAATACAAATATTTACAAATTACAAATACAAGATGGAAAAAGTTCCCCATGCCACCAAATTCCATACCAGACCAGAATTCAGCCTGGCAGGCCAAAAAAAAGGGGGAAAGTTTGCGCCCCCCCCCCCAGACCATACCAGGGCATATGCCCTAAACATGGGGGATGTGCTCTTCCTGGCAAGTCACCTTGTCCCTATTTGTTTGAGGACAAGGGATTCTTCCCCTCAACTTTGGCTCAGTGGTTGTCAGAGGGGGGGGGGGGTATTAGAATCTGAAAGATTCTCTTTAAAATGAAGGGGCACCCAGATACCACCCCCCAATGTGAATATGTGAAGGGCACCCCTACTCATTCGTAAAAAATGTAAACAGTAAAAACAACACGAAACTTTCATGAAAAACAACAGTGGCCCATAAAGTCCTACGAAGTACATCCATCATCAATTGAATCATCCAATGACACAGATCCATCTCAGTCATGATGAACGATGCCCACTGACCCAATAAAAAGGAAAAAAAAATAATCTCACTGACACGATTTACTTCCGGAGCTCTTTTGCACCAAATCTACTGCGCCATTGCTAACTGCACTTAGGGCAGATTAATGTTGTTGAGTTTGAACATTTATTTTTTTAACATTTATTTTATTTACAGCATTCTAAATGCATTGCTTAATTATCTATTTTCAATATAGTTTCTAAAGCAGAACTTCATGATTTCTAAAATGCAGCTCCCAAAGACTTCAATAGAGTTTGAACTTCAGTACATTTTTCCGAACTTGCCTTAAAGTGAACCAAGGTACATTAGACTCATCCCTACTGGACAGTGAAAGGAAAAGCAGCACAATAATGAGCTCATATATCTATCACTCTACTCTTTCACTTTGTATCAGCATGCTTCTTGTCAACACATGAACATTGATTTCTTGTGTTACTTCTTCCTCTCACACTCTAGCTCTGCTATACAGGAACTGCAACAGGCTAATATCAGGTCTAATTCAGGTACTTATACTATTTGCATTTAAAAATATATTTAATGATGTATTAATGATTACCGAGCTATGGAAGGTACATTTTGCTGGAAATTACACCAAAGATGCAGAAAGGATTTTTTTCAATGCACTGCATGAAAATGCAGTGTGAATCAATCCGTGTGAAGGTGTGAATCAATTAGTGAGATATCTTCACTTGAGTTCATGGCTTTGCACACTTGCTGAGGCCATTAGAAGAGGTTCCCACTAAACAGGAGAAGCTATAACAATTAAGGGTGGGCGGAACACTCAAAACCTTTAGGTGGACAGGAAGTTGCAATATAAAGTAGACCTTATTGATGTAGTATCCAAGAGAGGACAGGAAATGACTCATGAGACAATACGACTTCCACCTATATTTGCAAATGTTGTCTAAATATGCAAATAAAACATTTGTTTTAACACAAATTTGTTCTGTTTGTTTGTTTTGGGTAATACATTTAATTAATTTAATTGTACCTACAGGTAAGCCTATAGTAACGCTTACCTGTAGGTACTGTAAATATCTCCTAAACTTGCACTGTTTAGAGATATTTACCATATACGCTGCCACCGACGTCATCAACGCATGCCCACTGAAGGAACGGCCCGCTCGTGCCGTATCTTCAGGGTCCCATGTCGTGACTGGCGGCACTTGCGCGTATGCGCAGGAGCAAAGTAATCACGGCTCCGGCCAATCATAGCGCCGCAAACACGGATGTAACTCCAGGAAAAATGTCGGCCATGTCAGCGGCCATGCATACTAGCTCATTATGCCTTTTTCTTGCAGGTTTTTTTGGGGGAGGGATTTTTCTCTTTAAGACTTGTTATAAATTGGGGAGGGGGGGTCACTATTTTTGTTCAAATGATTCATTCCACTATAGGCTTTCAGATAAATTGACAGAATACAAAATGGCATCATATGCCTTTTAATGTACAGATTCTATTTAGAATTGGCTGGAAGAACATGTAGCACCCTCCTAGCATAGGGTACTAGGCAAACTTAGTTTTTGGCTCTTCTGTAGTCAAGGGAGCAGTAATTGTTTGTTCTTGTCTTTTCAGGATTTCATGGACAGGGAGTGTGATTGCTTCCACTGCCTATGGAAGAAGCTTCCAGAACATAGGGAGTGAGATTCAGATGATCAGCTTAAATATTTATCATGGCTTAGCCAATCCCTAGGAAGGGTGGTCCAGAAAGTGGCTGGGGAGGTTATAAATAGCCTAAAGCCCTGAAGAAATGTCCCCCTTTCCCCAGGGAGGTTCCAAGCCTTAGTGGGGCTGCTGCCCCTCTGAGAGAGCCGATAGACTGTGTAACTGTTCTAGAGGCCTCAGTGGTGTCAGGGCTGAGGGCCTGGAGTGAACTTTCTGAGGAGCTGGCTGTGGGACTTCACCATAGGGATCAGTGTCTGGAAGAAGCTAGAAGATGCACAGCTGTCCTGGGGACTTGTGAGTCAGTTGGGACTGTGTGTACTTTTGGGATATAAGTGTCTATATAGATTGGAATGAGACAGCTCTCATAGGGTCTCATAGTACTGGTCATTCCATTGTCCTCAGCAGAACCCTGGAGTGTGAGCCTAGATGGTCCTCCTATTTACTATGCCGCATTTTGGAGTATGTCATGCTTTAATCCCTCTCCTGTTTAAAGTTCTTCAAGCAATACATTTCAAAAACACATCCCCTAGACTGAGTTATTGGAGTATCTGCTCTAATTCATCAAAAAGGTGTTCTATCGGTTGAGGTCAGGACTCTGTGCAGGCCAGTCAAGTTCAAGTTCCTCTACCCCAAACTCGCTCATCCACGATCTTTATGGACCTTCTTTGTGCACTGGTGTGTGGTCATGTTGGAACAGGAATGGGCCATCCCCAAACTGTTCCCATAAAGTTTGGAGCATGAAATTGTCCAAAATATCTTTGTATGCTGACACTTTAAGAGTTCCATTAACTGGAACTAAGGGGCTAAGTGGAATCCCTGAAAAACCACCCCACACCATAGTCCCCCCTCTACTAAATGGACCAGTGCATAAAGACATGGATAGGCTAGTGTGGGGTGGAGGAAATGTACTGGCCTGCACAGAATCCTGACCTCAACCTGATAGAACACCTTTGGGATGAATTACAGTGGAGACTGAGAGCCAGGCTTTCTTGTCCACATCAGTGCCTGATCTCACAAATGCACTTCTGGAAGAATGGTCAAACATTCCCATAAACACACTCCTAAACCTTGTGGACAGTCTTCCCAGAAGAGTTTAAGCTGTTATAGCTGCAAAGGGTGGGCCTACTCAATATTGAACCTTACGACTAACACTGGGATGTAGGAATGGGCGCAGGCGTGTTAGGGATCCATCTGCACACCACTGCACACCGCTAATCACAGGCAGAGACAAATGTCTCACTGCCTATGATTGCCCATGTGTTGTGTCAACTTCCTGGCGAGATTGGGCAGATGGCACCCTGAAGATGCCGGAACCATCTCTACTGGGATGCCATTAAAGTTCATGTGTGTGTAAAAGCAAGCATCCCAATACTTTTTGGTAATATAGAGTATATACCTAAACTATCACATTAATCTTTAATCTCACCAACATTTATAAACACACATGCATTTATACAACAATCATACCAAATCTTCTGACCCCATGTTTTAACCACTCCAACCCCTTAGGACGTAGTCATGCATCCTCGGGTTGAAGTAGCTGTACCAGAATGATAACTGCAGCTATTATCCTGGTACCAACATTTTCAGCAAATGATAGGCTTTTCTGTAGAGGTGATCCAAGTGGCTTTACAGCAGCCTGATCATTTTTACAGGGCAGGTGCAGTATTGCTGTGAACATCAGGGCAAGAGTGAAAGTTCTAGCACCAGGCCTCCTGTGTACTTCTAAACTGATAACCTGTAAAGGCTTTTAAAGCATTGACTATGGAGATTTTTTGTTTTTTATAATGTTTAGGAGTTCTAAGTAATTTTCTAGCAAAAAATGCAGATTTTTGCATGTATGTGAGAAGTGTAAGAATTATACTGGTTTGAAAAAAAAAAAATCTGTTATTTTTTGGACTTTTACTTGAATTTTTCATTATTTAGTTTTATTTTGAGGTTGTTCAATATTAGGGGAGTTTCGAGGAATAAACCTCTGAAACCTGGAGGCAGAAATAATAGATAGCTGGTAATTACAGTATGTTACAAGCCTGGTGAGTGAAGGTGTAGGATAGGCACTCTTACCAAGGATTAAAGGGGTTGTAAATGTATGTCCGAAGCTCCGTGGCCGCGGAACCCGCGGACCTGATCGCCGTGGGTGTCCCGCGATCGGTCATAGGAGCTGAAGAACGGGGAGAGGTGTGTATCACAGTGGCAGTGTCATTGATCGTCTGTTCCCTGATATAGGGAAAGAAAATCAATGACGTCACACGTCCAGCCCTGCCCCCCTACAGTTAGAAACACATATGAGGTCACACTTAACCCCTACAGCGCCCCCTAGTGGTTAACTCCAAAATTCAATTGTCATTTTCACAGTAATCAATGCATTTGTATAGCACTTTTTGCTGTGAAAATTACAATGGCCCCAAAAATGTGTCAAAATTGTTCGATATGTCCGCCATAATGTCGCAGTCATGAAAAAAAACACTGATCGCCGCCATTAGTAGTAAAAAAATATATATTAATAAAAATGCCATAAAACTATCCCCTATTTTGTAAACGCGCAAACCAATCGTAAACGCTTATTGCAATTTTTTTTTTTTACCAAAAATATGTGGAAGAATACGTATCGGCCTAAACTGAGGAAAAAAAGTTTTTTTTATATCTTTTTTGGGGGATATTTATTATAGCAAAAAGTAAAAAATATAGATTTGTTTTCAAAATTGTCGCTCTATTTTTGTTTATAGCGCAAAAAATAAAAACCGCAGAGGTGATCAAATACCACCAAAAGAAAGCTCTATTTGTGGGAAAAAAAGGACGCCAATTTTGTTTAGGGGACACGTCGCACGACCGCGTAATTGTCAGTTAAAGCGACACAGTGCCGAATGGCAAAAAGGGGCAAGGTCCTTAACCTGCATATTGGTCCGGGTCTTAAGTGGTTAAGCTAGTGCATTGTTGATTCACTTACCCTTTCCTTCGATTTCCCTTATAAATGTATTTTTTCTTTGTCTGACTTTCTCACTTCCTGTTTCTCCTCAGTAAGCTTTCCACCATCATCCGAGCTGTTCTGGCTGGGGGTTAGTCAGCCAGAACAGCTTCATGAGGAGGAACAGGAAGAGAACAATTTTGACAAAGAAAACAAAGAAAAAAAACATTTAGTAGGGAAATCGAAGGAAAGGGTTAGTGAATTAACAATGCACTAGCTTAAAGGAACCTATTGAGAAAATAAAAAACAAACCTTTACAACCCCTTTTAAATCATGCAGAATGTGTGCCTCTCTTGTGCAAGGGAAGTTAGACAATCCAGTGTTTACCCCAAAATGTGCCTTTTTAAGAAGAAAGAAGTAGAATCATAGCGATATCGTGTAAAAGTGGCTATAAAGTAGAATAGGATTTGTTTATAAAGATAGGAGTTTGTTAGCTCAATAATTACTGTAGGTTGGGAAGCTTCACATTCACCCCACATCACTTTCAGAGAGATAAGAAGTAAAATAAGGCATTTCTATTTACTGAAACTTACCAATATAGTTATTGTAAAGAGCACTGCTTAAAAAGCCCTTTATAAGTTTAACCACTGAAGACCAGATTATATAGGGAAAGCCCCATCTACATTAAATAGTGGTTTACCATAGGTACTGCATAAAGGCCAAGTAAATATAATTTTAAATTACAGAAAAATTACATAGATTAGCCAAGGTAACACATTTTGCTCAAGCACATTTTTCTTACATACAATATATTTATGTGAAGGTTTCTCCAGCCATTAAGTGTTTATTGTTTGGCTGTTTAGTCTGGTAAATGGGTAGTGATTTAATACAAGTTGCTTTTGCGGACTGAAGTTTAACCTGGTTGCCAATAAGATGACAGATTTTATAGGCTGCAATTGGTAACTACCGTGCTGTTGTTGAGTTCTATGGGAAACTGCAAAATGATTGATCACAGCAAGAAAAGGGTGGAAATGGGTATAATGAAAACCCATTGCACCATTTGAGGACAAATGACTTTTATAAGGCTACCATCGTTATAGTACGACTTGTACAGGAGTAGTACATTGTGGTCTAAAAGTTATTACTGGAAAATATTAAAAAAATATATAAACTGCTTTATAAAGGGAAACATCCTTAAGGCTAGGTTCACACTGCTGCGAATTCAAAATCACGGTAAAATCGCGTTTTTTATTGCGATTTCGCGGCTGCGATTTTGCCGCGATTTAGGCCGCGATTTAAGAGACATCTGTGCAGTGTTCAATGTAAATCGCGGCCCGAAATCGCAAAAAGTAGTACAGGCACTACTTTTTGAAATTGGTGCAGTGCCGCAGATGCGGCGTCGCACCAATTAGGACAGTGCCATTGCCGACAATTGCCGGCAAATGCCGCCGATTTGAGATGCGATTTGACATGTGAAATCGCATCTCAAATCGTACCAAATCGTACCCAGTGTGAACCTGGGCTTAATGAAAGAAGTGAAAAGGAGACTATGGGGTTGATTTACTAAAACTGGAAAGTGCAACATGGTGCAGGTGACCATGGTAGCCAATCAGCTTCTAACTTCAGCTTGTTCAATTAAGCTTTGCAGAAAAAAAAATTGAAGCTGGTTGGCTTCTATGCAGAGGTGCATCAGCTTTTGCACTTTCCTCTTTTAGTAAATCAAACCCTATGTCTTTGCTAATGAAATGGTTCAAATAGTAGAGTGAGCAGTAAGCCATCAGATTTCATTCTGTATCATGCTTCAATCAGCTGGACAGATGGGGAGGGCAGAAACTTGATGATATCTGTTTTCAAAGATATATCTAGGAATAAGAAACTTGTCACCAGGAAGTGCTGAGAATCCTATTATTTTACACTTATCCTCACAACCTATTGCATTTGGGGGTGGGGCATTCACAGTGCTTTGCATTCTTTATTTTTAGTCTTTAACCACTTAAAAATATACTATTAGTAAAAAACTGGCAAGTGCAATAAAAAATAACACATGGATTCATTAGATCAGTGGTTCTCAACCTGGGGGTCGAGACCCCCTCGGGGGTCGAATGACGATTTGCCAGGGGTCACCGAATCCTGGGCGGTTGCTGAAGCCCGCGTTGCTCTCCTAGTCTTTTCACGGCCGCCCAGCAGGGCTGTCCCTGGAGCCCACGGCCATCCACTCAGCCTCTTTGCAGCCGCCCATTCAGTTCACAGCTAGGCTGGGGGGCAGAGATTAGAGGTCAGCTGACTGGTGAGAAATGTGAAGTGGGAGGGGCTGAAGGAGACCCTATCTTCTGATTTTGGCACAAAAGGCACTGCTAGGAGACATCACAAAGTCAGAGACACAGTAAAGTCGGAGACACAGTGAGAGGGGAAGGAACAAAGAAAAAGCAAGAGTAATAATAAGAAAGCTGGTTAGAGAGGGAATGGGGAAAAAAAACAAGAAATTAGCAAAAAGAGAGATAAAAGGGAAAGAAAGGAGAACAAAGAGAAAGAGTGGCACATCCTAAAATGTACCATAAGGGGTTTTAATACCGTACGAGTGAAAGGATCTCAGGGAGCGCTAAATGTCCGTGAGTTAGGGGCGCAAATTACTTGTCTTGCCTTGGGTCCCGACAACCCACGCTACGAAAATAATTTTACTGTTAGGGGTCCCACAACTTGGGAAATTTTATCAAGGGGTCACGGCACTAGAAGGTTGAGAACCACTGCATTAGATGGAAATGTTTGATGGAGGCATATTTCTTACAGTTAGTATCGACGTGAAGATAAACATACTGCAGAGGATTAGTAAGTACAGTAAGATCTTCAGACACATAAGTAGCATGGATAAACTTGCCAGTTCATGAAATCATGTAACAGATGAAGAATTTCAGTTATGAAGAAAGACTTGTTACACCTGAGAAGCATTAGATGGAGAATTGCTCTACTTATATTTAACAGGCTTGTCATGGCGAGTGCCTTGAGGTGACAAAAAAAAAGGCTACAGTTGTAGCAAGTTATTTTTCCATAAGTATATTAACATATGATGACTGATCTACATTAGTTGATACATTTTTACATAAAGTGAACCTGTTTGATTGTCTATGCAATTAAAGCCATCCCTGCAGCAGCTTTTTGTTAAGCACTCCTCAAAGAAATTCCATGTAAGCTCCAAGATGTTCCTTGTTGCAACTTATAATTTTCACCCTACCTTCCTATGATGGCATTGGTGTCTGGACAGCCTTTTGCCAAGCACAAGCTCTGTCACACGGGAGGTAGAGGAGTTAATCACAAGCTCCCCTATACTTGGTGGTACAACGTATTTCTCCTTGCTTATAGAAGTAAAAAAAAAATGGCTGGAAAAGGAAAGACAGGTGAGCATAAGCTGCATCAAGGGCTGGCATTACAGGGAATCTGCTGCTTTGTCCTTCATGGAAAAAGCAAAGGTTCACTTTAAAGTTTACCTGTACTGAAATCAAATCAAATGTAGATACATGTGAAGCTAAATAAAGGCAACCGAAGATTCTATACATACCCTGTGTTATCAACGGCGCTCGTAGCTCCTCCCTGCATCGATAAACCGCCTAGAAGAAGCGCTCTCCCTGGGGGTTACCGTGCGGGTGTGCGCTCCCGAGTCCAGCAGTTGCGTCAATAGACATAGAATGCCGGAGTCGGCCCCGCCCCCTGGCACCCATGTCATTAGATTTGATTGACAGCAGCGGGAGCCAATGGCTGTGCTTCTATCAATCTATCCAATCAAGAGCAGAAAACCCCGGCCAGAGAGGTAGAGCATGTCTCCGCAGTGGGAACAAACGTGCTCAGGTAAGTAAAAACGGGGGCTTGTTAGTGTCCGAAGTTTTTTCACCTTAATGCATTAAGGTGAAAAAACACAAGGGTTTACAACCCCTTTAAATAAATGTCTTGATTTAACTTTTAAAGTGTAACTAAAGGAAAAAAAATAAATTTAGGATAGTGTAAGGGAAGGTCAAAACCCCTGTCAGTGTTCTTTTTGTCATCTCTGTCCCATTTAGGAGATTTCTATTATTTTCTGTCCCATAACTAAAAACAGAAAATTAAAGGAAATCCCTCTAAAGGAAGGAATTCTCAGGGTGTGACCAGATTCGCCAGACTTAGTGTAGCCATTGAAAGATTTCTTTATTACTGTTCTGATTTTAACCTAACATTTAGGGTTTTCTTTTACTTTTTACTTTCGATGATATTGGTAAACCAAACAAATAAAGAGGGTGAATCTCCGTAACAGGGGCACATACAGCAGTAAAAAAACTGACAGATGTTTAACCACTTAGGGACCGCCCACCGCAGGAATACATGCTACTTTGAAGCGCCCCGTCCCACCGAGCTTGCACGCAGAAGTGAACGCATACGTGAGCAGCGCCCACATATGAAAATGGTGTTCAAACCACACATGTGAGGTATCGCCGAGATCATTAGAGCAAGATAAATAATTCTAGCCCTAGACCTCCTCTGTAACTCAAAACATGCAACCTGTAGATTTTTTTAAACGTTGCCTATGGAGATATTTAAGGGTAAACGTTTGTCGCCATTCCAGCGGGCACAACTTTGAAATGTGACATGTTGGGTATCAATTTACTCAGCGTAACATTATCTTTAACTTCTTTAACTAGGGGTGCAACGGATCACAGTTGATCCGTGATCCGAACGGGTCACCCCCTTCGGATCGGAAAAAATACTGTGATCCGCGGATTGCCACAGCTCCAGAGCTAGGCCTTTCCTAATGTTATGGCCGCGGCTCCGGAGCTAGGCCGAAGCCGTGGCCTTTCCTAACGTTATGGCCGCGGCTTCGGAGCCGCGACCATAACGCTAGGAAAGGCCGCGGCTTCGGCCTAGCTCCGGAGCCGCAGGAATAACATTAGGAAAGGCCGCGGCTTCGGCCTAGCTCCGGAGCCACGGCCATCTTGGTACACCCGGCGGCGGCCCTCCTCTGTTTACACCCACAGAGGAGGAGCCCGCACTCGTAGGACACACCGCTCGGGGAGTGTCTGTACTTCCTGAGGGGGGTGTCTTGCCTGAGGGGGGGGAGTGTCTGTCGGTACTACCTGGAGGGGTGGGTCTCTGTACTGAGAGGAGGGGGGTCTCTGTACTGAGAGGAGGGGGGTCACTGTACTGAGAGGAGGGGGGGTCACTGTACTGAGAGGAGGGGGGTCACTGTACTGAGAGGAGGGGGGTCACTGTACTGAGAGGAGGGGGGGTCACTGTACTGAGAGGAGGGGGGTCTCTGTACTGAGAGGAGGGGGGGTCTCTGTACTGAGAGGAGGGGGGGTGTCTGCACCGAGGGGGTACTATAGTTGGTGGGGGGGGGGGAGATGTGGATATTACAGTGGGGGGGATTTTTTTTTTTGCCGATCCGAAAAATGATCCGATCCGTGACTCCTGATCCGAGGAACGATTCGAACCGTGATTTTTTTGATCCGTTGCACCCCTATCTTTAACAATATAAAAAAAAGTTTGGCTAACTTTACTGTTGTCTTATTTTTTAATTCCAAAAATGTTTTTTTCCCCCAAAAATTTTCTAGCAAAAAATATTTTTTTAACTTGTAAACACCAAATCTCAGAAAGAGACTCGATCCTTAAAGCGGTTCTCCACCCTAAAGTGGAGTCCCGCTGATCGGAACCCTCCCCCCCTCCGGTGTCACATTTGACACCTTTCAGGGGGGGAGGGGGTGCAGATACCTGTCTAAATACAGGTATTTACACCCACTTCCGGCCCGGCATTCACGGGCAAAAGACGGGCATTCCGTCACATCCCGTCGCCCCCCCCCCGTTGTGTGCTGGGAACACTCGGCTCCCAGCACACAGCGGGAGCCAATCGGTCGGCGCGGCGCGACTCGCGCATGCGCCGTAGGGAACCGGGCAGTGAAGCTGCAGCGCTTCACTTCCTGGTTCCCTCAGCGTGGATGGCGGGGGGAGCAGCAGAGAGACGAGCGATCGCTCGTCCTCTGCTGCGATCGGCGCTGGACTCCAGGACAGGTAAGTGTCCTAATATTAAAAGTCAGCAGCTGCAGTATTTGTAGCTGCTGGCTTTTAATATTTTTTTCCCATGGCACATCCGCTTTAAAGCGGAGGTCCGGCAAAAAAAAAAAAAAAAAAATTAAAGTCAGCAGCTACAAACACTGTAGCTGCTGACTTTTAATAAGCACACTTACCTGTCCAGGTTGCCCGCGATGTCGGCCGCCCGAGGCAGATCCGTCTCTTGGACCGAGTCCCGGCGCCGCCATCCTCACTAAGGGAAACAGGCAGCGCGGCTATTTGTGAATGGGAACACTGACCTGTATGTCCCAGAAGGCATCGCGCCTCCATTTCCCAGGAGGCCTTCGCCAGTAGGAGAACACAGAACCTCACCGCGGAAGAGGAAGAGGCAGATTAGGACGATCTGCCTAGTAACAGCAATTTCTGGTAAGTATCATTTTTTTTTTCATTAGCCCTTTTAGCCATTTTTTTTTTTTAGGCTGGACCTCCACTTTAAGTGGTTAAATCCTTCTCCACTCTATTCACTCTATCTCACTTTAGTTCATTCACAAAATAATAAATATGGTTTAAAGGCATGAAACTACCTATGCCTGATCCAAACGTTTACAGGTCTGATCAGACAACATTCTTATATCTCTACACAGCAGCAGAGTATAGCATACTGTACACAGGTTAGCAACTGTTCTTTTTGATAAGCCACCCTCGAAAATGTTGATCCAAAGCTACCTCTTCTAACTTTACAGTATAACTATATGAGCTGGGTCAAACAGATAAGTGTTTATCGGGAAATTAACCAGATAGTACCTGCATCTAGCTAATAACATTTTTGGGTATGATGCCTTATGATGTAAGAACGTTAACTAACCTTTCAGGTTAGTTAAAAAACTTGGAATGTGCACCTGTGCTTGTTTCTAGTTCTCAGTCCCTGCTGTTATCTCCAGGTCTCCCCCTAGTGATCAGTCTCCATGGTTCCTCACTATGAGTTCTCCATGTTTCCTGTTGTCAGTTTATTGTACAAAAAGAGGTCCTGTGACAGCTTAAGCCAGCACTTTTTAAATGAATTACATTTTTTTTTTCTCCTAAAAAAAATAAATAAAATGTTGTTTTTAAAAAGCATTAAGGGAAGGCTAATTATTTATAGAAATATTGTCCTATTAACCCATGTATACCAACGCTGCTAAACTTGATATGGGCTTTCAATGACCTATGGCAGACCTGGGCAAACTACGGCCCGCGGGCCGTATACGGCCCGGCGGACCTTTTAATCCGGCCCACCCCCGCCGCCGAAACCGCCGCCGCTGCCACGTTAATCACCGCGGCGGGGAACATTAGACAGCGTTCGTTTGAACAGCTGTTTTCCCCGCCGCGCATAGACACTCCCCCTTGGACGGATCTGTCCAATCGCGAGCAAGGGGGAGTCACATAGACACTCCCCCTTGCTCGCGATTGGACAGATCCGTCCAAGGGGGAGTGTCTATGCGCAGCGGGGAAAACAGCTGTTCAAACGAACGCTGTCTAATGTTCCCCGCCGCGGTGATAACAGTAGGCAGGGCCGGTGAAGCAGTAAGATCGGCATCCCAAGAAAATTGGCATCCCTTGTAGCAACTGAGCATGTGCCGATTTCAGTCCATTGAAATCGAGCGCAGAGCTGCTGCACTACAACACAGCTGAGTCAGATTAACTCTGCACGCGCCGAGAGCTATTGCCGAGGAACACTGCATCAGGATGACCGCGGGGGACACAGGCTTGTATAGGCTACCTACGGGGGGGATCAGTCTGTATGTCCAGGGGGGGGGCAGTCTGTATGTCATGGGGGGGCAGTCTGTATGTCACGGAGGGGGGGGGGGGTGCAGCCACTTGTGCCAACACACGCAGCCACTTGTGCCAACACATGCAGCCACTTGTGCCAACACACGCAGCCACTGTGCCACCATAAATTGTCGCCACTGTGCCAATCACACGCAGCCACTGTTCCCAAACACAGCCACTGTGCCAATCACACGCAGCCACTGTGCCAATCACACACAGCCACTGTTCCCAAACACAGCCACTGTGCCAATCACACGCAGCCACTGTGCCAATCACACGCAGCCACTGTGCCCATCACACGCAGCCACTGTGCCCATCACACGCAGCCACTGTGCTAATCACACGCAGCCACTGTGCCAATCACACGCAGCCACTGTGCCAATCACACGCAGCCACTGTGCCAATCACACGCAGCCACTGTTCCCATCAAACACAGCCACTGTGCCAATCACACGCAGCCACTGTGCAATCAATTGTTGCCACTGTTCCCAAACACAGCCACTGTGCCAATCACATGCAGCCACTGTGCCAATCACATGCAGCCACTGTGCCAATCACACGCAGCCACTGTGCCAATCACACGCAGCCACTGTGCCAATCACACGCAGCCACTGTGCCCATCACACGCAGCCACTGTGCCAATAACACGCAGCCACTCTGCCCATCACACGCAGCCACTGTGCCCATCACACGCAGCCACTGTGCCCATCAAACGCAGCCACTGTGCCATCACATGCAGCCACTGTGCCAACACACACAGCCACTGTGCCAACACACGCAGTCACTGTGCCATCAATTGTTGCCACTGTGCCCATCACACGCAGCCACTGTGCCATCAATTGTCGCCACTGTGCCCATCAAACGCAACCACTGTGCCATCACACGCAGCCACTGTGCCATCACATGCAGCCACTGTTTAATCAATTGTTATTGATTAAACAGTGGCTGCCTGTCCCCAGCGTCTGTCCCCCTCCTGTTTCATGTCCCCAGCCTCTGTCCCCCTCCTGTGTCATGTCCCCAGCGTCTGTCCCCCTCCTGTGTCATGTCCCCAGCCTCTGTCCCCCTCCTGTGTCATGTCCCCAGCGTCTGTCCCCCTCCTGTGTCATGTCCCCAGCGTCTGTCCCCCTCCTGTGTCATGTCCCCAGCGTCTGTCCCCCTCCTGTGTCATGTCCCCAGCCTCTGTCCCCCTCCTGTGTCATGTCCCCAGCGTCTGTCCCCCTCCTGTGTCATGTCCCCAGCGTCTGTCCCCCTCCTGTGTCATGTCCCTAGCGTCTGTCCCCCTCCTGTGTCATGTCCCCAGCCTCTGTCCCCCTCCTGTGCCATGTCTATAACAAGTACTCGTACCAGTTTTCCAACAATGATATTTACTGCTTTTTATAAAGAAATACAATTGATTTTATGCAGTATTGAGTTTAGCCTTTTGGCCCGGCCCTCCAAAATATTTTTAGTTCCTCATGTGGCCCCATCGAAAAAATAATTACCCACCCCTGACCTATGGTCATGAAGGGGTTTAGAACCCTGAGGGTTGTTGAAATATGACAGAACATCTGGTGCCTTCTAATGTCTATAGCAAGGCTCCAAATAAAGACCGCCTGGGGGCATATATAGCACAGTGATATTCATTTATAAAATACGCAAATGAAAAAAGGAGATATTGAAAAAATATTCATACCCCTTGAAATTTTACACATGTTGTCATGTTACAACCAAAAACGTAAATGTATTTCATTGGGATTTTATGTGATAGGCCAACACAAAGTGGCACATAAGTACATGACTAATGCTGCGTACACACGATAGATTAGTCTGATGAAAACGGTCTGATGGACCGTTTTCATCAGACCAAACCGATCGCGTGTGGGCCCCATCGGTTATTTATCCATAGGTTAAAAAAATAGGAACTTGTTTTAAAATTATCTGATGGATAAAAAACCTATAGAAAAAAACGATCGTCTGTAGGTACGTCCATCGGTTAAAAACCCGCACATGCTCAGAATCAAGTCGACGCATGCTTGGAAGCATTGAACTTCATTTTTTTCAGCACGTCGTTGTGTTTTACATCACCGCGTTCTGACACGATCATTTTTTTAACTGATGGTGTGTACGCACGACTGATCATCAGTCAGCTTCATCGGATAACTGATAGAAAAATCCATCAGATCGTTTTCATCAGACTAACCTATCGTGTGTACAGGGCATAATGATTGAATAGTTGAATACCTGAGCTGGAAGGTGGCACACACAAGTTAAAATGGCATTTAAAAGGTTTATTTCTCACATTTGTGGCTTTTTAAATCACAATTATTGTTTGTGTATAAATAGTCATTGAGTTTGTTGTTAGCTCTCACTTTGGTGTCCTAGGCAGGCTAGATACTGAGCCATGAGGAGGTAGAAAAGTACAGTCAAAAGACCTGCATAACAAAGTAATGGAACTTTATAAAGATGGAAAAGGATATAAAAAGATACCCAAAGCCTTGAATATGCCAGTCAGTACTGTTTAGTCCCTTATTAAGAAGTGGAAAATTCGGGGAGCTCTTTTGATATCAAGCCAAGGTCAGGTAAACCAAGAAAGATTGCAGCCACAACTGGCCAAAAAATTGCCCAGGATACAAAGAAAAACCCATAAGTAACCTCAGGAGAAATACAGGCTGCTCTCCAAAAAGTCAGCGTGGTTGTTTTTAAGGAGGACAATTCAACGATACTTGAAGAAAAAAGATATGCATGGTTGAGCTGCCAGAAGGAAGCCTTTACTGCACCAATGCCACAAAAACAAAACAAAAAAAACAATGAGGAATGTCAAGGTGTTGTTGGGCAAATTGTAACCAGGCTTTTTTGTGGAACTTGTACAGTAAAGGCTTTTTTCTGGCAACTTTTTTTGTTCAAGTATCATCGTATTGTGCTCCTTAAAAACAACCACACCATCTTTTTCCAGAGCACTTTGTATTTTTCCTGAAGTTACCTGTGGGTTTTTCTTTGTATCCCGAACAATTCCTGTGGCAGTTGTGGCTGAAATCTTTCTTAATCTACCTGACCTTGGTATCAAGAGATCCCCACATTTTCCACTTCTAATTAAATGATTGAACAGTACTGACTGGCATATTCGAGGCTTTGGATATCTTTTTATATCCCTTTCCATCTTTGTAAAGTTTCATTACCTTGTTACACAGGTCTTTTGACTGTTATTTTCTACCTCCTCATGGCTCAGTGTCTAACCTGCCTAGGGCACCCAAGTGAGAGCTAACAAACTCATTGACTATTTATACACATACACTAATTGTGATTTAAAAAGCCACAATTGTGAGAAATCAAACTTTATTTGCCATTTTGACCTGTGTGTGCCACCTTCTGTGTCTGTACTAAGGGCAAACATTCCAGGGTATGTAAACTTTTTATCAGGGCCTTTTGGGTGATTTCTGTTATCATTATGATTTTTAAAGGATCCAAAAAAAAACTAGGTGATAATAAATGGCTTCATGTGATCACTATCCTTACTAAAAGATAGTTTTTTGGCATGATCAGTATAAATGACCACATTTCACAATTTCTGCCAGGATATGCAAACTGTAGCTGCAGCACAATTCAATAATATTTAAACATAGAGGTCCTCTATGCAAGTTTCATATACAAAAGATATGGATCTCTACAAATTAACACACTTGGAATATAATTTGGCAGACCACCAAACACAAAATCTTATTGCAACTGTCCATGTGATACAGGCTGGACATAGCATTCAATCAATCATTTTAAGGAAATGCTGGGGAATGTCCAATTAGGAGATCAGGAAGCATTTTTTTTACCCTGGTGGGGCAAATTGGACCTTAGGGTCTTAGGGCCTTAGGGTTATTATTTGTCTTCTTCTGGATTAACTGTGAGTATAGGGTTCTGTATGTGGAGGTTTTCAATTTACCCATTCTTTTGTTTCCTATTGACTGAACCAGATGGACTTGTGTCTTTTGTCAAAGTAACTTACTATGTAAATATAAAGAAACCAACTATTCAATTCAGTGGCTAAAGTTTACCACACGTGTTACAATCTGACGGTACTATCTACTTTAGATCTACCAATTACTATTCAGTACAGGGGCCTGTCTGATTTGGATCCAGTTTAAATAGATCATTTAGGTATGCCCTCATATTACACAGTTCTGGTAAATCTAAAGGAGATTGCAGTGATGGCACAGGTACATTGTAATGTGTGTGGCAAGTTTTTAAGAATAAAGGTATGCATTTTTCTGCAAACAAAAGCATATCTGTTACTAGATTTCATTGAATAATTTCATAAAATTGTTGTAAACAACTTTAAAGTGTAATCAATATAATTATTATTTTATAAGCATTTTCACATAGTTTAGTCAAACAAGTGTAGTTGCTCCAGAGCTTAGTAAATGAGGTAAAGATTTGCTTTGCAAAGAATACCTAATCACATGTAAGGAAAAAAAAAAATGCATTTTTTGCATGCACATGATTGGATGTTGGATGTTAGCAGAACCCCATATAGTCTACAGCTTGGGTCACTAAGCACATTGGGGTATGAAGATAACGTTACAAGAGTTCATACAGTAAGAAGATACAGTGGTTACCAAGGGCATAGGTGTGAGCACATGGTATTCCAGGTGTGCCTGGGCACACCCTAATCACCCTGTGTGGTGCAGATTGCTGATTGCCCCTGTTTAGACCCTTGATATTTCACCAAAGCCCCCTAACAGGGCTTTTAAAAAAATAAAATCATTTAACCCCTTGGCGGTATTCCCGAGTCTGACTCGGGGTAAGATTTCAATACCAAAAGCGGTATCCCCGAGCCAGACTCGGGGACCGCCTCGCAGCATCCACAGGCACAAGTTACTTACCTTGTCCCTGGATCCTGCGATGCATCCCTGCTGTGTGAGCAAGCGGCGTCCTCGCTCAATTCACACAGTGCCTGTGTGCCGCCGATCTCCGTTCCCTGCGACGTTACGACGCACGGGGGCAGAGAACTGCGCCAAATTCAAAAAAGTAAATAAACACAATACATACAGTATGCTGTAATCTGTAAGATTACAGTACTGTATGTAAAAAATACACACCCCCTTTGTCCCTAGTGGTCTGCCCAGTGTCCTGCATGTACTTTTATATAATAAAAAATGTTCTTTCTGCCTGCAAACTGTAGATTGTCCATAGCAACCAAAAGTGTCTCTTTATATCAAAAGTGATTTTAGAGCAGCTAGAAAACAGCGATAATAAATTATAATCACTTGCAGAATTGAGCGATAGCGATTTGTGGGGAAATTCGTCATAAAAAAATAAAAGTAATGACAGCGACAATTCTGCAACTGAGCAATCTTCAGTGTTTTTGATTTGACTACATTATTGAATAATTTTTATTATAATTACTTTATTATTTGTTATAATTATTTATAGTTATTTATTATATTATAATTTATGATTTTGTGTTTCAAACTTTATCATACCCGAGATGTCTACTAGACTCTTGTTTGGACAGATTTAAGCAAGTTATTCCAAAGAATTACAGGCCTACAATGTAAAACGCCAAATTTCCATGCAAAATAATTGTACCTCTTTTGGTACAAAATTCCAGACATAATCATACTGCCAGGGAGGTTAATGATAAAATAAAAATAAAAATTACTGACACCAATCTCTGCCCTAACGACACCACTCACTGCTCTACTGACTCCATCAGTATATATACGTATGCACACACACATATGTGTTTGAGCTTGGGGTGGACACCCTAATTCAATAGACTGTGCACACCTATGACCATGGGTAATGAAGGTTTCTCTAGAAGTCTGTTGTAAGCGTATACACGTGACAGGTGAGATAACTTCTTGCAGTAAGAGAGATGTTGTCGGGACAAGGGCTCTGTGTGTCCCTCCTAAATGCACAAGTAACCGTGGTGAAGTTCAGTACATCAAGAGCATCTAATCAAGTTTAATCATCTGTTCAAAGTAAAGGTACACAGTGTGACCCTGTACAAAGTTCCTAGCATAGCTCAGAAGAACCCATATCATGTGACCCTTGCTTGGCGCCCAACGAGGAGGGAAACATGGAGGATGTGACAACCACCCTATGACACCAAATCCTGCCCCAGTGCACATGTATTGCCACAATCCCACCAATTAGGTTTAAAACTGCACTGGAAATCACATCTGTCACATGAAAACTTGTTGAGCTGTATCAAATATTCTTATTTATGACGATAAATAAAGACTACCGTATATACTCGAGTATAAGCCGAGTTTTTCAGACCTTTTTAGGGCTGAAAATACCCCCCTCTGCTTATACTCGAGTCAATGTACCTGTCTCCTCCTGGTCCCTTCCGTGATAGGCGGAACTGTGTCTGCTTTGAAACGCCTATCACAAACATTTTCTCATCCTCGGGTTTCCCTGTTTCCCTGTTCCCTGTTCAGTGTTCCGCCAATCAATGACGCATTTTTATCCTCGGACAAGAGGACGTCCGTGATTGGCGGAACTGTGTCTGCTGAGAAACGCCTATCACGGAAGGGACCAGGAGGAGACCGCAAGCTTTAAACAATGAGTGGACGCCCACAGCCAGTCAATTTCAGGTACACTGACAATGGGCACAGTGACAATGGGCACAGTGAGGTTGCAATGGGCACAGTGAGGTTGGCACAATAAGGTTGCGAGATGCGCGGCGTAAGTGTATATATACGCCGGTGTATCTATGCGCCGTACCCACAGAACCAGATACGCCTGAAAATAGGCTTTTTCCGACCGACGTAACTTTTCTACGCCGGCGTAGCGTGGGCGCATATTTACGATGGGCGCATTTTGCGCTCCCATTGATTTCCTATTCAAATATGCAAATGAGGGAGATACGCCGATTCCCGAACGTACGTGCGTCCGACGCAGGCTACGCGCGGTGCGCGTAAGACATACGTCCGGCCTAAAGTTACCCCTCATAAAGCAGGGGTAACTTTGCACAAGACGTGCGCAAGTCAGCTGGAGAGCAACTACAGCAGCACCGTTACGGACGAGCTGAGCAACCACACTTGCAGGACAACACATCCGTATGCCAACATGCCAGGGGCAGGCATGGTCATAGCACTACTAGTGTGTGCAGAGGCGCGTAGAAGGAGGAGGGCACGGGAGAGGATATACCGAACGCGCATGAACGTCTTTGGCATGGGGGATTCGGAGGTGTATTGCATCTTCAAATTCAACACTGCTGCCATCCCGGAATTAGCCACAACCCTGCATGATGACATCACCAGCCAGACGCAACGCTCACATGCAGTGCAGCCACTGGTCAAGGTCCTGGCAACACTGCATTTCCTCAGATGCATGTCCAACCACATCATCAGACCCACCCAGGAGCACCTGCGGCATAAGGCAATGCAGGATTTCTTCAGTATTGCAGGATTCCCACGCACCGTGGGGGCCATTGATTGCACACATGTGGCACTACGGCCCCCCCGTGCCACAGAGCACATATACCACAATCATAAGCACTGGCATTCCATCAACGTACAGGTGATAGTCGATGGCCAAGGCCTCATATGGCACGTCCGTGCCAAACACCCAGGGGCCAGCCACGACAGCTACATATACCGTCAAAGCACCATCCCAACGGAATTCGAACAAAACGTGTATGGGGACAGCTGGCTGGTTTGTGAGTGACATGGGAGTCAGGCATGACTGTCCGACCCCATGATGCAGACATCAGGAGGGGCACATGCACGACTAACATCCTCCTGTCTTTTGCCTTCCAGGTGACTCTGCATATGCACTTGGGCCCCATCTCATGACTCAATTCCGGGATTCCCAAACCAGAGGAGAGAGAAACTACAATGAAGCACACATACGTACCCGTGCAGTGGTGGAACGCACATTTGGCATCCTGAAGTCCCATTTCCGATGCCTGGATAAGTCCGGGGTGACCCTGTTGTATTCCCCAAACTTCGTGTGCCAGATCATCGGTGCATGTTGCATGCTGCACAACATTGCAGAGAGAAAGGGCCTGGAATTTGACATATGTGATGACCTGACCCCCGAACCAGACATTCCCCCCCTGCCCGAGGCTACCCCCCCTGCTGAGGAAACAGCAGTCAGGAGATGCCTCGTGGAACGCATCTTTGCACGTTAAACACACACATTCATCATGGCACAAGGACAATGCATGCATGCACACCACTGTGGTCCCTAGCTCACACACACCACATCCACATCACATTGGATTAGCCCAAGTCCACCATGCAGGACTTGGGAGCAGCAACGCCATGCCAAGGCCCCAATTATGTCGCTGTTCATCCATACCACATTCACACGGTCGTGGGGATAACTTCTCCCCAATGACCAAGGGTGACACCCCTTTGCTGGCAGGAGTTTCACCCCCCCATTCACACACCAGTCACACTATAATCAGCACGCCTCACCGTGTGCAGTAATTGAGCAAAAAAAACTCATGACCTGAGAAAAAAAAAAAAAAACTCATGACCTGAGGAAAAAAAAAACGCTCTTCACCAGAGCATAGATAAGGCAAAAGAAAAAAATCAGTTGCCCTGTCGTGGGCCAAGCCTGCTGCCACGGCCACGGCCCTGGCTCCTTAATTGCCTGGTGGAAGCCTCGGGTGGGGGGGGTCATCAGGTGGAGGAGCATCCCCTGGTCTCTCCATGGCTGGCGGCCTGCCCTCTAAAGCCACGGCAGTGCGGGTGAGGATTGAATTGGTCTCTGCCTGCACCAGCCGTGACTGCCTCCCCTCCGCCTCAATGGCAGCTGTGTTGCCCTGTACGGCCTCTGTCAGGGACCTCACCTCTGCCACGAGGGTAGCCTTGTGGCTTGCAGCTCCCCCAGGCAGGTGATCACCGATGCACTGTTGCCAGTGAGATCGAGAAGAGCGTCATTTATGTTGCCCGTGGAGGCCAGGCTGTCTGCCACACGCCGCATCTCCATGGCCATCTCACCCATATGGCGGGTCTGGGAGTCCTGTGCCCTTGTTAAATGTTCCGGAAGAAACTCAGGAACCCCCCTGGTCTTCCTGGTAGCCTTCCTGGGGCCAGGAGAGGCTTGAGGCCTGGTATATGGGGAGGCACTTGAGGGAGTGGGTGTGATGGGGATGGATCCTGAGGGGCTGGAAGAGATGGGGCTTGAAGTGCGCGACGGCTCAGCCGATAGGGAGGATTCCTCCAAATAGAGGCACAGCTCCTCACCCATAGGGACAACATCATCCTCAACCACCTCTTCATTGGAGGTCTGGGCACTCCCCTCCACCAATGTCTCTTGGCTTCCCAGGGGGTCAGGGTCATGATGTTCAGGGGATGATGGTGTGGGACGGGCAGAGGCAGATGATGGCCCAGCTCCCTCCTGGACATCTGTGGATGACACAAAACATTCACATGTTGGAGGACCCACACACTTGTCACATGTTCCCTTCCACCCCCTCACATGCTACACACCAGATAGGAGAAAAAACACACTTACCTGTCCTCAAGGCCGGCTCAACTGAGTCATAGCCCTCCACTCCCTCCACTTGCTCCCTCTGAAGGCACTGGGCAACCACCTGCTCCTCAGGAGTCAGCCTAAGAGCAGAGGCTGATCCACCTCCAGTGGCACTGGCATGCCTCCTCATCTTGCCCAGCTTCTCTTTGACCTTCCTACGCAGGTCATTCATCTTCTTAACAATGTCCTGGGGCCTCCTTACCTCATTCCCTAGGGCATTGACCTGGGTGGTGATCCTCATCAGGATCTCATCCCTCTGAGGCCCCATACTCACGAGCAAACATGTCTGCTGAAACTGGCCCGCAGGCCAGTTTCAGCAGACATGTTTGGTCGTGTGTGGGCGCGAGCGGGCCGAATTCCAGCAAACATTTGCCCGCCGGGCCTTTTCCCAGCAGACAAATATTCCTGGACTTGTTTTAAAACAGCCCGCTGGAATTCTGCCCGCTCGGACATGTACGGTCGTCAGTACAGACCTACCGTACATGTCCAGGCGCCCGCCGTCCCTCGCATGCGTCGAATGACTTCGACGCATGCGTGGAAGCATTTTAAAGGCGGGCCGCCCACGTCGCCGCGTCATTGTCGCGGCGACACCGCGTCATCGACGCGGCGACACCGCGGACACGCCCCGCGTATTGTTTACGCGCGGACTTCTGTACGATGGTGTGTACAACCATCGTACAGAAGCCCTCTGGCAGACATGTATGGTGAAAACGGTCCGACGGACCGCTTTCACCATACATGTTTGGTCGTGAGTACCCGGCCTTAGCCTTACGCGTGCCTTTACTTTCTGGCCCATGGAGGCGGGCATCATACCTCTCCATGGCAGATATAATAATCGCCCTCTCCTCTGGG
Organism: Rana temporaria; assembly: GCF_905171775.1. Lineage (NCBI taxonomy): Eukaryota > Metazoa > Chordata > Amphibia > Anura > Ranidae > Rana > Rana temporaria. The sequence goes on from NC_053493.1 coordinate 97,066,372, forward strand.
GAGAAGTTTTTCTTCCTCTTATCACTGCGAAGAGCAGGCATGGCACAAAGTAAGTCACAGCAAAAGTACTTATACCTCAAGAAACCAAGCGGGTGTACTTTTGCACTCGACAGGCGCATGTCTGGGCGTATTTATGCCCTGGGCGTAAGCGGTGGGCCGGCGTATCTCAGGGTTTACGCCGGGCGTAGTTCTGATCATGCGCAGAGGGGCGCGGGACATATGATCACGTCACGGCGTATGCGCTGTTGGTTCGGCCCTTCATTTGCATGGGGTCACGCTTCATTTAAATGGATCACGCCCACTTCCTTCTTACTTTGAACTACGCCGGCTTACGCCAACGAATTTACGTTACGCTGGCGCAAAATTGGGCTCATTTGATATGAGAATACGGACCTTACCTCTCTAACTTAAGTCGGCGTAACGCATATGAGATGCGCTACGCCGGCATAAAGATGCACCGATCTACGTGAATCTGGGCCTTAGTGCTTATTCCTGTACATTCCTGTACTTATGTCTTTTAGTAGAATCTCTTATGTTATTTTTCTTTCTGCTGTTTGTGACACTAATTGAATATGCTGCTAGACTTTTTGTTATGTAGATTGTAGATATTTAAGAAATGAAACCCCAGATGACTTTCTATAAACTCTTTGGCTTATTATTGATCTAGTTTCATAGTTAAATCATTAGCTGTCTACAGGTCTAAGTACAAGCTTTATGAAATATTCATCTGACCAATGAGGTTACAAGTTATGTGGTTTGCTCGAAAAGTTATATTTGTGGAGTTTGTATTTAGTCTATAATCCTTAAAGGATAAGTACACGTTTACAGAAAATGCACTTACCTTTCCTGTCCAGTCCCACTAACCTTTACAAATAACCCTGCCCTGCCAGAGATGCACACTTACCCCAATATCAGAGCAATTTTAACAGACCACAGCCAAAATTTTCTTTTTGTTGCAGACAGTTTCTTTACAATCGATCCCCATAGTCTTCTATGGCACTGTCTCCCAAGCATGTCAGTCTAGGAAGATGGCCTCATATAAACGTCTATGGGAATTCAACTGAGCAGGCTAGCTGACAACATTGTAGAAGGCCAACAGGCAAAACTTTTGTAGCGCTCACCCCCGAAGGAGCCGCTGGTTGATTTGGGATCAGCGTATTAAGTTACCAAGTTCTTCTGTCTAGGGGTGATACTTGTGAGTGTGGATGAAAGTGTCCAGCCGGTAGCGTGAGTTTCCAATGCTTTATTCCCAGGCCAACAAGACCAACATCAACAGTACACACAGTAAAGAAAGAGGTTGATGAGTAGGAAGAACTTGTAGCATCAGGCCTTGGATATCAGAATTATAGAAAACAAGCCTGCTCTCGGCACAAATAATTCAAACGTCGCCACCCTCGCCAGGGTGGGTAAGTGCCCTTTGGACAGGCAGTTAACTTGGACCTGGCAGCCAAAAGGGTCACTCGCAATAATCAGATCACTGGGAGGAAACAATGCCTCTGCCACAGGCGTAGTACATTTTCTTAGTATAATCGGAGTATAAGGATAGCGAATCCTCCCAGTAAGTCTTACTCTGTAGGATCACCTACTGACAGCAAAGATAAGGTACCTGTCATGTAGCATGGTGATCGGATCCCCGGTGGTTCGTCCAGGCCTCGCAGACAACCTTTGCACTCAGGTTCTCACAAGCCAATTCCCCACCGTTCAGCCTCCAGCTTAGGATCTGGAACCCAGCAAGCCGCTGGGGTCCCTTTCTTCATCAAAAGAAGGCTCCGCAAGATGCACAGCCTCAACCAGGAGGATGGGGCCCGCGGACTACATCAGCAAAATGGCCGGTGCCCCAGATATACCCCCCGCCAGCATGCCCAAAGAGGTAAACTCCTCTGATTGGCTGCTGGGGAAGGATGGTTCTGTCAGAACCCCTATAGCGCCAACTGTCGCCCAGGGGTGGCAGCGCACCCCTGGACACACAGACTAACCCAAGAGGCAGTTCTGAACTGGCAACAGCACAAACTAACAATTAGTGAATGGGAGCAACTAAAATCTCCCATTCCCCACTAATCCTTAGGGTAATGCCCCACTAATTTTAAAGGGGGGGGGGGGGCGCTACACTTAATAAAAAAAAAAAGTTTTAACAGGTCTATTTATAAAATGTGCTGTGTGAATGTCTTAGCATTTGCACACTTGTCACAAATCATCCCAATAATGTGTTTAAAATGTATATTTTCATAATGCTGTATTTTCTTGATTGAGATATTTTAGGAAAATACTGCATTAAGGCTAGTAGATGGAGCTGATGAACATACAAAATAAAAATACTGAACTTGTTATGGGGATCATTTGTGTTGGCTGTGCAATTGATGAGGAACCTTTTTGGCAACCTTTTGGCACCAGGGACTGGATTTGTGCAAGAAGGTTTTTCCAAGGAAAGGGAAGGGGGGGGATTTGGGAATGGAGTAGCTTATTTTCCTGCAACTCGAGTCACTTGCCACAGTAGCCTGCCACCAGATGTATTATGTCATAGTAGCCTGCCACCAGATGCAGTGTGAAACTGTTTAAGCCTGCCATCACAGCCAGCAAATTCAGCTTGTCACTAGCCTGCCACCACAGCCACCAAATTCAGCTTGTCACTAGCCAGCCACTAAATTAAGCTTGTCACTATGCTGCCACCACAGCCACCAGGTCCAGGTTGTCACTGTTGCCTGGCAACACACTCACCAGATGCAGATTGTCACTAGCCTGCCACCAGATGCAGCTTGTCACTGTAGCCTGCCACCACACTCACCAGATGCAGATTGTCAATAGCCTGCCACCACAGCCACCAGATGCAGCTTGTCACTGTAGCTTGCCACTACAGTCACCAGATGCAGCTTGTCACTTGCCTGCCACCATAGTTACTAGATGCTGCTTGTCACTTTGTAGGGGTTTTGTGCTGGTCTCTGCTTGTCAGCCGCTCACTTCCTTGTGGCTTGTGCAACCCGGCTTTAAACAGGGCACGGAACAACACCTGTCCACGACCCGGGGGTTGGGGATCCTTGGCTTGTTTACTGTGAAAATGACAATTGCAGTGTGGGAGTTAACCACTAGGGGGCGCTTAAGGGGTTAAGTGTGACCGTATATGTGTTTCTAACTGTAGGGGGCGGGGCTGGATGTGTGACGTCATTGATCGCCTTTCCCTATATCAGGGAACAGACAATCAATGACAGCACCACTGTGAAGAACGGGGAAGGTTTGTTTACACACACCTCTCCCCGTTCTTCAGCTCCAGGAACCGATCACGGGACTCTATCAGGGATCAGGTCCTTAGCCTCCACCCACGGCTAGGCATGCCCAGCCTGCAATTCTGCCGACGTACATCGGCGTTAGGCGGTCCTTAAGTGGTTAAAGGCCAAAGACAGCTGACATCCTTCAATATGTAGTGGCCGCATACTTCTTGGATGCAAAAGAGGTTATATTTCTTTTAACAGTCCTTTTTATATTTTGAAAGGAAAGAGGGTTAGGGCCAGGACACCCCTGGGTAGTTGCAATTTCAATTGGCAGACTCCGGGACTTCAAAAGGAGGACATCTGTACAGGGAAAGGCCCCAGCTAGGTGCCACTTCGGCACTTGCAGGATTGCTGTCTCCTATGGCAACAGTACTTAACAGTTCCCAACACAAAGTTCAACCATTCTCTCAGCTTCAATACAACATCTACTTGTAGTTCATCAGTCCGTTGAGCTCCTAGTCTCTCACTGGACTCTCTGATTCACTGACTCTGAATTCCTTTAGCTCCTCAAGGCTTTTGCGGTGGTATCTCCCTCAAGTGTCACCCACGCTTCTCTGCTGGGTCCCTAGCTTGGCACTCTAGATACTTTTCAAGCTTCAGCCCTGCTAACCAGCTCGGTCCCTGGCTTGACACACAAGGCTGCTCTGCAAGCGTCACCTCGCTGGTTGGGTCCCTGACTTGATCACTGCCTGAAGTTTCCAGATTCTCCACCGTGCTGGTTCGTGAGAATACTGCTCCGGTACTTACTTCAGTTACTCACTGTGGTCCCCGGTAAAGGTGGTTGGTCCCTTAGTAACGACAGCTTCCCCTCTACCTCCGACCATGACAGGCTCCCCGGTCGGCAGAACCTTGACTCTTGGTGTGACTCCAAGCCACAGTCCCAACCCTGCGCTGCCCTCTTACTTCTGGATAGGCCCTTGCACAGCCTGGCAGCCAGATGCCCCAGGGATAGGCCCAATCTCCGGCCTAGCAGCCCAGGGCATATGACACACGTCCTTCCAGACAGCTGTCGATTGGGCACAGAACATAGATCACCAGACCTCAACCAAATATATAGGTCCTCCCAACAGGCCAAGAGATTCAAGAAAACCCCTGCCCATTGGCTGAGATACCCCATATATCCATAACCTGAACTTTTGTTGCCCTTCTCATATCTAGTAGAAGAGAAAAGTACAACAATGCCAAACTTAGGGAGAAATTAATAGATCTCTATCAATTAACTGCAGTAGCTACTCCTGACAAGGAATTTGGTGAGATACTCCCTAACTAAACCCCAGGGCGCTACATCCAAGGGTTCAGATGAGCAAAATTACTAATCATGGACAGTTTGTTTGTTAGTTTACTGAACTGAAAACTGCAAACGACTGGATCAGGTAAAACTCATACCCAAACCAAACACACAGCTTATCCCTACAGTGATAGGAATGACATCATTAGTCAAAAAAAACAGCAAGCTACACATGTAAAATGAACCCAAGTCACTTCTATGATTGGCACTATAGCTTGATGGCCAGAGTGAGCAGAGGATCCAGACTTTACACCAGTTTCTCACAACCTGGGTTCTGTGGAACCCTGGGGTTCCCCCAGAGCTTGCTAGAGGTTCCTTAAGAAATTAGGAACTTCTGCCTCTCAGATAAGTAACTCCTGACTAGAGTTGAGCGGACACCTAGATGTTCGGGTTCGGACCCGAACCCGAACTTTAAGAAAAAAGTTCGGGTTCGGGAACCCGAACCCGAACCCCATTGAAGTCAATGGGACACAGATTTTTAGTAAAAAAAAATGCGTGGAGGTCTCCCCAAATTCAATAACCAGACCCTTTAGGTCTGGTATGGATATTAAGGGGAACTCCACCCCAAATTGTTTAAAAAATGGCGTGGAGTTCCCCCTAAAATCCACACCAGACCCCTTATCCGAGCATGTTGACCTGGCCGGCTGCAGAAAAGAGGGGGGGACAGAGTGTGCCCCCCCTCTCCTGAACCGCACCAGGCCACATGCCCTCAACATTGGGAGGGTGCTTTGGGGTGCCCCCCAAAGCACCTTGTCCCCATGTTGATGGGGACAAGGGTCTCATCCCCACAACCCTTGCCCGGTGGTTGTGGGGGTATACGGGCAGGGGGCTTATCAGAATCTGGAAGACCCCTTTAACAAAGGGGACCCCCAGATCCTGGCCCCCCTGTGTGAAATGGTAATGGGGTACACTGTACCCCTACCATTTCACAAAGGAAGTGTAAATAGTGGTTTTCAGGAAAAAAAAACACACACACCGTAGAACAAATTACTTTATTAATTAAACCAAATAAAAATCCAGCAGTGAAAATAGACGATCGATGCTGCTCGCTACTCCATCGTTGTCTCTATCCAGCGTCGGGTGATCTCTCCAGCGACGGGTGATGTCTCCAGCGATGGGTGATGTCTCCAGCGATTGGTCCAGCGATGAGAACATCCATCCATGCCACGTGACCCCGTCCCACTCTGACGCAAGGGCTGTCCCAGTGACGTAGCAGAGTGTGCGTCAGAGGGGGACGGGGTCACGTGACGCGTGGCCCGCCTCCCCTATAAAAGAAACGTCAAAGCATCGGCACGTCATTCTCTGAGCTGTCCTCTGAATGGATGGATGTTCTCATCACTGGACCAATCGCTGGAGACATTACCCGTGGCTGGAGAGATCACCCGACGCTGGATAGAGAAAACGATGGAGTAGCGAGCAGCATCGATCGTCTATTTTCACAGATGGATTTTTATTTGGTTTAATTAATAAAGTAATTTGTTCTACGGTGTGTGTGTGTTTTTTTCTGAAAACTACTATTTACACTTCCTTTGTGAAATGGTAGGGGTACAGTGTACCCCATTATCATTTCACACAGGGGGGGGGGCAGGATCTGGGGGTCCCCTTTGTTTAAGGGGTCTTCCAGATTCTGATAAGCCCCCTGCCCGCATACCCCCACAACCACCGGGCAAAGGTTGTGGGGATGAGACCCTTGTCCCCATCAACATTGGGACAAGGTGCTTTGGGGGGCACCCCAAAGTACCCTCCCAATGTTGAGGGCATGTGGCCTGGTGCGGTTCAGGAGAGGGGGGGCCGCACTCTGTCCCCCCCTCTTTTCTGCGGCCGGCCAGGTCAACATGCTCGGATAAGGGGTCTGGTGTGGATTTTAAAAGGGAACTCCACGCCATTTCTTTTTTAAATTTGGGGTGGAGTTCCCCTTAAAATCCACACCAGACCTGAAGGGTCTGGTTATAGATATTTAGGGGGAACCCTACGTAATTTTTTTTTAAATTGACGGCGGGGGTTCCCCTTAATATCCATACCAGACCTAAAGGGTCTGGTTATTGAATTTGGGGGGACCTCCGCGCATTTTTTTCCCCCGAACTCCGAGCCCGGATCCGAACTTTCAGCAATTATTCGGGTTCGGGTCCGGGTTCTTTACAGTTCGGGTTCGCTCAACTCTACTCCTGACACCAATGATCTATAAAGAGGCATTCTTCCTACTAACCCTGAGGCTGCATTCACACCTGAGCATTTTTAGCTCCTAAAGCGCAAGAAAATATGCCTGAAGCAAAATGCCTGAAGCTCAAAAAAGTACATGAGCTTCTTTTTGAGCAGATTACAGTCGTTTTTTTTCTGCATTTTACATTGGTGACCTCTTGACCTATGCAAAATTGCAGCAAAAACCCGGCAAAAAACATGGTAAAAATGCGCGACTTTCTGCCTGAAAACAAAAGCTTAGGTGTGAATACAGCCTTAATGTAATTCTTCTAGCATTCTTCCTTTTGGTAATCACAATAATATACCATGAGCTGTAGATATAGTAATTATTAGCAGAGGTTCCCTGAAACCAGAAAGGTAGGTATATAAAGGAATAATGTCTCAATAACATAGAGAAAGGAGTCTATTCAGCTAAGCAGTTACCAGCTTTTATTGTAGTACTTTTCTTTTATTTCTCCAGGCACTTTTTTACTATTTCCCAGTTAGATTTATCTTGCCTCACCAGTTATATCAATTATATAAATTTATTTGCCCATTAATTATTCTTAAATAGGATAATAACAAGTTTTTAGGTTTGTAAAATTAGTAAAATGTACAGTATGCGGTGAGAATTAGCTTTGAGGTTTGACTTGTATTCTGCCTTGTACAGAACAAGCAGAACAGAGTTTCCTGTTGTATTTTTACACATTTTAATGACGTCTAGTGCTTACTGTAAACTGAATTATATTAAACATGAGCTAATGCTGCTTTAACAAATACTGTATAGATTAAAGTGACACTAAGTAATATCTTTATTTTCCAAAAATAATCCATACACATATACTACTTACCGACCCTGTAATCTATTTTTTCATGGCATTTTTTCTGCCCCTTGTATTGCCCTATGTAAGATCCTAGACCCCTCCTCCCCCCCCCCCCTCACTTCTAATTGTTTTGAATGAGCAGTGCATGTTAGTTGCAAAAAAGATCAATATAAAGTCTCTCTCTTTACTAGGGTTTGGTGCGACGTTCAGCTCCTGGGACTTATTTTCCTTCTTCATTGGCTGCTATGATGTCACTGTATTCCAGTGCTGCCAGCCATGGTCTCTGATCACCGTCATAGCAGTACAATGTCACCAGGCCAGTGCTGCCAGTCAGTATCCCTAAACACTGGTACACCAGTCAGTATCTCAAATCATCGCTGCCCACTCACAGTGTCCCTAATCACTAATGCACCAGTCACAGTGCTGCCACACCATTCATATTGTCCCTGATCACCGCCACATCAGTTATATTGTCCCTGATCACTGTCACACCAGTTACAGCAGGGGTTACAGCAGGGGTGCCCAACCTTTTGAAGAGCGGGGGCCACTTAAGTGACTTGGTAACCGGTTACGGGTCACAATTAGTGGAGCGGGTGGACGGCCGCCCACTCTACTCTATAGAGCCCATTCAAGACTTTTTTTTAGCGGATCGGATTGGAGGTAGGCGTTTGTAAACAGATACAAGTCTATTTATATCTGCTACACCTTAGGCCGCGTACACACGGTCGGTCCATCCGATGAGAACGGTCCGAAGGACCGATGTCATCGGTTAACCGATGAAGCTGACTGATGGTCTGATGAGCCTACACACCATCAGTTAAAAAACCGATCGGGTCAGAACGCGGTGACGTAAAACACAACAACGTGCAGAAAAAAACGAAGTTCAATGCTTCCAAGCATGCGTCGACTTGATTCTGAGCATGCGCAGGTTTTTAACCGATGCTTTTGCATACTAACCATCGGTTTTGACCTATCGGTTATCAGTCCATCGGTAAAATTTTAAAGCAAGTTCTCTTTTTTTGACCAAAGGATAACTGACCGATGGGGCCCACACACGACCGGTTTGGACCGATAAAAAGGTCTTTCAGTCCGTTTTCATTGGTTTTAACCAACCGTGTGTACACGGCCTTAGAGGAGAATGGAGGGTCTGATTGGGTCAGACTGACCATGTGAAAGGGGCCTAAGAATGCTTTAACACTGATACACTGTTTGCCCGCACCGCAGGTTCACCTGTGGCTTTCCATCAGGTTAGCTGCACTTTGCCATAGACTTCTATTATATCCTATAGGTGTGGTGCACTTTCAGAAAGCTCACCAAACTCGCAGGTAATAGATAATAAATCTATGGCTCAGTGCAGGTAACCCCCAGGTGCACTGCTCTGCACCTGCGCATCAGTTTGAAAGCAGCCCAGTAACCACTGCAGAACACATATGCCCATATATGCACTGTGATTTTAGTAATAAACTTACCTTTAATAACAGTATTCTATTCTATTCTATTCCATTCCAGAGCAGGAGGTCGTGGGCCACATCAGAGGGCTCCACGGGCCACATGTGGCCCCCGGGCCACTGGTTGGGCACTCCTGAGTTACAGTGTCCCTTATCACCACCACACCAGTTCCAGAGCTCCACGTCCTGTCAGGGAGAGAGGAGACCGATGCTGTGTCCCTTGTACATAGGTACACAGATCAGTCACCTTCCCCAGTCAGTCCCCTCCCCCCACAGTAAAAATCACTCCCAGGGAACACATTTAACCCCTTGATCGCACCCTAGTGTTAACCCCTTCCCTGCAAAAAATAACATTTGCAGAAGTGATCAAATACCACCAAAAGAAAGCTCTATTTGTGGGGAAAAAATTATAAAAATATAATTTGGGTACAGTGTTGTATGACCACGCAATTGTCAAAATTGGTCTGGGCAGGAAAGGGGTTTAAGTGCCCAGTAAGGAAGTGGTTAACAAAACTAAATAACTAGACTAATGTATCTAAACTAAACAAAACATTTTTTTTCGTCATGCACATGTCTATTTGTAATTGTTTGTAATTGTAAGTATGCCTATGCCTTGTGTGAGAAATTACACATTATATTTTTTTATTTCATTAATAATTTTCTAAAAAATGTTGACAAAAAAACAACAACTTCAAAAACCTCACCCTTAATAAATACAGTGGACTGTCTATGTTTGTAAAATAAGCCATTTGGGTCAATAAGTCATATGCCACGTACACACGATCGGTCAATCCGATGAGACCGGTCTGATGGACCGATTTCATCAGACCAAACCGATCGTGTGTGGGCCCCATCGGTTATTTATCCATCAGTTACAAAATTTGAAACTTGTTTTAAAATTAACCGATGGATACCTAACCGATAGAAAAAAAACAATCGTTTGTAGGCACGTCCATCGGTTAAAAATCCACGCATGCTAAGAATCAAGTCGACGCATGCTTGGAAGCATTGAACTTCATTTTTTTCAGCACGTCCTTGTGTTTTATGTCACCGCGTTCTGACACAATCGTTTTTTTAACCGATGGTGTGTAGTCACGACTGACCATCAGTCAGCTTCATCGGTAAACTGATGGAAAAATCCATCAGACCATTCTCATCGGATTGATCGATCGTGTGTACGCGGCAATACTGTCCTGGCATTTTAGGGGCTTCTCGAAATGAGATTGTTTAATTTCTGAATGTCTTTCAGACAGACTAAATAATATTCACAAATGTGTTATTTTTTACAAAACAATTGAATACATTTTGGCCTAAATTTAAGAAGAAAGATTATTTATTTGCAAAATTTACAATAAAACTAAGAAAAATGTTGTGGGGGGGGGGGGGGGGGGTTCAAACTCTTTGGTACTTTTTTCATTTATATAGCAAAAAAAATTAAAATAAATTGTGATTAAGTACCTTCAAAAGAAAGCTCTATCTGTCTCAAAAAATTACATAAAATGTATTTGGGTACAGTGTTGCAAGACTGAGTAATTGTCATTCAAATTGTGACAGTGCTGAAAACTAAAACATACCTTTGGTTTGAAAGGGGCTTGCAGTGGTTAATAAATATATTTAAATTAAAATGGAGTTCAGCTTTACGCACTCCTTTAGCGCCTCCCCCTCGAATCATCATATGAACACTTGTGATGTGACATGTGTGTACATATATTGCGAGACATAATACAGCCACATGTGAATAAAATGATAAAAATATTACCCGCAGGTACTGTGTATTACGCCTAAAATTATAATCATTCAATTTACCCATCACAACAACTATGTCATAACAATGAATTAAAAATGGCACAAAAAGATTGCAGTATGTCATACACTGACACTAATTAACAACAGCAGTGCCTGTACTCATTGCTGAGAAGGCCATTGGCTGATAACTGTGCAATGTAGAAGGAAGTAGAAAAGAGCTGACATAAAAGAAAAGCAAAGCAATCATCTGTCTGTACAGTACGGACCCTGCCAGCCCCACCTTTCCTCAGTTACCTGCTATAATGTTCTTAATGTCCTCAGGTAGCTGATTCATAGTGAGCGGCTTCTACACAAAGCGATATCTGAAAGTCGTTCTAGCAGCAATGGAGCTTGTAGTATTTACTGTGTGTATGAAAACAGGGAAGTAACAGGCGATGAGGAAGAAAGAGAAGGCTTCAGTGTGTTTGCTGTATTTAAGGAAGTAACTGGACAAATCAGCCAGTTTGTCCTCTTCTCCTCCCCCAGGCCGAAAGCACACAATTGTGTAACAAAATACAACGTATTTTCCACATTGCAGAAATCTGTCAAGGGGACGCTGTCAGTATAATGTATTCTAACAATTACCCAAATGCATAGTGCTCTCTAAAACAGGAAAACCCAAACTCTTTCTAAGACCCCTTTCACACTGAGGCGCTTTTCAGGCGTTTTAGTTTTAAAAATAGCACCTGCCTGAAAAGCGCCTCTCATGCCTCCCCAATGTGAAAGTCTAAGGCCTCGTACACACGACCGTTTTCCTCAACAGAATCCATCAAGAAACTTGGTGGCAGAGCTTTTTTGCCGAGGAAAACGGTCGTGTGTATGTTTTTCATCGAGAAAACTGTCGTGGAACTCGATGAGAAAAAATTAGAACAAGTTCTCTTTTTCCTCGTCGGGAGTCTCAATTTCCTCATCGTGTTCCTCGTCGGGCTGGTTTTCGACGAGAAACACGTTTGTGTGTATGCTTAGAAACCCGCACATGTTTAGAAGGGTAGCGCCAGTGGAATCAAACTTCCCCTTTATACTGCCGTCGTACATGTTTTATGTCACCGCATTTGAGAACAACAAGATTGTCTTGACAGTGTGTACGCAAAGAAAGCTTGTCAAGATTCTCGACAAGCCTAACAAGGAACTCGTTGAGGAAAACAATGTTTCATTTACGACGAGTTCCACGGTCGTGTGTACGAGGCCTAAGTGCTTTTACACTGGGGGTACGCTTGCAGGACAGGAAAAAAAGACCTGCAAGCAGCATCTTCGGGGCAGTGTAGGAGAGCTGTATACAGCGCTCCTACACCACCGCTGCCCATTGGAATGAATGGGCAGTGATTTCGAAAAACGATTCGGAAGCGATGCAACACAGGCACTTTTAACCCTTTCTTCGGCTGCTAAAACGACAGTAAAGCGCTGCTAAAATGAACGGACCCGCCGCCCCGGTGTAAAAGGGGTCTAAACGGTGGACATGCACAAGGCAAAGGGAATGATTAGTGCGTCATGTTATCAGTAAGGCTATGTTCACACTGGGGTGGGGGTTCGTTAGCAGTAAAGTGCAACTAGTTTTAGCAATGCTGAGAAATCCTCACTTCCTGTTCCTCTGTCTGTAACTCCACACAGTAATTCAAGGCTTTCTCCCTGGTGTGGAGTGTCGTGCTCACCCTCTCCCTTGGACTACAGGAGAGTCGGGACGGTCTCTACGTTGCAGATAGAGAAAGGAGCTGTGTGTTAGTGGGTGTTCTGACTCTCCTGTAGTCCAAGGGAGGGGGCGAGCATGACACTCCACACCAGGGAGAAAGCCTTGCATTACTGTGTGGAGTTACAGACAGAAATTACAAAAGAAATTAGGACATTTAAAAGCAAAATCGAAGGATGAGGTAAGTGAAGGAGGACTGCACTAAGGTAAAGGAAGCTATTTAGGGAAAAAAATTGTACCTTTACAACCCCTTTAAGACTGAAGTTTAGTGAATTTTTATTTTTATTTTTAAAACAGCACGAGGGGCAGTACTTACCATGAATGAAAAGTGCCCCATATGCATATGGCTGCTGTGTTAAGCCTAGTACACACGGGCCGAATGTAGGGTGACATCGGTCGGTTCAATAGAAACCGGATGCTATTTGGCCCGTGTGAACGGCAGCCGGTCTGACAGAAGCAGGCCGTTTGGCCAGCTTCTGTCTGACATGCATGCTGGAAAACCATCAGCTGACCGACTCCCGATCAGTGTGCTCCGACCGTACCCCTGTCAGAACACAATAGTACAGTAGGGAGATCACTGTATTAAAATCAGATTGTTAGTACAGCGGCACAAATCTGAGCTGTCAGATTTTTTTCGTTCAACCCTAGTATACACAAATGATGTATACTAGGCTTTGGGTTGAAATTTAAAGTTCTCTGGCCCCAGAAACCCCCTGCAACAGTGATGTTCCAGTGCCCTGGGGGTTAAAATGAGCAGCTGCAGCTATGATAGGTACTCTTCAAGGGCCAACTATGCCTACTCATTCTGATTGATTGATTGATTGATTTTTGAGCTTAATTAGGCGCCAAATGCCCACTGTGAAGTGAGCGTCTAAGCGCCGCTGGTGAGATGTAACTTTGAATCAATCCGTGGTGAAGAAGAGAGAGAAAAGAGAAGAGAGGGCGGTAAAAGGAAAGGGTAGCCAGCCCTTAGGGGAGCAAGAGGAATGAGCCGTGAAGTGTATGAGAAAAAATATAAAAGAAAAAAGGAACAGTGGGGATACTAGAGGAGGGGTAGAGGACATCATAGTTATTGGAGAGGCAAGTGGCCCCTTCAATGAGGGGGCGGACTGTAAGAGGGAAAAGAATATAAATTTAACCATAGGCCTGGATGAACAGTTCCGTCTTTAGTTTTTTTCTGAAGAGGAGCAGGTTAGATGTCATCTTAAGTTCCAAGGAGAGGGCATTCCACAGCATGGCACCCCTACTCTGGAGTCGTTTGCCTCCCATGGAAGAAAGTTTAGATGGAATGACTGTGGCTAAATGTTGGGTCTTGGATCTTAATGGGCGCGAGGGTTCATAGTGCACCGCCAAGCTGTGTAAGTACTTGGGACCCTGTCCCCAGTATGCACGGAAGAAGATACAGAGCGTTTTAAAGATCACTCTCTGCTCGATAGGGAGCCAATGAAGTGATCTCCTGGCCAGGCTAATATGGTCTCTTCTCGCTAGACCGAGTACAAAGCGAGCAGTGTGGTTCTGAACCACCTGAAGCTTATGGGCCCATTTCTGCGGGGCACCCAATAGGAATACGTTTGCCCCGTCTAACCGGGAATGGATAAAAGCCTGGGCAAGTAGTGATCTGTTATTTTGGGTGAATAGATGTTTTACTTTTCTGAGGAGCCTTAGATGGTAATTGGCATTCCGCAGGATGTTTCTGAAGTGGGGAACAAACGAGAGGGTGTCATCGATTATGACTCCTAGGTTTTTTACCTGCTTGGCTGGAATGGGTGTGGGTCCGAAAGACAGAGGCCAAGCAGCCAGCAATAGGGGGCTAGTAGGACCAATTAATAGAACTTCAGTTTTAGCTGCGTTCAGTCCAAGCCTATTGCCAGCCATCCAGTCCTGTATTTCTACAAGGCATTTCGCCAACTGAACTGGCTGCTGAGGTCCTCTTGCTGAATCAACCAGAATTTGTGTGTCATCGGCATAAAGCTGACACTCCAAGTTATTGTTCTGGATGATGTCAGCAAGAGGACGAACATAGCAGTTAAAGAGGAGTGGCGATAGAGCACTCCCCTGTGGAACTCCGCATGTCAGAGGTCTTGGGGTAGACCGGTGTGTTCCCATCTTGACACATTGTGTTCTCTCATGGAGAAACGAGCGTATCCAACTCAGGACCACCCCGTTAAGACCAAAAAGATTTTTTAATCTGTCCAACAGTATATTATAGTCGACAGTGTCGAATGCTGCGGAGAGGTCTAGCAAAATCAGGGCTGCCGACCCCCCTGCGTCACGGATTGTCAATAGTCTTTCTCGCATGGCCAGCACAGATATCTCGGTTCCTCTTCCCGGACGAAACCCCGACTGGGTGTCATGGAAGAGGTTACCCCCCTCAAAATAGTTTTGTAGCTGCCTGAAGACTACTTGCTCTAGGATTTTTGCCAGGAAGGGGATGGCGGAAATGGGCCTGAAATTGAGCAGGTCATTTATGTCTAGACCCATCTTTTTCAGAAGGGGTGTTACTATGGCATGCTTCATTTTTCCTGGGACGATGCCTAATTGCAGAGAAAGGTTAATAACTTTGCAAATGTCCAGGGCCAATGTTTTTGCATTGGCCTTCATGAGCCACCCGGGACAGATATCATCCGGATATGATGATGCTTTTAAGTCTCTCATAATTTTCAGTATCTCCCCAGGGGTAGTATCTGTAAATCGCATAAGACCTGAATGGAAGCCAGATGATATTGGTTGGTCTAAGGGTCGCATAGCCTGGTTGGTAGATGTCCGGATTTTCTGTATTTTGGCTTCAAATGACAGAAGAAGGCTGGAGCACATTCTGCCTTCATGCTCTATTTATAGACTACCGATTTCCACAATGAAAAACACAATATGAATGGAGGAGACAAATTTTTCATTCATCTACCGTACTTCATCCTTAATTTAGCACACATCCACAATTAAAGCCCAGTTGAACCCCCTATCTATTGCTGTAATGCCTCCAACCTGCATATGCAATAATATTATCAATACAGTATGCTTCTATTTAAATGATAAAATATGCTACCAGAAAAATACCCTGTGTTGATAGCACATTGGCATGATAGATACTAGAATACTAGGTGCATGCACCCAAGAGAACCTTTCTACCATTACCAAGCAAGCAGACCCTCCCTACAAGGCTAGGTATTGAAAACTTCTGCAAAAGAATACCAGACCAGTCCCCAGCAATTATGACAGCTGCCCAATCCATTACTGTTGCCCTACATATTAATGCCCACCAAGCTGAGTTTTGCTTACCAGTACTGATAGTATTCACCACACATCACAGCGACACCCTGACCCATGAAACATTTTCTGAACTTTCTTGCAGAAATGTACACATGTATGTGTTAGGCAGACTTTTTTGAATGCAAAGTAAAAGCTGAACTCCAGGAATGGTCTTTCTTGCATACTTACATATGTGCAGCTTGGACCCATATAAGTATGCATGTTTAATACCTGATGGTCTGCTGTGGAAGGTGAAAATCATGTAGTATTTGACTGATAGCAGCAACCTTCTGGGTCCAAGCAGCTTCCCCTCTGCACACTAACCACAAGGGGGGTGCTAACTGAGCACTTCAGTAAATTCAAGGCATCTGATTGGATGAGCTGAAGATCATGACATCACCAACTTCTCCTTTTCATCCAATTAGAGAACTCTTTGTATTCAGTGAGCAAACTCCTGTGATTTGTGTGCAGAGGGGAAGCCACTATCATTGTCAGTGGTGGCTGGTGCTAAACGTTTGGGGTGTGGCGGAAAACAACCCCCCCCCCCCAGGTCTTCCTCTGCTTCTCCTCCCTGCCAACCCGATTCGCCTCCTGTCCTGATTGACCAGAAGGAGAAGCCGGAAGATAATAGAAAAAATTGATTCGCTAGTGTTGATTTCAATAATAATGGTAAACAAGACAAATAGAGAGGGTGAATCCCCTTAACGGGAGACACTGACAGCAATAAAAATTGACAGGTGCTTTAATTCCTCTCCCCTCTTTCCAAAACAAAAAAAGTTTTGCCTTTAGTTATACTTTAAACCACTGAGTCTGTAATTGGGTCAGGGTTATTAGAGTTCAGGGCAGCATGACTCATACAGACAGCTCTCTGGTGCCTCCCCCTGGTTCTGGGAAGTTGGAGAACATTCTGGAAATTAGAGGCTAGGAGGGCTGTTCTGCATATTTAGGGGCGCTTAGCCAATCCCAAGGCAGTGGGTCTGGCAGGGGACTAATTAAGCCCTTAAATAAGAATAAGCCATGCTGGGAAGAGAGTTGGCTGGCAGATGGAGCTGCAGTGCTGAGGGGACTGTCAGCGACCCTTGGGCTCAGGTGCTGGCCTAGAAGGATCCTACCACAGGAGAAGTTGGGAGAAAGCTTTCCTGATGGAGATCCCGGAGCAAGTAGAGGACAGTGTGAGTACTACAGCATGGTGCAGGGACTTACAAGAAGAGAGACTGCCCCATATAGAAGGTATTCATTTTAATGGGCAGGGGCAGCGCTTGTCCACCGTTTGAAAGACGCTGCTTGCAGGACTTTTTTTAATGCCTGAAAAATGCCTTCAGTGTGAAAGGGGTCTAATTCCAGGATGCAGTTCATAACACCCTGTGCTACTTTCTATGGGACTGAGAGTTCCTAGCCTGTAAGGGGCTGTTGCTGATCTAACAGAGACTTTTAGCTACTAAAGAGAGAGATCAATCAGAGCTGGACAGACCACAGAGGAAGAATGAGTTGGAGTTGTTCAGGATAAAGGAGAGGAATCAACGGGAGCTGTAAATACAGAGGAAGTTGTCTCTGGTTTTGTTACTGTCAAGTTGGACATCCCATAATTCCTATCTCCATCCAAGTTATTACCCCCTAATAAAAACAAACAAGACTGGTCACTGTGTTTGAATGAAAGCTGAAGTTGCTGTGTGCCTGGCTGTGCAGCAGTGTGTAACCCTGTCATTTGCAAACCCCATATAGGGGTAGTGTTACATTATCTTCTTACATTGTAAGAATTCTCCTATATTTTCCTATCTAAGAGTCCAGCTAAGCTCCAGTGCACAGTCCATTCTCTACATACTTTCTATCATAGATACTCCCTACACCCTCATCACTCCATCGTTAAATACCCAGTCCTACCTCGTTTCAATGGCAAAGGCCACACCACAAAAACAGAAAGTCCTAATAGGGGCTCTGCCTTGCTACCATTATCCTGGGTCTCCTGTTGTCCAATACACCCCCCTGAACACTGCTCTAATTAACAGCGCCGAGCAGTGCAGTTGATTGGAAGAGCCGCAGAGTCATGCTGATGTATGTGTGAGAGCAATGCTCCAAACCCCAAACTGTTCCTAGCACAGGGCATCTTAATACTCTTTTTGCAGCACCAGTGCTTAGCAGCTATAAAAACCTAAAACATCAAAATATTTATTACTGTATATGCAGCCTGACTGCATTACAGTAACTTATATATAGGGTTCATTTGGGATTTTAAGCTGCCTCATTGCACAATGCTTTAGTTGTGTGTAAATAATTATTGTTACATGCTGCTGTGTAGCTTGCACAGCAGCCTAGTATTCGGTTGCAGATCGTTTATCATTATTCACAGATTTAGTAATATTTTAACTGATTAAAATTCTCTTTTGTAGCTTAGGCCTAATTTCACCCCTGACTCACCATGGCTATGGATGCCATAGAAGTCTCAATAAACGCAAATCATGCTTCTGATTTTGAACATCATTTATGATTATCAGGCCTTTTCTAAACAACAAGAGGGCAATAATGAACATCTATGGCAATTGCAGGCAATCATTATGGCACAGGGAGATATTCCAACTTGTGGTTTAAGTGCTCATGTGGGTCAGGCAAGGATTTGGATGTATTTTAGTGCCCACCTCAGGGAAATGTCTGTCTGTCAGTTGCTAACCTTGGAGAATCTTGTTTTGCTATATGCAATTTCAACAGACATTATTTAGCTACTTTGTGTCTGGGGCAATTTTGTAATATTTCACCTGTTATAATCTGCTCATGTCACATGATATTTGCAAAACTGTTTATCAAATTCATTTTTTTCAGTACACTACAATGAATTCTAACTCAGGCAAACACAATACAACGCCCAATTGTCTGGTAAAATATAAAATATTGGGTTGCATTGAGTAAATAAATAACGAACATTCCAAGCTTTGAAAATGCACGCCTGTGAAATGACAAAAAACGACAGTACCCAAAACTGCCATGGGTGGCACTTCATGAGCCTTCACAGCACATAACCATGAATGATGGCATTGGAATTATTGCTCTCACTCTGACATTCACAATGATACCTCACATGTCCGACAGAATTGCTTCTTACATACAAATGCGTTCACTATGCCTGTGTTTGCATTCGAATTTGTGCACTGGGAGACTGATTTGCTTTTAAGTTATTTTTATTAATATCTTATAATCTAAAATTGTTAAAAAAATATATTTAACTTTATATCCTGTGCAGGTTGGCTAACAGGTCCCATATGTGATAGCTAGCCAGATGACAGGTTCTGCTTATGGAGATATGTCCAACCTACCCTCCACTGCAGCTAAATCAAACAGAGATCGTACTTGATTGGCTGCTTTACCAGCCACAGCAGCTGGGGAATGACAGCTCTGAACCCAGAAGAGACAAAATGCTAGTCTGTCACATACCTTTAGAGGTCGAGCTGATGAGGGGGCTTCCCTTGTGGCTTTAGTCTAAACAACTCTGAAAATGGGTGCCAGTAGCATGTGTTCGGAACACCAGGAGAGGATCAGTGTTGGCAGAGTGTAGGGTGGCACCCCCAGTGGTGTATTTAGGTTTGGTGCTGCCCTAAGCCTGACTAAACTCATGCACCCCCTAATTTAAATATGACCCACCCCTTCTTTTCAAGGCCACCCACCCGATCATCTGTAAACCCACCCCTTCCTTTCAAGGCCATCCACCCGATCATCTGTATACCACACCTCTTCCTCTTTAGGCTACAACTTTTCCTCTTAGAGCTCCACCTCCTCCTCTCTATATATTAAAAGTGGGTACTTGTATATTTTGTTGTTGTGTATACCATTTCAAGTGTTGTATCTATTATTTCAAGAGATAATAATCGTCAAGTAAAATTATGAAAAGTGTAAATTTAACCATTTTTACAAAGATCAGTCATCCATGTCAAGTATACAATATGGATCGCAGCCGCTCTAATTGGTTGAATTAGCACATGGTCAGTCCACCTGAGCAGTAACAACACACCAAGGCTTCAGCCACTGTTACTGGACATTCATACACCAATTGCATCATTCATACAACAAGACAGTGCCACTGTACATATCAACACATTCTGTACAGTATTTTACAGTACTTACTCTTTAGAACCTACAATCATACGCCACTCAATCCAGACTTACATCAATCAAACCATCATGAAATTGACATGGAGAGCAATTAAAAAACCTATCATGATTTTACTGCTGTTTGTATGGATTGTCATTAGGGTTGTCCTGGTCCATTTGTGACTCTTTGATCCATGTTTTTAGTACATGTAAAGTCCACAACTGGTTATTGTAGATCTAAGCCCTAAGTGGAAGACATTTAGAATACTATCGCACTGTGTATCATAAAAAAAATGTACCATGCTTTTAGCCACTTCCTGTCTACATAATCTCAAGTCCGCTGTACATCACTGTTCCAGCCCAGCTTCCTGGTCCAATGATAACAGGGGACCATGCCTGTGTAATGTTGCACTCAATTGTAGTACAGAAAGGCGGGTGGTTTTTACTGAAGCAATACAATTCTGTTCAGCTTTATGCATATGGCAAGTGCAGCTAAGTAGTCAAATGTGAACAGAAAACAATGCAGACGGGGGGCCCCGGGCTCTGGATGGAAGATACAGATGGGTTGCCCATTGTCTGGGTAGAATATACAGAAGGGACGCCCAGGATGAAAAACTCAGAGCTATGTAGCACTACCCCCGGAGGAGCCGCTGATTTGTTTTGGGATCGGCGTATTAAGTTACCCTGCAATATGTCTAGGGGTGATAGCAGTGAGTCAAAACAGTGAGCGAATGTTCAGACAGTGAATAAAGGTTTTTTTCCAATGCTTTATTCTCCAAGCCAACACGGCCAACATCAACATAAATTGGGAAGGACAAGGTTGATGAAGAGAGAGAGAACCTTGCAGTATCAGGCCTGGATATTGAATGGAGCAGTCAATACTGCTCTGTATAGTACCAAGTTGTAACTCGTCGCCACTCCAAATAGAGTGGGTAAAGTGCTCCCGGACAGACCTCCCCTCAAGAGCCTGGCAGCCGAGATGTCACTTAGAATTTCTGGGTGGAACAGGCCTCTCTCACAGACCTGGCTCTAGGGCCTCTGCCACAGGCCAATTACAATAACTGAGCTAGATGGATAAATGGAGCGAATCCTCACAGTAGATTTCTGCATTGGTTACCAGATGACAGCAAGCATACCTGTCAGTACTCTGGTCACCAGATCCCCAATTGGTTTGTTCAGGCTCTGTTGGACAACCTGCCTCTGGGTCCTCCTCAAACCGACTCCCCAATCGAACGGCACCCAGCCTGGGATCCTTTCAATAGAGCCGGGAACCCAGTAAGTCACTGGGGTCCCCTTGTACCTCCGGATGAGGTTCCAAGTAGTCTGCAACTTTGGCCAGGTGTGCCACTCCGACGGGGTCCATGGATGCGCGTACCCTGAAGGTGGATCTCGCACCTGGAACGGGGACCCCGCGAAGATTGTAGAACACATGACCCTTGTCACAGATATACCCCTCCCCAGCATGCCCCACAAGGGAAAAACTCCTCTAATTGGCTGCTGGGAAGAACTTGCTCTGCCAGAACCCCTCTGTCACCAATTGCCGGCCAGGGATGGTATCACATCCCTGGAATACAGACTGACTCAGTGGACATTTCTGAAACGACAGAAGTCAGAATTGAAACAAATTGTGAATGGGAGCAAAATAACTCTCCCATTCCCCACTAACTTTAGCGTAGCGCCCATGCTGTCTTTTTTCAACCTCACTTACTATGTAACTATGTGTCACAGACAGAAATGGTAACCCCCTAGGCCCCTCAATTATAATCACTAGCATCAACCCCTAGCAAGTGTCAGGGCAAGCAATAACACCCAGCATTGGTGATTAGTAGTTTTTACATATCTGAGCACTAACTCCAGAGATTACTCTGCCCAACAGAACCAGACAGTACATTGACAGGTAGTGTGCTGAAAGGCACAGCATTTCTGGCACTTTTTGTTTTTTGCTAGGGTTGCAGGGGCCCACTGGAGGATCCTCCAGTTCTCCAGAAGGCCACTCCATGCCTGGTGATGGTTGCTTTCTGAGGTGCAATAAGGGTGCTTGATTACATTTCTGGGGTGCTATAGCCTACCCAAGCGCCCCTCACTTCCATTGGATGATGGGCAAATATCATAACAAGGCGTGATGGCCCGGAACCCCAGTAGCCCCTAGTTTCCTGTGCTGCAAACTGGCACCAGGTCACAACCCCCTGGATGGCCCCATCAGGGGTTAGCAGGAATGGAGGTCTATGGTATGGAGACAATGAGTGAATCAGAAAACCAGAAAGCAGTAAGATCCAAGCAGGGATCAAAGTAGGTAGCTAGTAAAAGAGTAGTCAAGTACAGTATTTGCCGGTGTATAAGACGACCCTTTATACTTAAAAATATGGCTCAAAAACCGGGGGTCGTCTTATACGCCGGATGCAGACTGCGGGCGTCCATTTTTTAAAAGCCGCGCCTCCTCCTCGTGGTGTTCCGTGATAGGCGGAACACTCAGTTTCCCAGCAAAGCCAGTGTTCCGCCTATCACGGACGTCGGCTTGTGCTCGGACAAGAGGACGTCCGCGTGTAGCGCCCTGCTCCCAAAGATGGGGCGCTATTTTAGGTGATGTCTGGGCCAATAGTTGGGCCCAGGCCTGTTGAATTATACACAAATTTGCCTCTGTTCTGGCTGTGGTACTGCCTGGTAGTATTTTCCCTTATTGCCTGTGGGTGGCGTTGCCACTTCAGGCCCATGTTGGAACGCAGGTGTACCATGGTGTATTGGGTGTCCCTCCTCGGCAGCCGTACAGTGGGAGTGGTGACCCCGCTGTGCATGCTGGGAGAGGATACTTAATGGGATAGACACCGTTTTTCGGGGTCCTTCGCCTCGTGGCCCTCCTGGCGTGAGGTGGGTATGTGCGATTTCAGTCTCGGGACCATGTTGGTCTGAGGCTGTGTTCCTGTCAAGTAGGCCCAGCTATCCTGGCTGGGGCCTATGCTTTGAAGGTGATCCTGTGCTGTCTGTCCTGCAGGAAGGAGCCACTCAATGAAGGAAGCCAGGGGAGGACCTGTCCCAGAAAGGACCGAGCGGAAGGCTGGTACTTTGGGAGAGGCCTGGTAACTTATTGAAGGATGCACTGTAACCTACAATACCTTACTGTCTGCCGGATTGGCTTAAAGGCTCTTTGGCTGTAAGGAAGGAAGTTCGGGACTTTAAATCCTGTGGCAGAGGATTCCTGAATATCTATTCTGTGCTCTCAGACAGTCTGTGGCAGAGACTGTTTCTATACTGTCCGTGCATCATTCTGGCTGCTAGGCCATGTGAAAGGAGCCTATCCGGGTGAGCAATACCCACTCAGGATTGAGTGGCGAATATTGGAACTTTGAATACTATTGTGCATTCTGTACTGCGTACCTGAACCTTCCCCTCCTCTCTATTCTCTGTACTTCCTTCACAAGTTCTATGCAACAAAAATAAAGCCTACAGTTGAAGGTTTTACATCTTGTGTGGATATTGCAGTTTCTACAGACTTCCTCTCTTGAACAACGAACTTAGAGGTAACGTGCAAAACCCAAAATCTAAACCAGCAGCTCCTTCGGGGGTAGTGCTACACATGATAGGCGGAACACTGAACACAGGCTCTGCTGGGAAACTGAGTGTTCCGCCTATCACGGAACAACACGAGGACGCCCGCAGTCTGACTCACTCTGCCAGGCATAAAGGAATGAAGATCGGCGAGGTGAGGCAATGGCACGGTGAGGCAATGGCACAGTGAGGGAATGGCAGGGTGAGGCAATGGCACAGTGAGCCAATGGCACAGTGAGGTGAGGCAATGGCACAGTGAGGTGAGGCAATGGCACAGTGAGGTGAGGCAATGGCACAGTGAGGGGGGGAGGGGGTCGTCTTATATGGCCAGTATATCCCAAAACCAACATTTTAGCTGGAAAATTAGGGGGTCGTTTTATACGCCCAGTCACCTTATATGCCGGCAAATACGGTACAAGCAGGAGTCCTTTCAGTTCTCCCATAAAGAGGAGATGCAGGTTCTTTCATTCTATGAATAGTGTAGAACCCACTGATAGTGGGATACTTTGACGCAGCAAGTGGGCTTAACACTATATGACCATATAGTGTGACCAAATTCCCATATTTTTAAATATGTTCAGGTGTTTTAAATAGCCTTTCAGGATTTAAATGTCATTTTTTATGTGTGCGCTGTAATCTATTTTTTTCCAGGTACAAGCAGGGGTCTTGGCAGGCAGTAATCAGAAGGTGAAGGAAATATACCCTGAGTGATTTAAAAGCAATCTAAATTTTGCTGTGCAGATTCTTAAGCATAGAAACAAGCACAATAAATGACCACTGTATCATTTGTAATATTTTTATCTCCTTTGATTGTCAACTTCTCTATCTAGTGGCCATAATGTAGACATTTTTTTAAATACCTTCATGGACGCTACATGCAGCTGGCGATACCAGGATATAATCTTAATACAAACAATACAATGATCATTCTGTGCAAATACCTAAGACATCTGCACAGCAATTTTTTTTATACATAGACCTCTAAGTGTGTCTGATATAATGCCCTTAAATGAAAATACCAGAGGTAGATGCAGATAGGGAAGACAGGTGAGGCTGGAGTTTTGCTTTAGGCTTAATGCAATATTAACATTCTAATGTGACTCTAAACCTACTTTTTGGTATGAGAAGTAGGAACTTAGAGGTACAACCTTCAGTGCCTATGCTCTGCCAAAATTTGCAAAGATTGGGCAAAGCTTACTCGCTCACATATATGCATACATTCCAGCTGGTCCATCACTACAATGGCCTCAGAGGCCAATATAATGTGTGAGATGGGGCTGGAAAATGTCAGGTATACACGGACACTTTTAGGAGCTTGCACTTTGTACATGTCAGCAGTCATTTTCTTGGCTGTTAAAGTAAGGTGACCAGATTTTTAAAATGAAATCCGGGGACATATTTTTTCTTTACTAGTAATGGCGGTAATCAGCGACTCTCTGCCCGTCACCGCCACCTCACAGCCTCTTAAGTCTTAGGCCTCGTCTGAAGGACCGTTTTCATCAGTCCAAACCGATCGTGTGTAGGCCCCATAGGTTATTTAACCTTCAGGCCAAAAAACTTGCTTTAAAATTGAACCGATGGACGCCTAACCGATAGGTCAAAAACGATCGTTAGTATGCAAAAGCATCGGTTAGAAAACCTGCGCATTCTCAGAATCAAGTCGACGCATGCTTGGAAGCATTGAACTTCATTTTTTTCAGCACGTCGTTGTGTTTTACGTCACCGCGTTCTGACACGATCGGTTTTTGAACTGATGGTGTGTACGCACGACGGACCATCAGACAGCTTCATCGGTTAACCGATGACAACGGTCCTTCAGACCGTTCTCATCGGATGGACTGATCAAGTTTACAAGGCTTAACTCTTCGGGCCCCCCGGCTACTACTGGATGGGGAGAGGAGGAAGATCACTCCACCTGGGAAGGCAAGGAGATAAGCAGGCAGGCGGCTGGCCAGGATTTGATCCAAGGCAGAAGAACATGCGAGCGGAGCTGAATGGGCATGCGCCTGAAACTGAAGAAATATTCCCTCCACTCCGACCAGCACATTATCATCAGAAAGGGGCACAGATAATGGGAAAAATACAACCCCCCCTATGCTAGTAGGCACGGCGGAGCGGGGGTTTGTAATTCTATTTTTTTTATTTTAATTCTGCACTGACTGTCTTTGAAATTGCCCCTGCCCCCTATTAAATCCAATCTGGGGACAAAACCAGGGACAGACTTGGTCCGGGGACAGTGTCCTCAATCAGGGGACTGTCCCCTGAAACTGGGGATGTCTGGTCACCCTATGTTAAAGTGACAGAGCCACTTTAATCAGATTAATTGGGCATTCATGTGAAGAAATACGTTATTCATTAAAAAAAAGGCAAGAAGGGGAAACATTTTTGAGGAAAGAAGGAAAGGGTAATTGGATTTACTTATAATGAGACACAGTTGGGTTATTAGTTAACCACCAGAGAACATTGCTCAACAATGATTGGCTGGCTTAATAAATAATTCTCTATCTATATCTTTTTTTGCACAGGACATTGAAACTACTCAAGTGTTTGGTTGGGGGTTGTTCTTTTACAGGAAATGTTTTGCTGAAAATGAATTGTAATATTGTCCTGTGGTCATTTAACATGCTTTAACATGCTTTGACTATTGTTGCTTACACAAAAGACTGCTGGTATTTGTGTATCTTTCAAAATGATTCACTAAGTTACTGTACAACTTAAGCGTTGACTGTTTTGTGTGGACCGATGACAAAAATGTTCAATTAAATCCATTAGAATTTTAGGTTGGAAAGCTTTAAGGTGTTACGAAGGGGGTGAATACTTATCCAAATCACTGTATTATATTTTATACTGTTATTAAGTTTGAACACCAACAACTCTCTATATGTACTGTGTAGTTATCATAAAAATGTATCTCCTATTAACTAGGCTGTCCTGTTTAGTACTCTTTCTGCCATGTTGACTTTAGCAATTTCTTCAGTCTTTTTGTGGTGTCCATATCACTTCACCTGCTAGAAGAGGGAGGCACAGCCAGCAACCACAGTGGCTATATCATTTTGAAACTTTTACCACAGAGTCTGACTACAAGATTAGAAGTGTTGAATTCTTTACATTTTTGAGCTGTTTATATTTCCACCTGCCACGAGAAATAGTCATTTGGCAATCATGTGCATTACACATTTGCATCAAAATCCTGCAGATTTATAATGTGTGAATAACCAATACAGAACATATTTCGTTATGTTCCTGTTTTATTTTTTGAAACTTTGTATGGCTTCAAGAAGGAAGGCCCTTCAAGAAGGAAGGCCCTCTGTGTAAACACAGAGATCCACGTCCTGTCAGGGAGAGGAGACCGATCTGTGTCCTTTGTACATAGGTACACCCATCGGTCACCTCTCCCAGTCAGTCCCCTCCCCCCACAGTAAGAATCACCTAGCAGGGCACACATTTAACCCCTTGATCGCCCCCTAGTGTTAACCCCTTTCCTGCCAGTCACATTTATACAGTAATCAGTGCAGTTGTATAGCAGTGTTCTCTGTATAAATGTGAATGGTCCCAAAAATGTGTCAAAAGTGTCCAATGTGTCCGCTGTAATATCACAGTCCTGACAAAAATAGATAACCACCGTTTCTAGTAAAAAAAAAACATATTTCTATCCCCTATTTTGTAGGCGCTATAACTTTTGCGCAAACCAATCACTATACGCTTATTGTGATTTTTTTTTTAATCAAAAATATGTAGAAGAATACGTATCGGCCTAAACTGAGGAAAAAAATAGTTTTTTTAAAATTGGGATATTTATTATAGCAAAAAGTAAAAAATATTGTGTTTTTTTCAAAATTGTCGGTCTTTTTTTATTTATAGCGCAAAACATAACATCCGCGGCTCCATAGAGGAGCACGGAGCGCCCGTTCAGGTCCGCCTAAAAAACTGCCCGTGTGCATGTCTTCTTTAAAGATCTCATGGGTTTGCTGAATAGTCATATTTTCTGGTCAATCAGCACTTTGCGCACAAGTACATGTTCCTCTTTTATCAATACCATGTGAATCAACACTTATATCACAAATATTCTTCATTAATTGTATTTAAATTATTTTCAAAAAAATAATTATAATATGTTTATGTTACATTTAAAATAGTGGAATTATGGCGCTAAACTTACTGGTATATTGTCTGTGTTATAATTTTTACAGATTCTTAAAATTAATAATGGAATATACACATAAGTGGTTCTTCAAAAAGTGAGATAGACAGTGCTGATGGACTGTGACTCCCAACAGCTAATAGCTCCAATATAGGCAGCGCCCATGGGTGTAGGAACCCTTACAAATCTGGGGGGGACAGCATTTTTACTTGCCAGGTATATTCTTATCCAGTAAACTGGGAGTTGCTAGTGGCCGAATAGCGCTGCAAAACGGCAGTAAAGCGCAGCTAAAAATAGCGGCGCTTTACCGCTGATGCCTCAGTGTGAAAGTAGCCTTAGGGCCCTTTCACACATACGGACCGTATGTCCGCATTTTCACCCGTCCGTTTGCGGATGAAAACGGGACATACATGGGTCCCTATGTGATTACGGGTGTCAGCGGATGAATATCCGCTGACACCCGTAATTTGTCCGCCTCCGCAAAGATCCGCATTTACAGACGGAAGAAATCCTATTTTTCTTCCGTCTGCCGGATCGGATGAACACGGACATACGGTCCGTGTTCATCCGATTCCCCATAGGGGAGAGCGGAGGAAAGACAGGGCGGTCCCTGCACAGTGTGCGGGGACCGCCCTGTCAGCTGCCAGCTCAGCGGGGATTTTACGGAGGATCCCCGCTGAGCAAAGCGGACACACGGAGCGGATCATTACTGATCCGCCCCGTGTGAAAGGGCCCTTAGAGTGCCGCCTAATCAGTGGCAATGAGTGCAGCCTCAACCTCCTTAATGAGTTTGCATTGATTTCAGCATGCATTGCATGGAACACTTTGCACATGCTGAAATCAATACAAACTCGTTAAACAGACCACATTCATTGAAAGTTGATTAATATACAGATCATGATTTTGCAATAAAGTGATCCATGCTGCAAACTCATTAAACAGTCTCCACCTTCAGTGAAAGTTCATGTACTGCAAAGTTTGCAAAACTTGAACTGTCGCTGAAGGGAGAATGTTGAGTTTGCAGCATGGATCACTTTATTGCAAAATCATGATCTGTATATCATGATAAGAGTAATTTATTCATTTGTACCTGCTATCCTTTGCAGGGGGTTCCCCTCGTGCTTCTCTCTCTCCTCCTGTCATCAGACAGCCCCCCCACCAAGAGAGGACCCAGTGAACAACAGCCGCATGGAGGGGGTGGGCGGAGCTTTAGGCTCCGCCTCCGCCAGTCATGTTTGTAATCCATCATCAGCCGCTCCGTACTATCCCCCGCCCTCCACCCCTCTACATTGAACTCCGCCTCTCCAACCCTCTACATTGCCACTCCCTCCTACTACCCTCAGCATTCGTGAGTATAGCGGCAAAGCAGAGGGCTGGAGAGGCGGGGCGGTTCCTACGCCCATGGCAGCGCCACCATCATGGGGGTACAGGCAGTACACCTGTAAGGGGCCCGGTGGTCCACAGGGGCCCGGATGGCAACCCCCTTTTTTTATTTATTTTTTATAAAAATATATATATTTTAATATATTTATATTTTATTTTTTATTAAAGGACCATTTTTTTTTTTTTTTTTTAGGGGTCCGGAGGTGCCCAGGAGCCTGGAGATCCCCAGGGCCCCCAGATGCCAACCCCCCCTTTTTTTATAAAAAAAAAAATATTTTATATATTTTATTTTTCTTTTTTTTTCTTTTTATTTATTTTTTAATATATATATATATATATATATATATATATATATATATATATATATATATATATATATATATATATATATATATATTATTAAAGGGCTCAGAGGTCCCCAGGGCCCCATGTTGCAAACCCCCCCCCTTTTTTTTTTATAAATGTTTATTTTTTTATTTTTGTTTCTATATATTTTTTTTATTAAAGGGCCCAGAGGTCCACAGGGCCCTGGATGGCAACCCCCCCTTTTCTTTTTTTTTTTATAAATGTTTATTTATATTTTTGTATCTATTTTTCTTTATTTTATTTTTTATTAAAGGGCCCAGAGGTTTCTTTTTTTTAATTATTATTAAAAGGCCCAGAGATCCCTGATGGCAACCCCCTTTTTATATATATAAAATTATTTTTTTATTAAAGGGCCCTGAGGTCCCCAGATGGCAACCCCTTTTTTTAAAAATAAATACCCCCCTTTGTTTTTTATATATATTTTTCTTTATTTCTTCTTTTTTTTGTAAAGGGCCCCCCCCCGCTTCTCAATTTGTGGCATAAAGGCCCCCCCCCCCCACCGGTTCTCTGCTCCAGGGGGCCCATGCCTGAAGCTGTGTAAGGGGCCCCGTAATTCCTGATGGTGGGGCCCTGAATATAGGACATCTCTTCCTATCCTCTTTTACATTGTATTGCACAGCATATATTGTGCTTTATTCCCACTGAAGAATTCCAGCAACATTTTAAACAGGTTCTCCAACAGAGGGGTAGAAGATTCAAGTACCTTGCTTTGCGGATCATGGGTACAGTCTTAGATCCAGAGGACAAATCGGTTCCACACTGGATTTAGCAACCACCGGATAGGCCCACTCTCACTGACCTAGCAGCCAGTGCGAAGCTCGTTCAAAGTCTCTGCCACAGACTTGATGAGTGTCGTTGAGTCGTTACACAGCCCTCTGCCACAGGATCGTGTAACCACGCACACACTTAGCGAAATTTCAAAGAAAGTACACAGCTCACGGTGCCAGGATCTTTCAGCCAGGCCGGCAGCACAGTGAGGCAAATTGGTTCGGATGCGTCGTTCAATTGAGTCCCCAATTGCTCTGCTTCTTCCCCACGCCCACTGGGCTGCTTCTGGGAAGAAGACACCCAATGCACCCAGCCTATTGCATTTCCAACCTTGACTCCCGGTGACAGCGACACCTGCAGGCAAGGGAAACATGTGCAACACAGCTGGACTGGAACAGAAACCCACAATTTGGTATAATCCTCTGATCTAAACTACAGCTCAGGTAACTAAATTTACAAAATAGCACTTACTCAACAGGAGCAGGACGCTTACACCTATTATCATTAAATAATTTTAGTGACATGAAACACTAAGCCCTGGTTCACACCAGTGTGATTTCTCGTGCAATTTGACAGTTTAAAATTGCTTGACAAGTAGCACCCCATTGCCAGCAATGGAACAGTTCAAATTGTTGTGACTCAAGTCGCATCGACTTTTAAAAAGGTTCTTGCACTTTTTTGGGGGGATTTCATTTCAGATTGACATCTGGTAAATGAAGTTGCAGGCCACAATGAAATCGGAAATCCAAATCGCACTGATCTGCGGCTTTAAAATCTCTCTGAAGTAGCATGATTTTAAAGCCACACTGGTATAAAAAAGGGCTAAACCAGATACCATGTTTTATATTAGTTTAATAACTTCATAAAAATTACAAAATTTCTTTCAATTTAAAGCCCAAAGCTGAGGATTTTTTTTTTAATTAGCACCAGTGGTAATACTTGCACGGTTGAAGAGTGACCCGTATGCGAGTTGGCTACTGTGTTTCTTGAAATTTTCAGTCCAATGCCCCCCATATACCCCCAAAGCTGCAAACTTTCAGTTCTGTGGGGGTTAATATGAGCAGATGCACCTGTCGCAGGACCTCTTCAAAAATGCTGACTATGCCCCCTGTTCCACCCCCCTGCTCCATTCAAAGAAGCTGTACTGTCGGTTCCTACAATGAAAAGCGCTCTATGAACAGAGGAGGCAGACCTTTAATTCATCTGTCTGTCCTCCATCCATAAACACTTTTCATTGCAGGAACCGTACTGCTTGTGTAGATGGAGCAGGAAGGCACAAAGAGTGGGCATTGTTGGCACTTTTGACAAAAGCCTGTGAAAGAAGGTGCAGCCGCTAATATTAATTCTTGCAGCACCAGAAGATCCCAGTGATGGGGGTATCCAGGAGGCAGAGGATTTTAGATTTCATGGAGCATAGTAGTCACCAGCACATGGAACACTCTATATTTATGTATGTACTGTCCCTGG
The DNA here is from genome assembly GCF_905171775.1 of Rana temporaria. NCBI lineage: Eukaryota > Metazoa > Chordata > Amphibia > Anura > Ranidae > Rana > Rana temporaria. The sequence goes on from NC_053493.1 coordinate 97,097,833, forward strand.
TGCTAATTAAAAAAAAAATCATTAACCTTTAATCCACGTAATATTTGGGCATTAAAATTTACAGGATATTAAAACTTTAGAACAAGTTTGGGAAAACTACCCCTCTCCATCCTTTATATACCCCACACTACCTCCGCTACCTCCACCGACCACAGCCTATGCCAGCTTTGCCAGTTCTGTTTCCCACCTTAATAAGCTGGCATAATGCATCATACTGCACATGTATGACCTGTTCTTCCTAGGCTCCAGTGAAGAAGGTGTATTACTGCAGGCTAGCAAGTAGACAACTGCTCCATTAGTGTTCATGAAGAAAAACCTATAACATGCATTACACTGCCACCTGCCAGCTCAGTGAAGAGGAGAACCAACATAGGCCAGATCCAGTGAAGAATATAATCAATCTAAAGCAATGATGCCATTGGGGAGGAAGATGATTTTTTTCAGATATGAATACATGAATATTAATATTTTAGTCACAAAATTATATAATAAAAAAACATTTTACACAACCCTTGTAATTATAATCACAGTGGGCAACCCTGATCTAAGGTCAGTAGTGTGGAGTTGATAAAGGACGAGGAAGGTAAAAGGACCAGATGGTCCGAACTTGATTAAATATGTTTTTATCCATTGAATTAAAATTTTTGTAAACACATTTACAGCATTTCGGGAGCCAAGAAGACAGGAGGATACACCCCAACCCAAAGGGTGTTCTTTATCTACATGCAGTTGAATTCCCATCCAAAATGTAGTAATATATCTTAAAATTATGGATACTTTTTTTTTATAGATATTTGTGTGTATTGTTACTTGCCCTATTTCATGAAATAATATATACGGTAGTTAAGGTTACTGTCTTTGAATAATAAAACGTTGCCAATTTTTTCACAGTCTTCTAAATACCGTGTTTCCAGTATACAGCTTCTATCGGGTAGCAATTCTGCATATTAATTTCACAACAGATAGAAGAATTGCCCATAAATCATAAGACATTATTAATGTTAAGTTATTACTGTGGTATTGTAATAATTAATGCTGTAAAGGGGTATTCACATAATTTTTTTCCTCAGTCAGATACAAATAACATACAGTAACTCACATGCATTTTTTTTTTAAACTTCTTCCTGAGAGCTTAAATTTGAATTCCCCTCCTAGCTCTACAATGTAGAGTTGTACTACAGTGGGACATGTTGCGGAGAAACACACAGGACATCATAGGTGCCAGGGCACAGGGGGCACAGAAAAAGAACAGGAGTACAACAGCACAACAATTCTTGTTTCAACTTAACCAGGGGTGTTAAACCAGCTCTTCCGTCTTTCCTCAGTTGTAAGGTTTTCCCTGATGTGGGCTCTTTTCCTATCCCTACTTCGGACCTACCCCAAATGGGGTACCTTTAAGCAATCTTTGGTGGAGCACAGCAGGCTACTACTTCTGATCAACCTTCTACTCTACCCCGCCTGGGCCTAACATTTATATGAGAACAAGATAACCCAACCCACATTACACACCCAGGGGGATGAGTTTCCCATAAAGGGGTACTAACCCCCTCTTACATGTAGCTGTATAAAGAAGGAACCAGAGCCAGCCGGCTTTAATAAGGAACACATATGAATTTCTCCATTACAAACCATACAAAGAAGAAAGGTTTTAAAAACAACATAAACTGACAATAATCTTTTCATAAAGTAGATCTGTTTTACAAATATTTAACTAAAACAATAAAACGACCATGCAGTTCCTTCTAATTATTGAATGTACCCATAGTTGTTGGGTATTTTACTTTTTTAGTTTTTCATGCTTGATTGTCTGAACTGCTAGTAATAGCTTGGCAGCGAATCCTTTAAGGTTTATTGTAGAAAGAAGCTAGAGAAGGTCTGGCTGGGCTACTTTTTGTTTTTTTGTTTATATACTGTCATGCAACATCACTGAGACTATTTTGCTCTAAGTAACCAAATAACCAATGATGTTCCCATGTGAACCTTGACAAAAGATCTAGTAGTAGTACTGACAGATTAATGCATGCTGCACAAGTTCACCCTACGCATTTAGTTCACTTGCAACCCGTGTAATCGCATCTTGTATTTATATAGCTGGAGTAATAACAGCCACCCTCTGTGAAAGAGCCTCTAATAGCGGTGTTTGACTACTTATCTTAACCACTTCCGCCCCGGACCATATTGCTGGTCAATGACCGGGCCACTTTTTGCGATTCGGCACTGCGTCGCTTTAACTGACAATTGCGCGGTCGTGCGACGTGGCTCCCAAAAATAAATTGGCGTCCATTTTTCCCACACATTTTTTTTGCGCTATAAACAAAAACAGAGCGACAATTTTGAAAAAAAAATATTTTTTACTTTTTTATTTAAAAATAAAAATATTTTTTACTTTTTGCTGTAATAAATATCCCCAAAAATATATAAAAAAACGTTTTTTTCCCTCAGTTTAGGCCGATACGTATTCTTCTACATATTTTTCGTAAAAAAAATCACAATAAGCATTTATTGATTGGTTTGCGCAAAAGTTATAGCATCTACAAAATAGGGCATAGTTTTATGGCATTTTTATTAATATTTTTGTTTTACTAGTAATGGCGGCGATCATCGATTTTTATCGGTACTGCAAACTTATGGCGGAAACTTTGGACACTTTTGACAAATTTTTTGGGACCATTGGCATTTTTATAGCGATCAGTGCTATAAAAAGGCATTGATTACTATAAAAATGCCACTGGCAGGGAAGGGGTTAACACTAGGGGGCGAGGAAGGGGTTAAGTATGTTCCCTGTGTGTGTTCTAACTGAAGGGGGGGTGGGAATGACTTGGGGAAATGACTGATCGCTGTTCATACATTGTATGAACAGACGATCAGGCATTTCTCCCCCTGACAGGACCGGGAGCTGTGTGTTTACACACACAGCTCCCGATTCTCGCTCTGTAACGAGCAATCGCGGGTGCCCGGCGGTGATCGCGCCCGCCGGGCACGCACGTCGGGACCAGGGGGGCGCGCACACGCCCCTATTGGCTGATTCGCGAGGTGACGTAATATTACGTGATCTCGCGCAGACGAGCCGACCTGCCGCCGTAAAACTGCGGCTGCTGGTCGGCAAGCGGTTAAGAAATGAATACCTGCAGGAATAAGGTGCAGATTATATTTAATACAGTAAATATTAATTGATGAAGCATTATGTTTGTAAGTAGGGGACCGCCTGTATTGAAATCATTGGGGTTGATTTACTTAAAGAATAACTAAAGGAATTTTTTTTTTTTTACTTTTGGATAGAGTAGAGGGTGATTAGAACACATGGCAGGCTTTTTTTGCTGTCTGTGTCCCCGTTAGGCCCCATACACACGGGAGGATTTATCCGCGGATACGGTCCAGCGGACCGTTTCCCCGGATAAATCCTCTCGAGGATTTCAGCAGATTTTTTTTTTTTTTTTCTTTTAAGTGTATTTTGTGCCTGTACTCGAGAGAGGAGCCGGACTGCAGGAGTTGGGAGTAGGCAGGCCTCCCCCAGAGGCAATCTGCCATCTTTCTCCATGCCCCGGGTGGCAATGGCGGGTGTGTGAGGGGGTCCTCCCACACAGCCCGCCCTACCTGCTCCGCTTTGAAGCCCAACAGGGCAGAGGGACTCCCTATAAGGGAGTGAGAGGATTAGCCCGCTCAACCAGCCCCATTAGTCCTTCGCCTCTCTTTTAGAGACCGCGTGGTCAAAGTGCGTGTGTTAACCCAATTTAGAGTGCGTGTGTAGGTGTGGTAGTTTTTGTGGGAGGGGGGTGGGCGTACTAAGCACAGGCTTACCTTGCATAGCACACCCACCGGGAGCCGGGCTGAGACCACCAAACTCAATTCACATGAAGCCGAGACCGGGATCCGAACCTCTAGCTGCAGAGGTGAATGGCTTGTCAGCACAGTGCCAATCGCGTTGAGCCACCGAATTTTTTTTTTTTTTGGATAGAGTAGAGGGTGATTAGAACACATGGCAGGCTTTTTTTGCTGTCTGTGTCCCCGTTAGGCCCCATACACACGGGAGGATTTATCCGCGGATACGGTCCAGCAGATTTCAGCAGATTTTAATGCGATGGAGTGTACTCACCATCGCATTGAAATCCGCGCCGAAATCCTCTGGCGATGACGTGTCGCGCCGTCGCCGCGATTATGACGCGGTGACGTGTGCGAAGCTGTCATATAAGGAATTCCACGCATGCTTCAAATCATTGCGACGCATGCGGGGGATCCCTTCGGACGGATGGATCCGGTGAGTCTATACAGACCAGCGGATCCATCCGTTGGGATGGATTCTAGCAGATGGATTTGTTTGGCATGTCGGCAAATATTCGATCTGCTGGAATCCATCCCAGGGGAGAAATATCAGCGGAAACAGATCCGCTGGAGTGTACACACCATAGGATCTATCCGCTGAAACCCATTTGCTGGGATTTTTCAGCGGATGGATTCTATCGTGTGTACGGGGCCTAAGGGAGATTCACCCTCTCTATTTGTCCTGTTTACCATTATCATTGAAAGTGAAATGAAAAAAAAAAAAAAATTGGGATTGTCCCCAGAAAAGTAATACATTTTTCAATGGGGACACGTGTGGCAAAAAAAGAGAGATAAAACTGACATGGGTTAAACCCTCCCTTACTCTATCCAAAATGAGAAGAAAGGGTTGCCTATAGTTTTACTTAGGCAAATAGACTATGCAATTTGCAAGTTGCTCCAGAGCTTAGCAACTGAAGTAAAGCTCCAATCACATGCAAGGAAAAAAAAACAGCATTTTTGCTTGCACATGATTGGATGATGGAAGTCAGCAGAGCTCGCCCTCATTTACTAAGCTCTGGAGCAACTTCACTTGCAAAGTACTTAGTCTATGTGCCTTTAGTAAATCCACCCCATTCATTTAGTAAATCTACCCTTTTACATGTAGTAAAAATAGACTTGTTTTTTGTGAATATACAAGAATTATACATCATTTGCTTCAAAAAAATTCCCAATCACTCCAAACATAATACAAAGTACAAGCATATCACAATGGTCTAATCCCTTGTTAGAACATATGTCTTATGTAGTGGGGATACTTTTTCTTTTTCACAATTACTTTAAGGCTGGGCTCACACTATTGCAAATCCCCACAATTCATCTCTTGGCTCTACCTACTGTATTCTGCCCTGGTAGCCAGGGTTCACATCAATAACACCATCTCTTCTCCTTTCCCCCTTTAACAGGGCATGCAGCAGGGCTGTCCACTTTCCCCTGGGTTATTTGCTCTTGCTTTAGAGCCCCTTGTCGCCCAAATTCAAGCTATATTACGTATATGGTCTCTGTTAAAGATAGATTTATACAACTAAAATGTCTTCATATGGTATATTATATTCCCCAGCGCCTGACCATGATATATACTAAAGTTAGTCCTGTGCGCTAGATGTCGGTTGGCCTTCGAGTACCTTTTTTCAAATGGTGTGGACCTGTCCTATGATATGTCGATTTTGGGAAGCAAAAAAGTATTGCAGAGATTAATAGTATCTATGATTTGGACCCTAGTTTTGATTCCAAGGTTTTGCTTTTAGCTGTCCTAGATGGTGCAGAGCAAGGTCATTATGCAAAACTATTCATTATTTACTTTGCCTTTTTATACCTGTAAAGATATCCTTCTGAAATGGAAGACTCCCATGCCTCTTACTCTGTCTTCCTGGTGTTCTACTATTAATAATATCCTGCCACTTTAAAACCCCTTCCCGCCGACCAAATATGCACCCTCAGCTTGAAGGGGTTGTACCAGGGTGATGCCTGCGCCTGCACGCATCACCCCGGTACTGTTTTTTTAGAGCCGGCAGTTACCTTTTTTGGGATAACAACTGATGCGGCTAAGAAGCCACTCGACTGTTATCCCAAGCAGTGGGAGGGGATGTCCCCCCTCATGCTGCCTTATGTGGCTTGCCTGGGCTCTCCTGTCCCACCAGGGGGCCTGAGCGACCAGCCGGCATGTCCGACGGCTGGCCGGAGACCCGAATGAAGCCGGGGTTTCGTCAGAATCTGCGTTTCGTCAAATTAGGTAACGGAAGTGACGTTCCATCACTACTATGTGGCTACCGTCTTGGTACACTCTTCACTCAGCCGCAGTGAGCCTGCAGTTAGAAGACTTTGGCAGCGAACATCTTTTTACACCCACCCAAGTCCTGCATTTCACACTTATTTTTACCAGTAAACTGAGCTTATATAGTTAAAAACAGTATTTTGAAATCCGTACGAAATCCGTACTATTTTGATAATGAATTTTAAGACCAGCGGTGTTCTGTCAGATTAGCAAACCTGTAAGATCAGGCTCATGTAAGGCGCGACTGCAAATGTAAACATTTGCACAGTGTTCAAACCAGACATGTGAGGTATCGCTGTGATCGATAGAGCGAGAGCAATAATTCTAGCACAAGACCTCCTCTTTAACTCTCCCTTGACTAGGGAGATTCACCCTCCACCCTCACTATTGGTCTTGGTAACCATTGTCACATAAACAGAAAGTGAGGGGAAATATAAACTAGAGCGAAAAGTTAAGGAAAGTCTTCCTTAGGGGACATCTGTTTTGGCAAGAACTGCATAAGAAGAGAATTTCCACTTTTGGGAGTTCTCCGCTCACTTCCCATAAATCTTTGGAACAGAAAGTGAAGATAAATCTCAAAAAGAACATGATAGTGTCTTTAGCCTTTCCCTACACTATGCCCAAAAATTTGGGTATACGTGCACTTTAACTTTAGAGATCTCAATCTGCCACACTTTGTGGAATAACATTTCTGGCAAACTACTTCACACCCACATTGCTTTAGCCATTGTTTTATTAAACAAGCACATCTGTGTTGCTCACCATTAATACTTTTTCTGCTTGAATGTAACTCATAAGGGGCCATTGATGTGACCTCCTTTCAGTTGTCTCATATTAAAAATTTTAGTCCATCCAGGTAACGGACGTTCAGGATTCCTGAATTCCTGCAAATAACAGATGTTGTGCATATGTATCTGAAGACATTTGTAAATAGACTAGCCGAGAAAAATTAAGTTTAATGATTCCTAGCATGCGTAGGATTTTTGTGCATTAAAATGTGTACACACTGTCGGAATTTCCGACAAGAACTTTTGTTGTCGGAAAATTTGAGAACCAGCTCTCAAACATTTGTTGTCGAAAAAATTTCGACAGCAAATGTCCGATGGAGCATACACACGGTCGGATTTTCCAACAATAAGCTCACATCGAACATTTGTTGTCGTGTACACGGCATTAGGCTGGTAGACTCTAGTCTAACAACACAGAGTATTTTGTACTATGTGCCTTCAAATGCATTCACATTTCCTTTCTTTATTCATTTTGAAAATTATAAATTGCTTTAGAAGTTTTCTTCTTTTCCCTCCCTTGCTCTAGCACACATAGTTCATATATGTCCATATATATGCAACTAATCTTTTACATCTGAATAGATGAAACAACATAAATCATTCATCCGCAAGTATGTTCAAAGCCATCTACTTCCAGGCACATCTCAGCTAGGATTCTCTGTATGATAATCATGTTCAGATGTATCAGATTAATAAAAATGAAAACTGTCCTAACAATACAGTTTTGAAAGTCTTTTAGCACTGAGGTCTGCAGGACATCCTGGAATGGTTATATAGTAAAATATGTATCCTGTGGCTTTATCACATATTCTGTTATAGGAAATCCCTCTTACATTACTTTATTTGGTGTAAAAAAGACAATAAACCTGTGATAGTATTAATGTCTGAATATTCACGTGTTCCACATTAGTATCCCAGATTTTTGTTGAAATCTTGGGGATATACATCAAAATTTCCTGGCTGCAAAAAAAGCAAGATGTAGTACTAAAAATTCTGTATATGATTTATTGAATTCTGCAGAGCATTTGTTTTCAAAAGAATGTGGTGTCTTCTTTAAATCGGGGCTAAGAAGTCATAAGGCATCTCAAAAGTTGTTCTAAAATGCATGTGTTCAAAAATGTTTAAAAAACAAAAATCAGTTTTGGTGGTCTACCCTTCTACCTAAAGGGTTGAAATTAGAGCCCTATGTCAACGTTTTATCTATTTGTTAGGTTACAGAGATTTTGGGTGAAGACCAGGAGATATCAGAGCCATGATTTTAGAACAAATGGATTTTGGCATGGGGCTGTTAGGCAGAAGGTAACGTGGGCTTGTGCTTTGCCCAGCTTGACAATAGGTAAATGTTATTGGTGGCCCTATCAATAAACTCAAATTCTTTCTGCTCTCCGACCATTCTGTTCAACCGCTTAGAGGAAAGAAAAATATCTTGTCATGTGACACTATCTGTATGGAGTTTTGCATGTTGTCCCTGTGCTTGCATGGGTTTTCTCTGGGTAACCCAGTTCCCTCCACAGTCTAAAGAGATGCTGGTAGGTTAATTATCTCCTTCCAAATTGACCCTAGTATGCGTGAGCACATATATATGCATGTGAGATAGGGACCTTAGTTTATAGGCTCGTGGAAAACAAGGACTGCTGTGAATCTACAGTGTTCTAAGAACTGTGAAAATTATTGGCACTATATACATATAGCTAGATTCACAAAGAGTGACCTAACTCGGAATCTGCGCTGTCCTAAGTTTAAGTGTATTCTCAAACTGAGATACACTTAAACCTATCTAAGATACGACGGCTTGCGCCGTCGTATCTTAGGGTGCAATATTTAGGCTGGCCGCTAGGTGGCGCTTACGTTGAGTTCGCCGTAGAATATGTAAATGCATAGATACGCCTATTCACGAACGTACGTGCGCCCGTCGCAGTAAAGATACGCCGTTTACGTAAGGCATTTTCAGGCGTAGTTATTCCATCAAATAGCTGGCCTAGTAGAGTTAAGTATGGCCGTCGTTCCCACATCGAAATTTGAAAATTTTACGTTGTTTGCGTAAGTCGTCCGTGAATAGGGCTGGACGTAATTTACGTCCACGTCGAAACCAATACGTCCTTGCGGCGTACTTTGCCGCAATGCACACTGGGATATGTACACGGACGGCGCATGCGCCGTTCGTAAAAACGTCAATCACGTCAGGTCACCCCCCATTAACATAAAACACGCCCCCTCAGCCTAATTTTAATTAGGCGCGCTTACGCCGGCCACATTTCCGCTACGCCAGCGTAAGTTAGGAGGCAAGTACTTTGTGAATACAGTACTTGCCTATCTAAGTTAAGGCGGTGTAGCATAAATACGATACGCTACGCCGCCTTAAAGATGCGGCGGGCTGTCTGAATCCAGCTATTACAGTGTATCCGGAAAGTATTCACAGCGCTTCACTTTTTCTACATTTAGTTATGTTATAGCCTTATTCCAAAATAGATTAAATTCATTATTTTCCTAAAAAAATCTACAAAAAATACCGCATAATGACAATGTGAAAACATTTTTTTTAAAGAAAAATCACATGTACAGTACCTTGAAAAAGTATTCATACGCCTGGAAATGTTCCACATTATGTCATGTTACAACCAAAAACATAAATGTATTTTATTAGCATTTTATGTGATAGACCAATACAAAGTGACACATAATTGTGAAGTGGAAGGAAAATGATAAGTGTTTTTCAATTTTTTTTACAAATAAATATCTGAAAAGAGTAATGTGCATTGGTATTCAGCCCCCTTTACGCTGATACCCCTAACTAAAATCTAGTGGAGCCAATTACCTTCAGAAGTCACCTAGTTAGTAAATGGAGTCCACCTGTGTGTAATTTAATCTCAGTCTAAATATCGCTGTTCTCTGAAGCCCTCAGAGGTTTTATTAGATAACCTTAGTGAACAAACAGCATCATGAAGGCCAAGGAAACCATCAGATAGGTTAGGGATAAAGTTGTGGAGAAGTTTAAGGCAGGGTTAGGTTATAAAAAAATATCCCAAGCTTTGAACATCCCACAGAGTACTGTTCAATCCATAATCCATAAATAGAAAGAGTATGGCACAACTGCAAACTTACCAAGACATGGTCGCCCACCTAAAGGAGAGCATTAATCAGAGAAGCAGCCAAGAGGTTACGATGGTAACTCTGGAGGAGCTGCAGAGAGCCACAGCTCAGGTGGGAGAATCTGTCCACAGGACAACTATTAGTTGTGCACTCCACAAATCTGGCCTTTATGGAAGAGTGGCAAGAAGAAAGGCCTTGTTGAAAGAACGTTATAAAAAGTCCCATTTGCAGTTTGCAAGAAGCCATGTGGGGGACACAGCCAACATGTGGAAGAAGGTGTTCTGGTCAGATGAGACCAAAATGTAACTTTTTGGCCTAAAAGCAAAACGCTAAGTGTGACAGAAAACTAACATTGCACATCAACCTAAAAACACCGTTCCCACCATGGTGGTGGCAGCATCATGTTGTGGGGATGCTTTCCTTGAGCAGGGACATGGAAGCTGGTCAGAGTTAATGGGAAGATGGATGGAGTCAAATACAGGTAAATCTTAGAGGAAAACCTGTTAAGCCCTGTACACACGATCGGTCCATCTGATGAAAACGGTCCATCAGACCGTTCTCATCGGTTTGACCGATCGTGTGTACGTGGCATAAGAGTCTGCAGAAAACTTGAGACAGCAGGCCCACTCAAAGTCCAGTCTATTCATAGATGTTCTCCATCCAATTTGACACATCTTGAGCTATTTTGCAAAGAAACATGGGCAAAAATGTCACTCTCTAGATGTGCAAAGCTGGTAGAGACATACCCAAAAAGACTGCAGCTGTAATTGCAGCGAAAGGTGGTTCTACAAAGTATTGAAAAAATAATTGAAAATCATTTATAATTTTCCTTCCACTTCACAATTATGTGCCACTTTGTTTTGGTCTATCAAATAAATCCCAATAAAATACATTTATGTTTTTCTTTGCAACATCACAAAATGTAAAAAATTTTAAGGGGTATGAATACTTTTTCAAGGCACTGTACATAAGTATTCACAGCCTTTGCCATGACACTCAAAATTGAGCTCAGGTGAATCGTGTTTTCACTGATCATCCTTAAGATGTTTCTACAACTTGAATGGAGTCCACCTGTAGTAAATTCAGTTGATTGGACATGATTTGGAAAGAGACACACCTGTCTATATAAGGTCCCACAGTTAACAGTGCAAGTTAGAGGACAAACCAAGCCATGAAGTCAGAAGAATTGTCTGTAGACCTCTGGACAGGATTGTATTGAGGGAGGCACAAATTTGGGGAAGGGTACAAAAAAAATTCTGCAGCATTGAAGGTCCCAATGAGCACAGTGGCCCCCATATTTCATAAATGGAAGAAGTTTGGAACCATCAGGACTCCTCCTAGAGTGAGCAGCCTGGCCAAACTGAGTGATCAGGGGAAAAGTGCCTTAGTCAAGGAGGTGACCAAGAACTTGATGGTCACTCTGCGGAGAGAGGAGAACCTTCCAGAAGAACAGCCATCTCTGCAGCACTCCACCAATCAGACCTTTATGGTAGAATGGCCAGACAGAAACCACTCCTCAGTAAAAGGCACATGATTGCCCACCTCGAGTTTGCCAAAAGACACCTGAAGGACTCTCAGACCATGAGAAACAAATTTCTCTGGTCTGATAAAACAAAGATTGAACTATTTGGCTTGAATGGCAAGTGGCATGTCTGGAGGAAACCAGGCACAGTTCATTATCTGGCCAATACCATCCCTACAGTGAAGCATGGTGGTGACAGCAACATGCTGTGGGGATGTTTTTCAGCGGCAGGAACTGGGAGACTAGTCAGGATCGAGGGAAAGATGACTGCAGCAATATACAGAGACATCCTTGATGAAAACCTGCTCCAGAGTGCTCTGGACCTCAGACTGAGGCGAAGGTTCGTTTTTCAACAGGACATTGATCCTAAGCACACAGCCAAGATAACAAAGGAATGTCTACGGGTCAACTCTGTGAATGGTCTTGAGTGGCCAAGCCAGAGCCCAGACATGAACCCGATTGAACATCTCAGGAAAAATCTGAAAATCGCTGTGCGTCCCATCCAAGCTGATGGAGCTTGAGAGGTCCTGCAAAGAAGAATGGGAGAAACTGCCATTCTTAAAAAGTATGATACTTAAAAAGACTTGAGGCTGTAATTGTGCCAAAGGTGCTTCAACAATTGAGCAAAGGGTGCAAATACTTGTGTAATTTTTTTTTTTTTTCCGTTTTATTTTTTGTTTTTTATTGTTAATAAATTTGCAAAGATTTCAAAACTAACTTTTTTTACATTGTCATTATAGGCTATTGTTTGAAGAATTTCTGAAAATAATTGTATCCATTTTAAAATAAAGCTGTAACATAACAAAATGTGGAAAAAGTGAAGCGCTGTGAATACTTTCCAGATGCACTGTATCTGTAATAAATAAACTGGATTCTTTCAAGTTTGGGGAGCATGGGGCTCAATCTCCTTCCTCCCATATGATTTTTTCTTTTTTATTAGATGCTCAAGCAGCCAAAGCTCTCACATGGGGACAGGGAAATAGTTCTTAGTCTTGTGTAAAATACCAATCTTTTACCAAACTTTTTTTTTGTATTGGATAACCTGATTCGCACCCCATATCAGGTTTTTGCTGCTCTCCTTGAGGCTGGGTTCACACTACTACACTACTTTCATCCTACTTTGCTCTGTGTTCAATGTTTCCCTATGAGAGCGTCTTGTAGCGTCCTACACAAGTCGGTCCGACTTTGAAAATGCTCCCTGTACTACTTTTGGTCCTACATTGATCCTACTTCAGGCCCATTGAATATCATTGAAGTCGGACCAAAGTAGTATCCTGTTCATGAAAGTAGGATGGATGTAGGACCAATGTAGGATAAATGTAGGACCAATGTAGCAGAGCAAAGTAGGATGAAAGTAGTGTAGTAGTGTGAACCCAGCCAAAGTGACGCAAGCTTACGTAAGGTAGACGCAGGTCAGCTAAAAGCTGGAACGTTCAATGAGTGGCCAGGACACCTGATCACGTGGTCTGGGCTCGGCTGCGGTCCTGTGGTGGTGTTCAAGGTGACGTTGGGAAAGGACAGTGCACTTACCTTAAACTAATTGCTTCATGGGGAGGTTTGACTGCAATAGTCCCTCAATCATTCCACGTATTATGAAGATAGACAATCTACTTCCCTCCAGATGTGCAGCACCTAAGTCTTACTAGTTAAGTGGAAGTTCCAGACAATATTAAAATGGAGGTCCGCCAAAAATAGATAAATTAAAAGCCAGCAGCTACAAATACAGCAGCTGCTGACTTTTATTAAATGGACATTTACCTGTGCAGGGTGCCCGCGATATCGGCAGCTAAAGCCGAGCAATCGCTCGGCTCTCGGCTGCCCCTGCCGCCATACTCAGTGAGGGAATCAGGAAGTGAAGCATTGCTCCTTCACTTCCCGGTTCCCTACTGCGCATGCGCGAGTCGCGCTGTGCGTCCTCACTGGTCCCCACTGTCTTCTGGGACCAGTGTGTTTCCAGAAGACAGCGGGAAGGACGGGAAGGGGCATGACTCCTGTGGGAGTCTATGCCCGGACGTGGGTGCAAATACCTGTATTATACAGGTATCTGCAGCCTCCTCCCCCCCTGAAAGGTGCCAAAGGTGACACTGGAGGGAGGAGGGTTCCGAAAAACGGAGGTTCACTTTTTGTGTGGACCTCTGCTTTAAGGGTCCTGGGTAGGCCTATTTTCCTGTGCTTGGTAAGACTACTGTTCTAGTGTTTACGGAGACCTGGTAAGCAGGCTACTTACTCGGGTGCGGAGCTGGATACACATTGTGTAAAGAATTTTCAGGTTTTCCTCTTGTACAGCTTATCGTCTTCTATGCTAAGCCCGGATGGTTGTTGTGATTTTTCACCTATGGACTGAAACCTTGAGACTCTGCTTTGGTCTTTTAATTTTAGCCCCTTTTCACCTCTAAATTTCCACATTTTGCAATATCACTAATATATATTCAGTATATATATTTGTTTGAGTTTGTATAAGACTTTGGAGTGCTGGCAGCTGTGTTTACATATTTCAACGTCTTTTTGATAGTCTGTTCATACTTATCATGTGGCTTCAGTCATTGAACAAGTGTAAAGATCAGCTAAGTCAGAGATGTGAGGGGTCCTTATCTGTCAACTTGTTCTGTATTGATGGAAGAGCCAATAGGTTGGCAATGAAAGCCGTGTGTTTCTTTCATCATAGGTTTATTTTAAACGTTTGTTTTCTAAGGCTGTTGCTCTTATGCTATCCTATATAAAGGACATGTAAAGAGAATTGTGCAGCTTCCTTATCCTAACTATTGGGTATGACATGAGTTTAGTCAGGCTACTAATAAATCTTCCACTAACAAGGAGGTGTAAATGTGTTTTTATTGCTTACTGTATAACACCATCCAAATCAAACCTTTTTCCAAACTCAAGAATCATGCTTCCTAAAAGTTTGATGACAGAAAAATTATAAACTGTCTCTTTTTATTTAAATCCCCACTGCTTTCCATATATGTGCACATGGTTTCACTTACTACTGTAATTACTTTTCAGTTTCTTTTTAAATTAATCAAGAAATCATAAGAAGCCAATATAGCTTTGAGGGTGTCCCAGGGGGCATTGTTACTCCCATATAGCATGATTTTCTCATTTGTACACTTACAGTGATATACAATGTAACCGCTTGCTGAAATGTCTGACCAGGGCTTTTTTTTTAACCTCAGAATGTGCTGTTTACCTCCTCCAAGCATGACATATGTTATTTAGTCTATGAACATGCATTGCGGTTAAAGTTTAGAAAGAATTATTGTGATGAAATCTAGTTGCCTGCATTTTCTCTCCATGCTGATACATGGAAGTTTTGAATTTGACTGTGCCGCATTGTTGAACTCTGCCAGATTAGTTTACAATCAACATTTTAAACAGGAAAATGTATTCAAGAATTTATTTTGGCTGTATTTATTAATAGACAGTGTTGGCATTTATCTCATCATCTTTTCATCATTTTTAATCCCCTATTTATAATCCAGAGGCTATGAACAACAGCTTCCAGTGATGTCAATAGTTTAAATAATTACAAGAAATATAGTACAACTGCATAATAATATTTTATTTAAACATCTATAGCAGACTAGGGCACTTATGTGCTGAACAACGAACAAAAGTGCAGGGAATCTCTCGGAGCAGAGTGCTTTGGCTGCGATGTCCTCCAGACAACATTCAAGCAGCAAAATCCAGTAAGAAAGCCAGCAACTACAGATCCATATAAAATATTTATTGGTACATGTAAAAGAGTATAAAGGGACTGACGCGTTTTGGCAAGCCGCCTTGGTCAAAGCTGTGACCAAGGCGGTTTGCCGAAATGCGTTAGCCCATTTGTACTCTTTTACATATACCAATAAACGTTTTATATGGATCTGGAGTTGCTGGCTTTCTTACAGGATTTTACTTATGTGTTGAAGGTCCTGCTTTATCACTGGCATAGAAAACATTATACCTAGATATTGGGTAAGAGCTGCAGTATAGATTTTCTTACTCTGATGCCACATACAGCTACCTATGGATTTTACGTATACACCTACCTATGTATTTATATAAAATCAGCATATTCGTTATCCCCTTACAGCAGGCATGTCAAGTTCAGATGCAACAGTGGACCGAGATAGAGGAATGAGTCTCCAAGGAAGCCACATTTTGTTTACTGAGGGCAATCATATACAAAGTTCCTTAAGCGCAACAAACTGTCAGCCGTCTACATAGGTGTACAGAACCTGGAAAATATAAAATAAGCTAATACCCAGTGCAGCTGCCAACCACTAGAAAAATGGATAACAGAATACAAAAAACAGAAAGCAGCGCTCGATGGGTGAAGCATACATTACTTTAAGTTTGTGGATAGGTAAAAAAAATTATTTGCACTTGGCAGAGAATAAACAACAAAAAATATGAATATGCAGCAACTGTCAATAATGTTAAAATACTTTCAAAAAGTTGCAGAAACAGTCATAAAAGCATATAGCTAGATTAGATACTGGTATAAAAAGTAATCAACGGTACCACTATAGTGCCCGGGTAAGGAAGGGTTAAAGAGGAAGTAAACCCTCAAGAAATTTTCCACAAAAAGAAAAAAACCCTGCAAGAGAAAGGCATAATGAGCTAGTATGCATAGCTGTGACTGGCCGGAGCGGCGATGACGTCACTCCCGCACATGCGTGCGGGACAGGCAGATTCCCAGCAGATCCCATTCAAGACCCGACACGGTCAGTGCATATGCGCCGTAGACAACAGTGCATTCTTTTTGACAAATCTCTCCTAAACCGTGCAGGTTTAGGAGATATTGCAAACACCTACAAGTAAGCCTTAATCTAGGCTTACCTGTAGGTATAAGTAGTCAAAGAGGGTTTACAACCACTTTAACATCAACCAGTCAGCATGCAGGTGGGACATGGAAAGAGATGTAAAGATCCATGTGAGAGATGATGAAAGCCCGGTATATGAAAGGGGAGAATTGTATCTCAACCCTTTCCTCTAGCAGGTGGTCAAGCTCCGCTCAGTGACGAGAAGCCCTCTTGTGAACACAGCGTGCCTTGCAGTTGGAGTGATTGATGTGAGCCCCGCTGAGCCGCTGAGCCGTAGGACTGTTGAGCCGCTAACAGTGTCGTGCAGTGTCCACCGCTGAAAAGTGAAGATGGGAAAGCCGAGAGCGCTGCTTTTTGTTTGTTGTTTACTGAGGGCAATACCTACCGTATTTCAATAAAATATTATGGCACCTCAGAGCATACTACTTATAGAAAATTGCAATGTACAATATTTATTCATAGATAAAAGGGACCATAAAACCTTTTCTAAAGTATTTACTGAAAACTTATTAAAGGAAATGTAAATTAGAACATCTGGAGACACATTTGATATCAAGACAATTTGATATGCTTGCCTTACAAGAGTAAAAACATTCACATCAATCACTTTTGCAAGGGAGCTTGCAATTTAGGCTTCATGCACACTAGAAAGCTAAAAACTACCTTTAAAACTGGACAAAAAAAAGAGAACGTTTTAGTGTATTTTTGCCGGCGTTTAGCAGTGTTTAGCCTAGTGTGTAAGCTACGTTTAGTAGCCTCAGCATTAAGGTCCTTGTATGTCCTTGTATAACTGGTTGCTAAGGAATAACTGTGAATAACTGGTTGCTAAGGAGCAGGCCAGGAAGCTGGCCACCGCTTCCTTAACAACAAATGGCATGGGCCCCCAAAATCCATACCAGATCTCCTTGGGGAGAAGGGTTTCTGCTACTCAGCTTAGCATGCTCTCTGTCGATGATGTCACAAGGGGACAGTGCCACCTGGTGACGTCACCAGGTGGTCCCGTACCTTAGTTATTTATTTTTTTATTTTCCACTTTAATGTTTTATTTTATTGATGAAGAAATAAATTAATACAATGTACAACATAAAGCTCTCAGTACATTCCATGTCAAAAAGTCAACGACAAATAAATAGTGAAGATACAATACAAACTTCAATTTTCATTTTAGATTAATCTAGCACCATAAAGGGGGAGCAATTAAAATATAAATCGATGTCCCCGTAGGAGATCCCCTACTCAACTATATGTAGGCTGGGCTAAAGAGGGGCGGGGAACCCAATCAACACTTTCCGTACAGAGTCTCATCCGACACCCCGTAAAGGGAGCAAACTGTGTCGGATAAATGGGTAGCATAACTAAGTATTGGTAAGAGACTTCTGTGACCCCAGATAACCTAGGACCCCGCCCAGAATGTGGAAAAGAGCGCTAGACCGCCCATCCCTTCCCAAGGGACCTGTGAAGAAAAAGACCTCCCACTCCCCACCTTACTCTCCCCCTCTCCCAGGGCGCTCCCATGAAAGTATTGCCTATTAACAGACTAGTATGATAACTAAATCAAAGATCTCGAGGAGGAGAATGTACCAAGGTTAGCATAAAAGAAGGAGGGAAAGAGAAAGAGAGGAAAAAAGAAAGATAGAGCAAATGAGAAAGAATGATTGCCAGTAGGCTATTTAAGTGCCCGAAGGGGACGGCGCATGACCCGGCGATAGAGATACGCCAACATGTCTGGCCCAAGGCTCCCATGTGGTCTCAAAATTATCGCTTGTATTAGAGATGGAGCTGACCATTTTTTCCTGTGTCATGATCCATGAAATCTTCCCCTTAGCTGCCAAGAAAGAGACCCTAGGTTGCTTCCAGGCCGCCGCTAAAGTGGTTTTAGCTCCTATGAGCATGAAAGCTATCAGTTTTTGTATGGGTTTGGAGACCCGAGGGATCTCGGATCCCAGCAGAGCTATCTGCGGAGACTTCACCAGCGGTACCCCCGTGACTTTTCTGATAAGGCAAAATATTCTGTTCCAAAACCCCCTGATTCTGGGGCACTCCCACCAAACATGAAGCATCGTGCCTTGGGCTTGGCAGTTGCGAAAGCATAACGGGGAAGACGTAGGAAACATCGCAGCCAACCTACTGGGGACCAGATACCACCGCATCAGAACCTTTGTGTTGGCTTCAGCTAATGAAGTATTTACTAAACCTTTGAAAGATTTCAAACCTACCTTGTGCCATCTACTCAGGTCCCAGGTCATCCGCAGGTCTCTCTCCCATGCCTCCATGTACGAGAATTTTGTGGACACCTCAGATAAAGCTATATATATTATAGATATTCCCCCCTTGTGTTCCTTCATTTGTTTACACCAGCTTTCGTAACTAGTAAGAGTTGCGTGCCTGAAATTGTCAGTCCAGAAGGATGACACAAAATTAAAAATTTGGGTGTACCGGGCTCTTTCCGTTAGGGGCAAGTCAAGTGTCCTCACACAATGTTCCAGTGAAAGTGGGCCCATGGGTGTCAGAAAGTCGCCTATTCTATAGATCCCTTTGTCCAGCCACCATTGGAAAGCCGAAATGTCCATCCCTATAGGAAACTGAGGGTTGAGAAAGATCCTTGTCAAAGGCTTAGTCTCCGAGACCAAAGAAGGAAGGTGTCTCAGGCCGTCCCAGAGTCTGAAGGATTGCGACAATGTGGGGGATAGTATTGAAGGTCTAGTTTTTTGGGGAGACCAAAAAAGGCTCTCTATCGAAAGATTAGGGATCGCCAACCCCTCCATTTCTATCCACTCTGGTTTTTCACATTCCGCAAAAATAGCAGAAAATTGTGCTAGTCTGGCAGCTTGGTAGTATTTAAACAGGTTTGGTAGTCCAAGGCCCCCTTGTGTTCTGAGCCCGTATAGGACATTTTGTGCCACTCTATAACCCTTGCCCTCCCAAACAAATTTCAGGATTTTACTCTGTAGTGGTCTGAGTTGGTCTTTTTTAATCGCTATTGGTAGAGATCTAAACAAGTAGAGTAACCTTGGTAGGAGAGTCATTTTGACTGCGTTAACTCTACCTGTCCAAGAAAGTTTGTGTCGATCCCACGTCTGTAGATCTAATTCTAGTTTACGAAATATAGGGGGATAATTAGCCTGGTAGAGATGTTCAATTTTGGTTGTGAGGTTTATACCTAAGTAACGAATGGATGATTCGGCCCACTGGAATTCAAAAAAGGGTTTCAAGTGATTGATCACTGAGGGGGGGGTGGAGATGTTTAAGGCTTGGGATTTATTCCAATTAACCCGCAAACCCGAAATCTTCCCGAAAGACTCCAGTAAGTTGCAAAGAATTGGAAGAGAGGTGATCGGGGAGGAGATATACAGAAGAAGGTCGTCTGCAAAGAGGGCGCATTTATGGATTTGGGAACCACATGATACCCCCCTAATATCCTAATAAATAGTGTCTCAATCGCTATTGCGAAAATCAGGGGGGACAAGGGGCAGCCCTGTCTAGTACCCCTAGCAATTCTAATGGGGCCAGAAAAAAATCCCTGTAGTTTGACCCGTGCACTGGGTTCAGAATAGAGAGATTTCAACAATCCCCGGAATTGTTCACCAAAGCCCCAACGCCGCAAAATCTCGAAGAGGTAATACCACGATACAGAGTCGAACGCCTTTCGTAGGTCTAAAGAAAGGAGGAGTCCTTCCTGCCGCGGGTTCCCGTCCCAGCCCGACTGAAGCAGAGAGATAATATCAATTGCTCGCCTCACCTGGTCTGGACCCTGCCTACCAGGGACGAATCCAACCTGGTCCCTATGGATATAAATGTTTATAAAAGAATTTAACCTGTTGGCTAGTATCTTGGTCAATATTTTTAAATCGTTATTGATTAGGGAAATAGGTCTGTAATTTTCAACGAGCTCTGAGTCCTTATCTGGTTTGGGGATGACTGAGATAAATGCCTCATTCAAATTCGGGTGCATGGATCCGCCCTCCCTTCCCCGTTTTGAATTAAAAAATTTAGTGAGGTGAGGGGCCAAGATTTCACAGAAAGTCTTGTAATATGGGGCTGAGAAACCGTCTGGTCCAGGGGCCGAACCATCCTTAAGTCCCCTAATTACCTCTACAGTTTCTTCTGTGGAGATCGGTGCCTCCATCAAATCTACATGACTCTCCTGTAGGTTCGGGATCGCTAACCGGTCCAAAAAGGAATTGACCTCGGGGTGTCTGGCCATCCCCGACCCCTGATATAGGGAGGTATAAAAGGTTTCGAATTCTTGCAGTATGCGTTTAGGGTTAAGGGTTGTTGTCCCGTCCCTGGTCTTAATCTTGGGCAGAGCAAACGTTCGGAACCTCGGCGAGAGCTTGGTGGCTAGCATCATGTTCATTTTGTTCCTGTATAAATAAAATCTAGCGCTGGACCAATTTAATGATCGTTCCGCCCTAACCGTCAAGGCTAAATTTAAAGCTAGTCGAGCGGCATCAAGCTGTGAAGCCTGAACCGTCGTTTGGTCCTTCTTATGTTGTCTGCGCAGGGTTAAGAAATCTTTCTCAAGCCTCGTCACCTCCGCAGACTTTTCCTTCTTTCTTTTAGAGGCTATCTGGATGATCCTGCCTCGAATGGTAGCTTTATGAGCTGCCCACAATATCTCGGCCGAGGTCCCTTCAACGCTGTTAAATCCAAAATATTCCTTGATGGCCCCTTCAATCTCTAAGACCACCTTAGGGTCGTGTAGTAAAGTTTCGTTTAATTTCCAGTGTGATTTGTGAGGATCTGAGTTTTGAGTTTGTAGCGAGCAAATCACCATGGAGTGGTCCGAAAGGGCTGTGTCCGTTATATTAGCTTTCGTGATCAGGGGAATATGTCTAGCAGATATAAATATATGGTCAATCCTAGAGTACGATCTGTGCGGATGGGAATAGTGAGAGTAGTCTTTTTTGTTTGGGTTGAGTTCCCTCCAAATGTCTACCAGGTTATGCTGATATATCAGTTTTGCTATGTGTGAGCTAGCTCTAGTTGGGCGTGTCAATGCTGTAGCTATAGGTTTGGATTTGTCCAAGCTTAGGTCGAATGCAATGTTGGAGTCTCCTCCGCACACTATCATTCCCTCCAAGAGAGGTTCTAAGGTATCAAACATAGTTTTAAAGAATTCGGTCTGTCCTCTGTTGGGAGCGTAGTATGAGATGAATGACACTAGAAGTTCATCCAATTCCCCCTTAACCAACAGGAACCTACCATTAGGATCTCTATGAGTCAGGAGCGGATTAAATTTGCAGGATTTCGCGAAAAGGATAGCCACCCCTCTCGTTTTATCCTCGGCGTTAGCCAGAAAAAATTGTGGGTATTGTGCATGAAGAAAGGAGGGCGTGTAAGTGGCCGGAAAATGTGTCTCTTGTAATAAAACGACTGACATCCTCCGGGAGTGGTAAGAATGAAACACCTTCCTTCTCTTAACGGGCGAATTCAAGCCCTGAACATTGTGTGAGGCAACTCTAACCAAGTTCGGCAAAGTCGGGATATGTGGTGAAGTCATTGGGAGAACAAAGTGGGTGCAATTTGGAACTTACCCCTTCAACATGGAGGCATGGGAGACAGCAGAGCGGAGCAGAGCAGGAACCGAGCCGAGGCCTGGAATACTATGGGCAGGATGACACAAGCACGGACTGGCAATCAAGAAAAAAAGGTTAGTGAGAAGAGAGATAAGCGAGCAAACAAAAGAAGAGATAATACATTTTAAAATATAAAGTTTGTCCTCACAACGAACGTGGAAGGGAAAAAGATCCGTTCCACCTTCGTCAGACGAACCAATAACGTAGCCCTTAACTCGGGCTACAGGACCAAACCCCGACAGTGACATAGTCCCCGTCCAGGGATGATCTGAGGCGCAAGGCAACTGCCTCAGCCCCTATCAACCCTTTAGAGTCAACCAGGAGATGATAGCTTATCATATAATACTCTAAATGTATACTATTGTTATACATGAAACAAAATATACGGATCACGGTCAGTGCGGAGAACATAAAACTAGGAAACAAGACAGTCTCAATAAAAAACTGTATGAGGATTTCATGGGTCCCCAGCCACGGATAGGGTACCCATAACCAATATACCTAACAGGTATAATATCCTCCGTTAGAAACACCAAACAGAGGGAAACTCCAGAACAGTGAGCAGAGCCACTATGAAGATTATTTCAGGTCTTTGTGGTATCTTTGGTGCGTCTGCTTTTGCTTGTGTGCCAGGTGGGGGATAAAGGACTTGCCGGGGTGGATCGTTTGGATGAACCTGGTGGAAAATTTGACGTGTCCATTGCTGAGTCCAGCGAGATCAGTTTCAAGGCTAGCAAAATTTTTTCTCCTTCAGATAGCGTGGTGAAGGCGTGGGTTTTGCCCTTGAAGGCGAATTTTAAGGCAAACGGAAATCCCCACCAATATTTGATGTCCTTTTGGGACAAAATCAGCAATAAAGGTTTCAGCGATCTGCGTCTTTGTATGGTAGCTGCAGAAATGTCAGCGAAAATTTGAATATCCTGACCCATGAAGGATATGCGGGGTTGCTGACGGGAAGCCCTCATGACCTCTTCCTTCACTGAGAAGTAATGGGGTTTTACTATGATATCCCTGGGAGATCCGTCCTTTCTCAGAGGGCCCAGGGACCTATGGGCCCTGTCCAGCTCCAGCTTGTGGGGTGCAATGGAGGGGATCATGCTTTTGATGAGGTCCTGGATAGCTTTAGGGATATCTGTAACGGACTCAGGGAGACCCCTCACCCTGAAATTGTCCCTTCTGGAACGATTCTCGAGGTCGTCAATTCTATTAAGGGCCACGTCCAGTTGCTCCTGAAGTGATTGTATTTGGTCGGTGTTCTGGTTAGTTCTAGATATAGTGATGTCCAATTTATTTTCTATAATCTCCATCCTGGAGCCCAGATTCTGGAAGTCAGCATGTATTTCCCTAGTAATATTAACTGCTGTTTGGGCCAGGCCTCGTTCAAGTAGTTCAGAGAACTTCAAAAAGAGCTCCCCTGCATTCTGAGGTATCTCAAGTTCTGAGTGACCAGCAGCCATAGAGACTGGTAAAGCCTGTGTTACCCCCTGTGCAGGGCCAGTATAGTGGACCAGTGGGGAGTCCGACTGGGTACCTGAGGCGGCTGATATTGGTGACAGGGAGCCTGGTGTGCCTTGGACCAGCATAGGAGGAAAGTTTAAGATGGCAGGGGCGATCACTTGCCTCAAGTCTGTGCTTCCCTCTGTGTGAGGTAACTGTGGCTGAGGCGCGGCCGCCATCTTGGATTCGGCCTTAGTTTCCAGCGCCGTGAAACTCGTCCCCAGGCCCCTCCGGACCGCGCTGCTGTACATGGGGAGCTCGACCGAGCGTTCCCCTATCGATTCCGACCCTCAGGAAGCTTGGCACCGCCGTGAATCCGGTGCTAGGGCTGACGTGGGGCTGAGGCAGAGCGGAGCTCCTGGCTTACGCGGCCATCTTGGACGCCTCCGCGCATGCGCCTCCCACCTTAGTTATTTAAGACCTGTTGGACGGCGGAGCTGACACGCGGCAGGAGTCTTTGTCGGGACCGGATAGTTAATTTTTTTGGGTTGGTGGTGGCGGCGGGCAGCATGATTGACGATGGATCTACATCAGGGGACATTTTCTTTGATTTTTTAATAAAGAACTTACTTTACCTTTTACACTTTTTTGGTGAATGATTTGTGGATTGGCATATGGGTATGGTTCAGTAGAGGGGGCGCTCGCTCATCCTTCTGCTTTCCTTGCCTGCAAGGTGGCATCCTTGGGTTAAGGGTCTTGTATGGATTTTGGGGGGGTCCCACACCATTTTTTTTATGTTGGTCTGGAGGTTCCCCTCAAAGGGCCTGGCATGAAAAGGGCCTGGCATGAACCGTGTGGGGGGGGGGGGGGGTGCTGTTTTTTAGGCATTTTCTTATTGCCAGAAATGTTTTATTTTACATTCAACTGATGACTCATTTATTGTTAAGAACGCAGCAGGGGGGCTTCCTGGCCTGCTCCTCAACAACCAGCTAATCACTGGTTGTTAAGGACGCCAGCGACCTCTGCTTAAAAATTAAAAATCTGCTAATTTGGTCATTTATGTCTTCCTGGATCCCCAACTGCTTTGTTTACGTTAAGGCAATGCAGCCAATTACTTCGGCAATTTGTCGAACTGGGTATAGGACAGCGGTGTGTCAGTCAGTGATGGGAGCAGATACTAATTAGTGATGGGGATAGGACAGTGTGTGATTAGTCAATGTTTTTCTGTGATGTGCACAGTGGGAGGTATCAGTTTTCTCTCCCCTGCCTCCCCCATGTCTCAGTCCCCAGATCAGCTTTGCTTCTCCCCAGTTCAAGCATCTCATACTGCTCGCATTTCCCGGCATGGGGGCAGAGCCAAACATACTCCACCAATCACAACCAGTCAACTTGATGAGTATAGGACAGTAAGTGATTGCTCAGTGTTGTTAAGTGATGT
The DNA here is from genome assembly GCF_905171775.1 of Rana temporaria. Classification (NCBI taxonomy): domain Eukaryota; kingdom Metazoa; phylum Chordata; class Amphibia; order Anura; family Ranidae; genus Rana; species Rana temporaria. Next base: position 97,122,586 of record NC_053493.1, read on the forward strand.
GCACAGCGGGATTGTTAGTTTTATCTCACATGCCTCCCTCATGTCTCAGTCCCTGGCTCTCCCCCTTTTAATGTACCCTCTTCCAGTTCCTGGGTCCGCTTGGTCTCTCTCTGGTACAGGCACCTTACACGTCCGCATTTCGCTGGAGAGCGGACACAGCAGAGCCAAACTTACTCAACCAATTACATCTAGTCACCAGCCAACTTGGGAGTGTCCTCCCATCTCCTTCTACTATTACCAGGTCCTAGTGCCACCGCATAAAACCTCAGAGACTGGGAAGAGACACAGAAGGGATAATGCTGATCACATTGATATGATCATTGGCACTGACATCATTACTGACACTACCAGGTGCAGTTTACGGCCCTTCCATCCTGGCACCCCTTTTATTGCGGCGCCCAGGGCACATGCCTCCTAATTTTGGCCCTGTCAACCCCGTTATGTGAGTGATTTGTAGTTCACAAATGTCTTTTATTAGTCCATAGATTTTTTCCAATTTTCTCAGTCAGAAAAAAATATATAAGTTTGCACAGGTATGTTCGAGTCACATGTCTAAAATGCAGAGGATTACGGGCCAAGTTCACCTTTAAGAACATGTTATATGTTATACCCACATTTAGGGTGTAACATGTAACATGCTCCTAAGTAACCATTTCCCATCCCCACAGAACCCCCCTCCCCATGATACCATGCAAGGGTTCATCACCCCCACATCTGCTGCTAATAAATGCTTATTTTTTTACCTGCAAAAACATGCGCATTTATTATTATTTCTCTGTTTTTCTAAGCTAAACCTAATCTTCAAAATGGTTGTAAAAGGCTAAAGGCTTTCTTTTTTTACTTTAATGCATTCTCTGTATTAACTTAAAAATCTTTTATGTGCAGCTCCCCTTCTCAGCACCACTTATACTTTCCTGAGCCAGTGGTACTGCTCTCTCTCTCCCTCCTCACTGGAGCAGTGGGAGCCATTGGCTGCTGCTGCTGTCAAACAAATCAAGTGATGAGGGGATGGGGGGCAGGGCTGAGCCAAACTGTGTGTGTCAATAGACACACGCAGCGCGGCTTGCGATCGACCCTGCATGAGTGCCCCTATTGCAAGTGGCTGGCTATGGGGGCAATCGGAAGGGGAGAGGAGCAAGGATCACCAACGGGGCACCCCAGAAGAGGATTGGGCTGCTCTGTGCAAACCATTGCACAGAGCAGGTAAGTATGACATATTTGCTATTTAAAAAAATGCTTGAACCTTTTACAATAACTTTAAGCATAGTGGCTAAGTATCAAATATTTCACATGCTGCTACAGGTGATATCAGACTCCACACTTCACGATCCCATCTCAGGTGCTGGCTTGGCTCGTCTCCACCAAAGCAATTGATTGTACCAACAAAAGGTTATTTTCTAACAAGTTTTGTGCTAGGCAGAGTGCTTTCTCTTTTTGAGAAAAAGCTGTGCCTAGCGCGAAACATGTCAGAATAGAACATGTTACTGCTGTCTATAGAAACAGATTTTTTTACACCTCAGTGTGGGGCATTTCTGATGCTGGTGCTATTGACAGTGGAAAGTGGCAAAGTGGTTGGCATTCCTGCCTTTCAGTCCTAGGGTCCTTGGATCAAATCCCAACTGAAGCAATATCTGCATAGTGTTTGCTTTCTCTCCCTGTATACAGAATGCATGACAGGTAGGGGACTTATATTTTAAGCTCTTGAGGGCAGAGACTAGTGTAAATGTACTGAACAGCATGTAAACTGTCAGCACTATATATAGTATATACCTATAGCAAATCTGATTGAATTGTTACTCTTTATTAGAGATGAGGACATCAGTCCTTCAAATTTCATAATCATTTGAGAGGTAGCTTTATTAATTATTTTGGCTATCCAGTATAGCTGCACGATTAATCATCAAGAATCGTTATCGCGATTTTTCCCCCATTGCGATCTTGACAGTATTTCCTGATCTTTCTATGCAGAGAATTCTCTCTGCTCTGCTGAAGATGACAGCCGTCAAAAGAAAGGGGAAAAAAATTCGGGCATTTTGCCAAGTATCACAACATTCTTTAGCAGTGGAACTAAGTCTAAACATTGTAACAATTTGTCCTTTAGATCAAAGGAATAGAATTTGGTGTGTAACTGAGGAAAGTTTAACCACTTAAACACTAAACCCTTTTCTGACATTTGTTGGTTTCAAGTTAAAATCACTTTTTTCTTGCTAGAAAATTACTTAGAACCCCCAAATAATTATATATATATATATATATATATATATATATATATATATATATATATATATATATATATATATATATATATATATATATATTTTAGTAGAGACCCTAGAGAATAAAATGGTGGTTGATGCAATAGTTTATGTCAGACTGTATTTGCGCAGCAGACTTTAACATGCAATTTTTTGGGGAAAAAATGACTTTAATTAATTAAAAAAATATCTAACCAGTAAAGTTAGTCCAAATTTTTTTGTATAATGTGAAAGATTTTATGTTGAGAGAATGGTGATCTTTATTCTAAGCAAAAAAAATTGAGATTCTCATTTTGGCCAGAATCATGCAGCTCTACTATCCAGTGGTTTAATGGTAAGAATACTTCACCATTTTCACATTAGGGTGACATCTGGTGGGCTACATATTGCTGTCTCCTTTGTGCATTTTCTTCTGTTTCACAGCTAATCAGGAGGGATTGTATCATAAGGACCAAGAGGGCACCTGCACACAGAGGGCCAGATCCACGAAGCAGTTACGCTGGCGTATCTATTGATAAGCCGCATAACTGCTAGGTTGCTCCGGCGTATCTTTGTTTTGTATCCACAAAACAAGATACGCCTGAAGCTGGGCTAGATCCGACTGGCGTACGTCTTAGTACGCCGTCGGATCTAAGGTGCATATTTACGCCGGCCGCTAGGTGGCGCTTCCATCGATTTCCACGTCAAGTATGCAAATTAGCTAGATACGCGAATCCACAAACGTACGTCCACGAATAGTCGTTCGCGAATAGGGCTTTGCGTAGAATTACGTTGACGTCGAAAGCATTGACTTGTTGCGGGTTAATTTGGAGCATGCGCACTGGGATACCCCCACGGACGGCGCATGCGCCGTTAAAAAAAAACGTAATTTACGTCGGGTTAAGACATATTAACATAAAACACGCCCCCATCTTATCCATTTGAATTGCGCGCCCTTACGCCGACACAGTTACACTACGCCGCCGTAACTTACGGCGAAAATTCTTTCAGGATACGGAAAATACGCTGAAAGTTACAGCGGCGTAGTGTATCTGAGATACGCTACGCCGGACGGAATAGTCCGCGGAGGTACGTGGATCTGGCCCAGAGGTTCTATTAGCCTTGAAATAAAGCTTTCATCACTAAATAAGTTGCTTTTCATGCTTTATCCCCATCCTCAGGATTCATCACATCATCAATTTTGCAGAGATGTTTTGCCAATAGTATTTAAATGGTGAAGAAAAGCATAAAACAATTATACTGTCCCATTTTCATTGTATGGGGAGAAAAGCACACACGCTTGTTTGTGTATTAATGTTTTTTTGGCAAGAGCATTCATTTCCTGTACTAAATAAAACCTTGTTATGAGCTATGTTCAAGGAAATGTACCCAGGCTACACTAAGGAAACATTTTTTTTATTTTGCATAATCACGGGGAAATTTAAACAGAAAGCTTAATTGACTTGCACCAGTAGAAGAAAGGAAGAATGGCTATACCATTAAACTATTTATTTTAAGTGGCAGTTTAGCTTTTGGCACCAAAACAAAATGTTAATTTAAGAATAAACACACATGCCATCTTGTGCATATCACCTATCCCTTAAACTCATCATCGTCCTAATGCCTCATACACACGACCGTGTTTCCCGGCGGTAAAAAGTCCGCCGGGAAACCCGAGGGGAAAACCGAAAACCTTTTTCCCCCTATACACAACTGGGTTTCCTGACAGGGAAACTGCCATGAGAGCTTTGGTCGGGAATCCCAGCCGTGTGTATGCTCCATCGCAGTGTTTCCCATAGGAAAAATGCCGGGTTAAAAACCGTCGGGAGTCCCAGCAGGAAAAAAAAAAAACATGTTCTCTTTTTTTCCCCTGCAGTTTTCCTGTCTGAAAAACTGCGATGGAGCCTACACATGGCCGGTTTTCCCGGCCAAAAGCTCTCATGGCAGTTTTACAGACGGGAAAACCGGTCGTGTGTACGAGGCATAACACTTAAAGTGAACTTGCAGCTAGGAGTTGCCTTTGCTTTTGCGTTTCTAATCTGAACAGCAGTATTTTTGTCAGTAAAGCAGCTAAGGCCTTGTAAACAAAAGGTGCTGTGCTGTACCCTGGTATTGTAAATTTAAAATATTAGTATTTAATATTTTACATTTGCCTGACCAAAAAATAGGAAATGAAATAATTTTTTCTTTAGCTCTTAACTTAAAAAAAAAAGTATATTAAAAAAATATATACTATATAGTTAACCTTGTTGGTCATCTGACCTACTGGTAATGAAAGCTTCTTTTCCTGTACTGTGATCTACTGGTGAGAACTACTGCTTCTCTTCCTATTTATAATTCAAAATTCATACAAGGATACTTAAAACATTCCATATGTAACAGCAGTAACCCTGTGATTATGAGGTCTCATTTTCATGACACTCATGATGCGTGAAATTGGCAAACAGACAGTGTGCGTTCAGGTTGCGGACTCGCTCTTGCACGCCTGTCAAATTTTGACCTGCAGCTTAGTCTGTTCAGCCGCTCAGTCTGCATTTACCTCTATAGGCTGCCTCCATGCAGCTCGGAGCAAATGCAGGCACAAAAACAAAGGTTTCATTCACATACAGTATGGGTGGTAGAGTGTAAGCAGGTGCAGTTAGCTAGTCTGCCACTAGGAGGCTAGTGCAATCAGGTGCCAAGTCCCTTTTAATTAGAGCACTCCTGTAGTGATTTCATGGGTGAGTCAGTGTACACATATAAGCCAGGCTGGGAGGAGCATTGGTGCAGTAGGTGCATGGGAGCCAGACACCCCAGTATTCAGCAGATGTAGTCATTAAGTGGAGGCCCTAGACAGGGCTGGAGGGCAGGGAGAGGAAGACCTGTACCCAGAAGAGCCAGCTGTAGACTTCCATACCCTTATGGTGGTGGAGGCTAGGGCAGGTTGCAAAAGGTGTTTCTTTAGGCCAGACCAATCATTCCCTAGAATGAGGCTATTCACCTGGAGGACCTGGGAGAGGTGTACCCAGCTAAAGATGTCTGCAGTGATCCTATCTCAGAGGGACTATCTGCAAAGAGCAGTGAGTGGACACTGGCAGTCTATGGCGAACCATAACCACTGAGTAAGTACTAATGACCCCGTGTGGAGGGAGACTTACCAAGGGAAGATGGCTTGCTATATGTGCTGCTGAATGCTTTCACATGTGACTGCTGCGGGTTGTCATTATACGTGACTGAAAAGTGACCCTGGATAGCGTGTCGATGTGATGCAACTGTATTTGCCATCTATTAACTACTATCAGTAAAGTGAAGCAATTCTGTGTGGACATTCCTTCCTTTGGGATAAGTTAGGTTAATTTTAGGTTAATGGCCGGGAATGTCACAAGGAAGCCTCTAGCATGGAGAGGGCACAAGATGGCAGAGGGTTAAAACCTCAAGCAGGTGGGTTGCTGGAAGGGCAAGGTCTTGGGGTCCTGGTTCCCTTACATAGACATTGACAAGCCCCCATACAAGCACCTGTGTGAATGAGGCCTTAGACTGTCCAATCAAACTGATTTTTTTTTTACATTTTTAGTTTTGTGTAGAATTGTATTGTTTCGTTTTGTTGCTATTCTTTAACACATTAGACATGACACTTGTTCGTGTTGCAAAAATGCCATTGCGTATTAATTCAGAAAAGAAATGCAAGCTTTTGATGTAATCTTTCTAAACATCCCACATTTCATCTTTAAACATGGAACTGGTAGGTCTGTTAATCTCTTATGTCAACAGCAATAGAGGGAATGTAAACAGAGCTATCACCAGCTTGATGTACCCGATCCTTAGGACAAGCAATGTACTTGTAGGAATAGTCTTTCATAAGTTAACCTTTGGGAAGAAAGAAAAGCAGGTTAATCCCTAATTAAAATGATCAATAGGAAAGAACCAGGATAAGCAAAAGCAAAAGCTGAGATTAATGAATAAGTTCAATGCCACTATATTAGTGAAACCATGATATTTTTTAAGTATAAATTTCACTGGGGTTTTGAAAAATCTCCACTAACATAATTTTTTATAAAAATGTAAAGTGTTACTAAACCCAGGAGCCTGCATTCACTATATATGGTCTCCCACAGTACACAGAACATATAAATACAATTATTTTAGTAAATAAAAATGGCTAAATTAATTTTTTCATCAGCAGTTAGAGCAGTCTTGTGACCTCTATCAGTGTCTGGTTAAAGTTTGTAGGAGCAGTTTTCATTCTTCCACGAGAATGCAGGACCCCCGATCCTTTGTCTGAACAGTGTTGATTGGCCCTGTTCTGATCACATGCACTCTCCCAAGAAAATAAAAAATCTGTCTAGCAATTCACACCAAACTGAGCATGTGCAGACTGTCCCCTGCCTCTGTAAATATCAGTAGTTTGTTGTAGACAGTGGAAGAAGGAGATGATCAGAGGAGATAAGATCAAACAGCCTTTTTACACAATGCAGAGAATGTTCCACAGTGAGTATAACAAGCATGCTTTACTGCATATATAGACTGATTTTACTGTTGTGGGTTTAGTAGCACTTTAAGGGGGAAACAAAACTTTCAGTTTAAAGCAGTTGAACACATGTAGGTAAATTAAAACAAAAGGAATTCAAAGTCTTGATCTCTGAGTGCAATAGTCTCTCTAAGTTTCAGCACAGGAAGTAAGGGTCCATCTCTGCAGCATGCTAATAGGGGATAGGCTGTGGTTGCTTTCTAAAAACAAACAAACCATAATTACTCTTTAGCCACTTCCGGCCGGGAGGGTGTACATGTACATCCTCCCATTTCAGTGGTTATACCAGGATGAAGCCTGCACCTACATCATCCCAGTACCATTCTTTTCATCCAGCGATTCTCTTCATGGCAGAAGTGATCTAAATGGCTAATTAGGCACTCAATCACTTCTGCCGGGTGGCAGAAGGGGCTACCACCAACCCTCCCGCCACCCCTGCCTCTCCCGAGCTCTCCAGTCCCATATATATATATATATATATATATATATATATATATATATATATATTATACAGAGTAACCCCAATTAATCTCCACCATCTATAAAATCTTACATGAAGCCATTCCCTTAACTATATGTAGTTACAATTATATGAGGAAATGGTCTCTGATATTACAGCATCATATTTCCTTGTTGGATTAGGGGAAAATCTGGGAGTCCAAAATTTCTCGTTGTGTGACCCACAAGGAAACCGTGTCTAAGATCCTTTCATTCTGATACAGGACCCCAGATATCTTACACGCCCGTAACCCAACAACCTCTAGGCAATGTTGGAGATGCAGTGATGCTGTGGGCACTCACTACCATATTTTCTGGGAATGCCCCTCTATAAACCAGTTTTGGGATTCAAAACCCCCTGGAAAAACTGTTAGAGACCCCCATCACTTTAAATCCTATGCACTACCTACTAGGTCTCCCTCTCCCAGGTATGTCCAAGTCTAAAAGGAAATTAATGTCCTTTATATTAGCTGCTAAACAGGCTATCCCCAGGCTTTAGCTATCTACTTCACCTCCACAATTTTTTTATATTTTGGCAGACATACGCAGGATGGAACATCTGACTTCATTAATGGACGGTTCAGTACAAAAGTTTTCAAAAATATGGCAGATATGGAATGACTCTGATTTTTGTTTTGAGGTAAACAGTTCCATTTAGTAGGTAAATAGAATGTGTGCATTTTATTACTCCGGCTCTAACGTTGACGAAAGCTATGTATAACACAGTCTGTGGTGCATCCCCGTTCTGTTCTCCTTTTGGTATTGTGTGATATATTTGCATAAATAAACCCTAGTCTAAACAAATTCAATGTTGACTCATGCCATATCTTTAATTCTCATTGTTCCCACGTTTCTATGATAGTGTATATCTGTAATACTCAAAAAGGTTTATTATTTGTATATTTCTGTATACTCTGCAAAAATGCCATAAATAAACTATTTAAAAAATAATATATATATTATACAGAGTATATATATATACACAGTATATACATATACATATATATATATATATATACACACACACACTGCATACATACAGTCGGGATCGAAAGTTTGGGCACCCCAGGTAAAAATGTGTATTTATGTGCATAACGAAACCAAGGAAAGATGGAAAAATCTCCAAAAGGCATCAAATTACAGATTAGACATTCTTATAATATGTAAAAAAAAAGTTAGATTTTATTTCCATCATTTACACTTTCAAAATTACAGAAAACAAAAAAATGACGTCTGCAAAATTTTGGGCACCCTGCAGAGTTAATATCTTGTACTGCCCCCTTTGGCAAGTATCACAGCTTGTAAAAGCTTTTTGTAGCCAGCCAAGTCTTTCAATTCTTGTTTGAGGTATCTTTGCCCATTCTTCTTTACAAAAGTCTTCCAGTTCTTTGAGATTTCTGGACGGTCTGTCACACACTGCTCTTTTAAGGTCTATCCATAGATTTCCAATTATGTTGAGGTCAGGAGATTGTGAAGGCCATGGCAAAACCTTCAGTTTATGCCTCTTGATGTAATCCCCCATGGATTTTGAGGTGTGTTTAGGATCATTATCCATTTGTAGAAGCCATCCTCTCTTTAACTTCAGCTTTTTCACAGATGGCATCAAGTTACCATCCAAAATTTGCTGAAATTTTATTAAATCCATTTTTCCTTCTAGTCGTGAAATGTTCCCTGTGCCACTGGCTGCAATACAACCCCAAAGCATGATTGATCCACCCCCATTCTTAACAGTTGGACAGAGGTTCTTTTCATTAAATTCTGTGCCCTTTCTTCTCCAAACGTACCTTTGCTCATTTCGGCCAAAAAGTTCTATTTTAACCTCATCGGTCCACAGAACTTGTTTCCAAAATGCATCAGGCTTGTCTATATGTTCATTTGCAAAGTTCAAACGCAGATTTTTGTGGTGAGGGCGTAGAAGAGGTTTTCTTCTGATGATTCTTCCATGAAGACCAATATTTGTACAAGTATCTCTTTATAGTGGAATGGTGTACCACAACTCCAGTGTCTGCCAGATCTTTCTGGAGGGATAGTGCAGTCAAACATGGGTTTTGAATTGCTTTTCTTACAATCCTGCGAGCTGTTCTGTCTGATATTTTTCTTGGTCTTCCAGATCTTGCTTTAACTTCCACTGTTCCTGATGACTGCCATTTCTTAATTACATCCCGAACAGAGGATATTGACATCTGAAAACGCTTTGCTATCTCCTTATAGCCTTCTCCAGCTTTGTGAGCGTCAACTATTTTCAGTTTCAGTTTTCTAGACAACTGCTTAGAAGAACCCATGGTGCTGATTGTTGGGGCAAGGTCAGATGAGTCTGGGCATTTAAAACCTTTGAGATTGACATCACCTGGTCTTCCCAGATGATGATTGAGAACAATCGATGACACTGGCAGGTCTCAGCTTTGCAAAGGGGGCAGTGCATGCTATAAATTCAGCAGGGTGCCCAAACTTTTACAGACGCCATTTTTTTGTTTTCTGTAATTTTGAAAGTGTAAATGATGGAAATAAAATCTAACTTTTTTTGACATATTATAAGAATGTCTAATCTGTAATTTGACGCCTTTTGGAGATTTTTTCATCTTTCCTTGGCTTCGTTATGCACATTAATACACATTTTTACCTGGGGTGCCCAAACTTTCGATCCCCACTGTACATATACTGTGCGTATATATATATATATATATATATATATATATATATATATATATATATATATATATCAATTGGCTGATAGAAGCTTTGTGGCTTATTATTTTATTTTGTTCTTGAGAGAGATGAGCTGATCAGGAAGTAATTTGCTCCAGATTAGACTAATCTGTTACTTCCCAGAAAAATCAGGATTCTCTGACTCGCTTTAGTCAATGGAGAAACGTGCAATTAAAAAATCCTGGCAATAATGATTCATGCATTGAGCGATTCTCCTAACTTTTGGTTCTCACATATTCATGAGCATTGGCAATTTGGGCTTAGCCAGGGAAGAATAAGATTTGCCTGATGTGCCTCGATTTGTAGAAATCATGAATAATTCCATTCATTCCTTTTTGTACAAAGAGTTTGTCTCCACAGACAAGGCACAAGGACCACCTCCAAGTTACAGCGAGCCTGATGATAAGTAGACTTCTCAATCTTCTCGTTAGATGTCTGATGACTAATGAAATGAAGGTTGCAATGAATATAAAATGATTTTTATAGACTATAAAGTTTGATTGCTTTGTTGCCACACTTATAATTACCCGAAGAAGTTCACAGCTGGTGGTGAAAATAAAAAAGGAAATGGCTGAAGATAAGGATCAACTGTGCTTATATTAAAGTGTTACTAAACCCAAGAGTCTGAATTAACTATATCTGGTTTCCCACAGTACACAGAACACGGAAATGCAATTATTTTAGCAAATATAAACTGCTAAATACCTTTATTCATCAGCAGTATATAGCAGTCTTGTGACTTCTATCAGTGTCTGGTTAAAGCATGCAGGAGGAGTTTTTATTCTACTCTGTACTGTCCTATTGCAGGACCCCTGAACCTCTAGCTGGACAGTGCTGATTGGCCCTGTGCTGATCACATGCATCCACCTAATAAGAAAAAAAAGTCTAGCAATACACACCAAACTGAGCATGTGCATGTGTCGTATTAGGAGATATAAAATAATATAAAATAAATTGCAGCACTAAAACAAATAAAGCACAAACAGTGCTATCAAACAATGTGTATGATCAATGTAAACATTCAAAGAGAAACCATAAGTCTCAAATCACAGGCATATAAAGTGATAAAGTGCATAAATTAAGGTGGAATCTTGTGCGATTAAAGTTCATATAAATAAATCCCAAACGAAAGTCCATTCAAAAAAATCCTGTTTAAGAATCCATGTGAGAGATCTAATAAAACACCCCTCGGTGTGACACCCATCACCAAACTGAATTGGAGGCCAGCCACCCCTCCCCTCCCCCCCCTTACTCAGGGAGGTCAAACAGCGCTTTTTCGGGTCTATAATCCACTGGAGGAAGGCCCTGATGTCGTCTCTAGTGGTCGCGGTTAGTGTTTCCCGGAAAGTCTCACAATACCAGGAAGTAGTATCCAAAAGTCACCCATCAGACTCAACAGCAGAATATACAGTATATAAAATATAGAAACTCCTCATAGTGTGATATTGTCTGAAGCTTCAAATTTATTAAAAATAGTACACTTGCATAAAAAAAAGTTGAATTGAGCATGTATATGTCCAAAACAATCAATTTCCCTTCAGAAGGATGGCCGCTCAGTAGTAGCGCATTAGCAGTCGCGTGTGTACGTTATTCCCAAGTGATTATTAGGAGATGAATTGGGGACAGTGGAAGATCAAAGAGGACAGGATCAAACAGCCTTTTTACACAATGCAGAGGATTAACCCCTTAGGTTCCACAGTTTATTCACCTTAAAGCATTCTATGCATCAAAGTCAAAAAACATCTGAGTTCGGCTTCCCTAAACAACATGACAGAGGAGAAGGGACACTGTCATATACTGTATATAGTCGCAGTAGAAAATCCTTTCACCATATATGATGTTTGGCTCCTGCCAAACAGGCTAAAAAACTGTAACGGAACATTTAACTCATCCCTAGTTGTCACCAGCACAGAATCTCTACTATGAAATTTGTCTTAGATGGATTTGAAATTCAGCCAGTCCAGCAGGGACTGGCAGAATTTCAAACTGTCTTTGGCTGACATCTTTTTTCCGAGACTGTTGGAAAACTTTTGTGGATCAGCGGCTTGAAGCCCATTAGATCAGCTGCTTGAAGCCAGTCCAGCTGTCAGTATATAATTGCAGAGACATATTTTTATTATTAGCCTGCTGAACTGTCTCTAGCCAGCAAAAGGGCCCTTTCACAGTGGTTGTCCGATCAGGTCCACCTGTCTGTTTTTCCAGGCGGACCTAATCAGACCTTTCAGTTTCCTCTATGGAGTGAAAAAACAGACGGATAGTGGTCCTATCTTCCATCTCTCTATCGGATCGGATAGAATTGGATGTAAACGGACAGACGGCAGTGGCGGCTGGTGTTCCATCAGTGGGGAATAGGCATATGGACCTGACTATGGACCCCCATGTCGCTCAAGCCCGCCCCAGCACCATCGCCCATCGCTGGCTCTCTTACCGTGTGCTGCCCAGGGATGCCAGCTTGCTGAGGTTGGTGGCAGGGGAAATTGATGTCGGGGAGGTGTGTGCTGAAACAGGGGAGATCCATGGAGGAGCTGACAGCACTCTGCATGGAGGGGCCAGAGGATCGAACTTGCCAGCTGGTGGGTCGTCAGGACTCGGCATCACGGCGGCCGTGCGTTAACTCCCTCTTAGTCCTAGGCCACTCGAATCGCTTCTCCTTTTGGCCAATTGGGAAACGGGTCTCAGAACATGCTTCCTGATTGACCGGGAGGAGAATCAGTGTGACAATAGCAAATATTCATTCGCTATTGTCACACAACTGGGTGGGCTCAGGATGCAGTGCTCTGCGCCCAGAGCCCACCCTTTTTTGAAGCCTATTAGAGCCCAATTGGAATCCATGCATCCGGTGCACTGCATGGAGATTAGGGGGCCGAACGCATGGATGGGGGTAGCGCCCCCAATGGACCAGCCGTCACTGACAGGTGGTCCATTTTAATCCAACTTCCCCATAGAGGAGAGCGGGACTGTGTCTGTGTCCGCTCTGCACAGCGAAGCAGACAGGACCTGTCATCCACCTGCTCAGTGGAGACCAGCAAAGCAATCCCCCGCTGAGCAAGTGGAATCCGCTGCACGGAAGCACCCGTGTGAAAGTGACCTAAGTGTACCTACTATGCATTTTCAGCATTAGTTTACTATCTGCAGTACAGGATCGCTTTAACAGAAAAATAGTCACGCTCGTTATTACCACAAATATGGCTTACACTGCAGAGCGTTCATTAAAATGCACATAGGATGAATAAATAAAATTTGTTGCATTTTTACAGATTTGTCGTGTTTCATTTTAAAATTGAAATTTCTCTGGAACCCAAACTGAATTCCTAAGTCTCTAACTGTGGTGTCTCTGACAAACTAGTTTATCTGACAGGGACCTGAAGCCGACTTCAAGAAAAAAAAAATGCAGTAATCATTCAATCTTCATTGGATTTCTATGACAGTGCGATCAAATTGTGCAGAACCTGACATAAGCACATCATTATCAGGACCTGCCTTAGCATTTCTTTGCTGATCACGGATGCACAGGTCCTCAGTGGCTCCTGTGTTTTTGGCACCGTTTGTAGTTATTTGACCTTTCGAGTGGATAACCCACACAAAAAGCCCTAATTACTTCCAGCTTTAAGCAGCCCGGCAGTGTGAATAATCAATGATGCTGATTTAAGTATTGCACAATCAGATGCTTCGAAAAATCTTTCCATTGACCAGAACCATCTGTAGCACAATATCAAACATTAAACCTTGTGTGCTATCATTATCTGATTAGAGGACCTTTTGTCTTATTGTGCTGATTATAGGTTTGTATAGGTCAGCTTCCAAAAAAAATAAAAAAATCTAGCTCTGTTTTGTCAAAAGGCATTGATGTTGGTTTTCATATGTAGATTGGTCTCAGTACTTAGAAATATTATGTCCATAGCAGGTCAAGTGAGCTAATTTTTCTAACTTACTTTGAGAAAACAGTAATTTGGGCTTTAATTGGTTAATACGAATAGCGCAGATCTTTTGGGTGCTATAATGGTCAAAGGCAATGGCTTTAAATGTTTACGTTTATCATCTTTCTGCTATCTGTGTATGCTGAATATTCTTGGGAAGTACTTTAGTATTTTTAGGATGTGCTGAAATCAGAATGTTTCATAAGTGGACATGCTACATTCCTGTACCTGGTTTTAAATGGGGATGCTTTTGTTGTCCTTAACACAAAATCTTTTTTTTTATTTTTTATTGCACCTTACCAAACCTTAAAATGGTTGTAATTTTTTATTTATTTTTACCCTGCAAGGTAAAGGCATAATGTGCTAGTATGCATTGCATACTAGAACATTATGTTAAACTTACCTTAAAATTAAGCCCTCCCGTGCCGAGATGTCAGATCTGGAGGCAGTCTTGCTTCCGGGTTCATGGACTCAGGCTCTGTGACTGGCCGGAGCCGCGATGACGTCACTCGCGCACATGCTCAGCCAATGGGCAGGGATTTCCTGGGTCTCTTGGCCTGCTGGGAGAACCTATTTATTTGGGTGGAGTCAGGTGATCAGGGTTTTGTGCCACTTGGACGGCTGTCTGGGTGGAAGTGTGTTGTACTGCCCTGGGGGCATTTGGCTGCTAGGCTGTCTGTGGGCCTATCCAGAAGCAAGAGAACAGCGTAGGGTTGGGACTGCGGCTTGCAGTCCAACCAGCAGTGGCAGTTCCGCCTGCCTGAGAACCTGTCATGGTTGGAGGTAGAGGGGAAGCTGTCGCCACGAAGGGACCATCCACCTTATTACCGGTGACTACTGCGAGTAGCTGAAGCAAGTACCACTGCAGTGTTCTCACCAACCAGGGATAGTGAAGAATTGGGAAACTTCAGCAGGTGCCAAGCCAGGGACCCAGCCAGCGGAGGTGACGCTTGAGGAGTATCTGTGAGTGCCAAGCTACCGACCCAGCAGGGACACGGGGGTGACACTTGAGAAATACTGAGTGAGAAGATTGGAAGAGCTCAGGGCATCCAGTGGCAGTGGATCAGCAAGTCTAGTGGGAGAGACTGGGAGCTCAGTTGAGTGAAGATCTACAGGAGGAGATTGTAGAGGGGGTAAAGGAGCCATTACAATTTGTGTTAGAAACTGTTACAAGACTGTTGCCATAGGAGACAGCGATCCTACTTGTGCAGATGTGCCCCCATAGCATGCGGCTTGCCATGGGGGCATACAAAGAAGAGGAGCCAAGCACCAGCGGGAGACTCCAAAAGAGGAGGTAAGGTGTCTCTCTGTGCAATACCATTGCACAGAGCAGGCAAGTATAACTTATTTTTTTTATCTTTATGAAGGTTTACAATCGCTGCACCGCAGGCTAAACAACAGAAATCCATCCATTCGCTCATCCATGTAAAACAGCATAGATGGAGGAAGCTCCTCTGCCGGCTATTGTATTCTGACAGCTGACTCCAGCGTCTCATTGGATGCAGCCACTGTTAAGCCTCGTACACATGGTCGGACATCAAACAAACTTTCCCTTGGATTTTTGTCCGAAGGGAGTTGTCCGGTCACACACCCATAGCATTCACACGCTTTTCAGCAACAAACATGAACGTAGTGACGTTTCAACGTCCTGACGAGAGTTTAAAAGAGGAAGTTCAATTCTCTGGCGTCACCCTTTGGGCTTCTTCTGCTAATTGAGAGTTAGTAGAGGTTTCGCATTCGCGATTTTCAGTTTTGTGCAATTTTGTTTGTTTCTGAACGTTTCATCAAGCAGACATGTTGCGCAATGGGGTTGTGCTAACTTGACCCACAAAAAAAAAATGTTTGATTCATATATAAAAATACACTAATCCAAAGTAAAGACATTTGTTTTTGCATCACATTATAAAGAAGAAGAGAATGTGCACTGCTTTTCTTGATTTCAGAACTTGCCGCGTCACGAATGTGCACTTTCAAATACGAACGCTAGTTTTACTAGACAGAACGCTTCCGGCTGGTCTTTGCTTCTGAGCATGCACGTTTGTACTTTGTACAAAAGTCTGATTGCTTGCTGTACACACGGTCGGACTAGGCACCATCAGACTTTTGTTAATGTAAAGTTTGTCCGTTTGCAGACCAAACTTTTTGTCCGATGAAACCTGAAAAAGTTGGTCCGATGGAGCGTACACACGATCGGACAGATTTAAAAACTTGCAGATTTTGAAGTTTGTTGGCAAAAAGTCCGAGCGTGTGTACGGGCCTTAAGAATGACAATTTTCTGTCCAGCGTCAGCATTTAATTTTTAGGCTGAAGGATGTCAGATGGGCTTAATCAATTTATATTAGGAGTAAACACATACACAATATTGGTATAATGTTCAGCGCTAAACCATCTTATGAAAAAGATTAAAGTTAAAAATGTAAATGAAAAGGCATGCATCTGCATGCTGATACATGAAGGTGCAACCATGTGAATGGTGAGTGAATTGAAAGTTCTGGGGGATGAACCCCTAAATTTTTGTCTCTAAAAAAGTCTCGAAATGAGGGTTGTAAAGGGAGCGAGACTGCTTTAGGTGCGGGCTGTGGAACCCGATCACTGTGAACAAAACAAAAGCATAAGGAGGAGAGAGAAGCGCCAAGCCAATCCTTTAAACAGCTTAGGAATGTATTCACTATATAAGTATAAAACAACACTTGCGTGAAAAATGTTGGAGCACTTGCAGAGTGCTAGAGCAGGTGGGAGCTTCCACGTGCAGTATCACTGGAGCACAGGAGGACCACCGGGAAGTCTCTATTGAGTATTATTGAGTATTATTGAGTGCTCCAACATTTTTCACGCAAGTTTTTAGTGTTGTTTTATACTTATATACTGACTAAATCCCTAGGCTGTTTAAAGGATTGGCTTGGCGCTTCTCTCTCCTCCTTATGCTTTCGATTTGTTCACGGTGATCGGGTTACACAGCCCGCGCCTTGTGGTTACGGCGGACGTATGGGAGTGCGTCTAACGTCACACAAGGAGCGGGAGTATTGTGCTTTTAAGCTGGTGGCTGACAGCGAGAGTCACGCCCTCAGACGAAGTCAGGAAATGATGAAACGCGTCAGTGGCGACTCTCAGACAGCTTACCGCAAGTGACGCATGCGTTCCACAGACCCGGAACCAGGAAGGACGCAAGAGCATCAGTTTCTAGTAGGTCGGAAATGTTTTCTTATATGTGACTTCGGACCTCATAACAAGCAAGGCTGAGTGGTGGACAGTGCAGTATCAGTGACGGATGGTTAACATTGGTTTATGCCCATTTTTCCTTACCTCTGGTAAGTGTATCCTCGAAAGGGGAAGGTCTCCCCCCATGTGGTGAACAGCTTTGGGTGAAAGGACCACTGTGCATTGATGGTTTATTTCCATTTTCATCTACATCACTACTACCACCTATACTTAACATCTATAGAGGACTTTCAAACGCGGGTTTGATTGGAGCGCTGCTACAGCACTATTTTTGGACTCTGGGACTTTCATAGAGTTTCATTTTGAGTTTTGAATATTACTGTTTTCTTTATGTTTAAAGGATTAGCTTGGCGCCTTCTCTCTTCTTTTGCTTAATCAATTTATATCCAAAAGAGAAAATGGCACAAACTACACAAACGAATCCAATGAAACACATCAGAAACCTTAAGTATATCTCTGATGCTATTCGTGATCTACGATTAAGGACTATATAGCGTGAAACGCTTCATGGAGTTCTGAAGTACTTTGTTGGATTTAATCAAAAATTTGTGCAGCAAGGACAGGTTTGTGTCCTCACCTAATTTGAATATAATGTGTGTATATATATATATATATATATATATATATATATATATATATATCAGTGGTAACAAGCTGGAGTGCCACCAGGAAACCTCAATGGGTTTGGGGAACGGTCTGGATAAGTAAATGTTCTTGTGAATGAACGATTTGTTTAACCAGTTCCCGCCCAGGCTAATAAAAGTACAGCTGGGCGGGCCTTTCATTAATCCAGGTGGACGTCATATGACGTCATCCCGGGTCACACCTCACACGTGGCACGATTTGTCACAGGCTGTATCCATTTTCCAAAAAATTATGACAAAAAATTACAACTTCAAAAAACTGCCATGCCTCCTACAAAATACTTTGGACTGTCTGCTTTCCTAAAAGTGGTCATTTGGGGGATTTTTGTACTGTCTGGTATTTTTGGGCCTTAAGGAATAAGATGGCTGTCTGTACATCAGAATTGATACATTTCAGCTGCAACATTTAGATAGTAGGGTCAGAATTTGGCCTAAACAACATGAACATGGATCCATCCTGTCTTGTATCAATGGTTCAGGCTGGTGGTGGTGTAATGGTGTGGGGGATATTTTTTTGGCACACTTTGGGCCTCTCAGTACTAATTGAGCATTGTTTAAATGCCACGGCCTACCTGAGTATTGTTGCTGACCATGTCTATCCCTTTATGACTAAAGTGTACCTATCTTCTGATGGCTACTTCCAACAGGATAATGCACCATGTCACAAAGCTTAAATCATCTCACCACTGGTTTATTGAACGTGACAATGAGGTCACTGTACTCCAATAGCCTTTACAGGCACCAGATCTCAATCCAATAGAGCACCTTTGGGATTTGGTGGAACAGGAGATTTGCTTCATGAATGTGCAGCCGACAAATCTGCAGCAACTGTGTGATGCTATCATGTCAATATGGATCAAAAGCTCTGAGAAATGTTTCCAACACCTTGTTGAATCTCTGCCACGAAGAATTAAGGCAGTGCTGAAGGCAAAAGGGGGTCCAACCCGGTACTAGCAAGGTGTACCTAATAAAGTGGCCAGTGAGTGTACATCATAAGCACAATTGAGACTTGGGAAGAAGAAAAAACTGAATAAGGATGTAGAAGTGTGACTTTATTTATGAAAAAAAAAAAAGTGAGACTTTCAGAGTGGCAGAGGTGTGTGAATCACAAAACTAGCTGAACAGAGTTATAAAACCACATGGGAGGTAAAACAGAACACATACAATATAGAAAAGGCCATCACACACAGAAAGATTCTGCTGTTTTCAAACAAGCCGCTTAGCTGTCAAAAGGCTGCTTACGTAATTTGTGTACAACGTTAATGTGATGTTTGTGTTCCGTACATTTCACACATGATAAAAATGATTTATGTCGGAGAAGAACGTGTCTTGTGTAGTCAGATGTAATCTCTGTGCAGTAGCCCAGCCGTGCAGTAGAGGGCCCCAGAGCAGTGATAAGAAAAGCTCTCCTATCACTGCAGTCTAGGTAGGTGTGAGCTCAGAATGGATGACTATTACACTCCAGGCCACTGTGTAGGTGCATGGCCTGACACTAAACCAGTCAAGAACCTGACAACTGAGCGTAAATTCAAAGAAAATATTTAAAAAAAATGCATAAATCTTGATCCTCACTGTGTGTACTTGTTAAGGACAACACAGCTTTTACTCCTCCAGCAGGGAATAGATATAGGCCCAGATTCTCAGAAGAGATACGACGGCGCATCTCCAGATACGTCGTCGTATCTCTGCGTTGCGCCGTCGTATCTATGCGCCTAATTCTTAGAATCAGTTACGCATAGATATCTGTTAGATCCAACAGGCGTAAGTCTCTTACGCCGTCGGATCGTAACTGCATTTTTATGCTGGCCGCTAGGTGGCGCTTCCGTCGAATTCCGCATCGAGTATGCAAATTCCCGAACGTACGCCCGGCCGACGCAGTAAAGTTACGCCGTTAACGTTAGGCTTTTCCCGGCATATAGTTACCCCTGCTATATGGTGGCATAAGTGCGGCGTAACAATGTTAAGTATGGACGTCGTTCCCGCGTCGAAATTTTAATTAAGTTACGTTGTTTGCGTAAGTCGTCCGTGAATGGGGCTGGACGTCATTTACGTTCACGTCAAAACCAATGACGTCCTTGCAGCGTACTTTGGAGCAATGCACACTGGGAAATTCCACGGCCGGGGCATGCGCCGTTCGGGAAAAACGTCAATCACGTCGGGTCACAGTACATTTACATAAAACACGCCCCCCTGATCCAAATTTGAATTAGGCGGGCTTACGCCGGCCGATTTACGCTACGCCGCCGCAACTTACGGAGCAAGTGCTTTGAGAATACAGCACTTGCCCGTCTAAGTTGCGGCGGCGTAACGTAAATCGGATACGTTACGCCGCCGCAGAGATACGCCGCTGGATGAAAATCTGGCCCATAGAGAATAAAGTCCCTCTTTGTGTAGCGCTACCCACTCAGGAGCCGCTGGTTGTTTTGGGATCGGCGTATTAAGTTACCTCTAATCGTTGTCTAGAGATGATAGTAGTGAGTAGAGCAGTAAACGAATGTCCAATCAGCGGAATAGGTTTTCTGAATGCTTTATTTCACGGCCCAACACGACCAACATCAACGTGAGGTAAGACAGGAAAGGTTGATGAAGTAAAGAACTTTGTGGTATCAGGCTTGGATCAGAAGAGAGCAGTCCTGCTCTTCAGTAGTAGTAGATACAGTTCGTCGCCACTCCAGCCAGAGTGGGTGAAGTGCCCCCGGACAGACTCCTGCCACGAGCCTGGCAGCCGAAGTGTCACTTTAAAGTTGCTGGGGAGAACAAGTCACTGCCACTGACTTGGCTCTGAATTTAAATAGGAAGCCAGATGAGGCCTCTGCCACAGGCTCAATGCTGACAATGGTGAACAGCAGAGCAAATCTTCCCAGTCTTTCTCTTTGGGGTCACCGACTGACAGTGCTAAGGTTATCTGTCAGTCTTCGGTTACCCAGATCCCTGACGGTTCATTCAAGCCCTTCAGACAACCTGCCTCCGGGTTCTCCTTGAGCCGACCCCCCACCGCACAGCACGTAGCTTAGGATCTCTTCAGTAAAGTTGGGGACCCAGTAAGTCACTGGGGCCCCTGGTAGCATCAGTCGCTCCGGGCCATGAGGGCCCAAAGTCAGGAACTCCGCGTTGCGCACGACCCTAGGCCAGGTAGGCCATAGTGGTGGGGCCCGCGATGTGCGCGCACCCTAAAGGTGGATGCCGCACCTGGAACCAGGAACCCGCGAAGAACCAAGAACAATGGCTTCCGCCACAGAAATACCCCCTCCCAGCATGCACAGCAAGGCTCAACTTCTCTCATTGGCTGCTGGGAAGAAGCCCCTCTGGTGCCATCTGCCATCCAGAGATGAGACCATATCTCTGGACATACAGACTAATCCACAGGACAATCCAGAATTGGCGACAGACAATTTTAACATAATCAAGAATGAGAGCAACTTACCTCTCTCATTCTCCCACTAACTTTAGCGTAGTGCCTTTACTGAAAGTAAGGGGGCGCTACATTTGTATTTATATATCTGTCAATCTTTACTAAAATAGCATGTATCCTTTAAACAACCCTATCACAAAATAGCAATGTAAGATGCCACTGCCGACCTCTCCTTTAGAAAAATCCCTGGCTGACATGCTGAAGTTTTGACTTTGACACTTTGTGAGTCACTGATCTAGAACAAACAGGGCTTTTTTTTCTCAGAGAATAGGTGCAGCTACTCCCCCCTTCCGAGTCACCCCTTGTCTCTGCCCCCTACCCACCATTGAGAACTGTCGCTTGGTTCCACCCCCCTACCCACCTCCCAGTACTGCCCCTTTTAGAGAATACAGAACCAAGTATAATTTTGTGGCGCTGAGTATGTATGGAATGTGCTAATGATTACAAGAAGGCAGTAAAATAGGTCCACTGCAGCCAGCAATGGTAGACCCCCCCACCCAGCAATAATTGGTCCACCAGCAACAGTAGATCCCCAGCAGTGGCCGCCCATCCATTAGGGGGCGCAGAAGCGCCACCCCACTAATCTATGCGCCCAGACCCTAATCTACATGCAGGGGGCCAGATGCATTGGGGAGCCCACCCACTTGTGTGACATTAGCAAATTAATATTCACTAATGTCTTCCTGCTTCTCCTCCTAGCCAATCAGGAAGCGGGTCCTGAGACCTGATTGGCAAGGGAGTCTTAGGACTCCCAGCCAATCGGGTCTTAGGACTAGAAGCAGCTGGTGCTCAAAATTTACAGAGCGCAAACAAACTTAAAAATAGTGAAAAAAAAACATCATCAAATGCAGCCACTATGCCCATCATATGCAGCCACTTGTGCCCATCATATGCAGCCACTTGTGCCCATCAAATGCAGCCACCTTGCCCATCATATGCAGCCACTTGTGCCCATCATATGCAGCCACTTGTGCCCATCAAATGCCGCCACTCGTTCCCATCAAATACCAAAACTCGTGCCCATCAAATGCTGCCACTTGTGCCCATCATATGTAGCCACTTGTGCCCATAAAATGCAGCCACTCGTGCCCATCAAATGCCGCCACTTGTGCCCATCAAATGCATTCACTTGTGCTCATCAAATGCAGCCACTTGTGCCCTTCAAATGCAACAGCTTGTGCCCATCAAATGCCACCACTGTGACCCCTGCCCGCCCGCTGTGGGACGGCTCCTGTGTCCTCCATGCTTCCCCCTCCTCTCCTTCGGTCTGCTAGGCATCCAATCGGGGTGCCTGTGCCTTCAACCAATTAGGTGACGGGTATTAGCCCCGCACTACCTGCTTATGCTAAGAAGTACCTCTCAGGAGACATTGCACCATATCCTAGTCATTCTCCTAGAGTCAATGTAGACTAGTAATAGTATTATTCTTCCCATTGCAGTTAAAATGGTAGTAAACCTCATAAAAATATATATATATATATATAATAGGGCCCTAGCCAGTTTAAGTCATAATTTGCCAGTATGCGTTATGACAGACTTACCTGAAGGCGCTTCGATCTTCGCGGATCTTTCTTCCAGATTTGCAGGCCTTTGCCATATGAATGGCTGAGGCAGCGTTGACGTCACTCCCACACATGCCTTATTATAGGCTTACCTATAGGTAAAAATTATACATGGGAATCTACTCCCACTTTAATGCTTATATGCATTTTTATTGCTGATTTTTACTGTATGTTGATTTCAGTCAAGTAGGTACAAAATTCTTTTTTTTTTTTTTTTGTAAAAGGGGGACATTGTAAAATTTGAAAATAACTTTAAAATAAAAAGTAAAATAAGTAAGAAAAAAAATAGTTAAAGTGCCCCGCCTCGCCGTGGTCGCGTGCAGAAGCGAACGCATACTTAAGTCGCTTCCCAGCATATGTAAACTTATTCAAACCACACATGTGAGGTATCACCGCGATTGTTAGAGTGAGAGCAATAATTGTAGCAAAAGATCTCCCCTGTAACTCAAAACTGATAACCTGTAGACATTTTTAAATGTCGCCTATGGGGATTTTTAAGTGTCAAAGTTTGTCACCATTCCACGAGCAGTCGCAATTTTGAGGCGTGACATGTAGGGTATCAATTTACTCGGCGTAACATTATCTTTCACAATTAAAAAAATAATGGGGTAACTTTACAGTTTTTTCATTTTTTAACCACTCAAGGACCAGGAGGATTTGCACCCATAATGACCAGGCCATTTTTTGCGATACAGCACTGTGTCGCTTTATCTGACAATTGCGCGATCGTACGACATTGTGCCCAAACAAAATTTATGATCTTTTTTTCCCACAAATAGGGATTTCTTTGGGTGGTATTTGATCACCTCTGCTTTTTTTTTGCGCTATAAACAAAAAACTTTGGGGAAAAAAAACACAATATTTTTTACTTTTTGGAATAATAGATATCCCCCCCAAAAAAAAAAATATATTTTTTTTTTACTCAGTTTAGGCCAATATGTATTCTGCTACATATTTTTGGTAAAAAATTGCAATAAGCATATATTGATTGGTTTGTGCAAAAGTTATAGCGTCTACAAACTGAGTTCCGTGCAGGCGCGCCCACAGATCCCTGTGTACGTGCTCGATGTACAATGATGGCAATTCGCACAGGGGAGCCAGTACATCTGTGGTGAACAGTTCGAAACTAGCTAATTCAAAAGAGTTAATTTTTTGTGTTTGTAAGACCGGTGCGCAAATATGGTGTGACATAAAGTATTGCAACAACCGCCATTTTATTCTCTAGGGTGTCTGAAAAAAACATATATAATGTTTGGGGGTTCAAAGTATTTTTATAGCAACAACATTTTTTTTTTTAACTTGTAAATAACAAGTTTAAAAAATAGGCCTGGTCCTTAAGTGGTTAAATACGATCTAGTATGACAAGTGTGAAGTAAATACATTCTATATATATTCATTTTTTTTTTTTTTTTTTTGTAATCTATTCGTCTAGGTCCCAGAAATGAACCATGTCCCAAGTATGTTGAAATATCAGAGAGAGTTTTGTAATATAAGGTGTGTCGTGTGTAAGCATTGATCAAAGTGTTGCAGCATTATAGTCAGTGCTTGCCTTCCAATTGTATTTACCTTCCCTCTGTGCTGTGACATGCCTCATACATTTATTACTTTTATGGTCGGCGGGGTGACTACCAGTCTTGTGTGTCAGCACAAGAGAGCTGTCAGAGACGGTGGTGTCCTGTACACTGTGATCTTCCCAGGAGATGTCAGTTAATACCCTGTAAGTGTCAGTAGTACAAGCTGTTAGTGCTGAAGAGATCTGCAGACAATTTGTGTTAACAGTCCTCTATTAATTTCATTTTTAAATGTGAAAGGGGAATGTTTCAGATACTTCCAGAGGAGATTTAGTCAAAGTTATCACTCTAGAAGGAATTATAGCTGGAATCTCTTCTTTATATTATATCAGTTACATAATCATTTCAATATAAATGGATGTTGTAGCACCATTTGAAATCTGCTTAAGCAGAACTATAGCTTTATAAAAAATAAAACGTGCAAGCCAAATTTTTCTTTGCAAAATAAATTATTACAGTAATACCTCGGATTGCGAGTAACGCAGTTTACGAGCGTTTCGCAATACGAGCTATTATTTATTTTAGATCCTGACTCTGTTTGCATGCGTTGTCTTGCAAAACAAGATTCAAGCCTCTGGAGTGTGCAGTACTGCATTTGGCCAGAGGTGAGGGGGCACCAGTGATACTCTGAGCCGTTCGGAGATGCTCAGAAACACTCAGAAAAACTTGTAAACAATTAGTTCTTGAGTGTCTCCAAGCCTCTCCGAATGCATTTGAGCAGCTCCGAGTGTTTCTGAATGTCTCCGCCCCCCTCACCTCTGGTTAAATGCGGTACTGCATACACTAGCAGTGCCACTGGAACGCATTATCTGAGTTTCCATTATTTCCTATGGGGAATCTCGCTTTGATATATGAGTGCTTTCGATTACAAGCATTCTTCTGGAACAAATTATGCTTTTAATCCAAGGTACCACTGTATTATTATACAGGATTTGTATAGTGCCAACAGTTTGTGCTGCTCTTTACATTATAAAACTATATACAATATAAAGATATGTACTATGTATCCTCTGCAAGAAAATCTTCTTACATTCTTGCATGTGAGTTTCTTTACAATGTACATTCAGAATGCCTTGGTGGAGGTTTTGGAGCTCACAGAGAACGTTACAAGGAGACAGACACAGTAAGAAACAATAGATTATAGTGCCATTAAAGTGGTTGAGAACCTAGGGCCAGATCCACAAAAGGAATACGCAGGCGTATCTCCTGATACGCCGCCGTATCCCTGTTTCTATCTATGCGGCTGATTCATAGAATCAGTTACGCATAGATATTCCTAAAATCCGACAGGTGTAATAGTTTTACACTGTCGGATCTTAGGATGCAGTACCGCGGCCGCCGCTGGGGGCATTTCTCGTCGGGTATGCAAATTAGCACTTACGGAGATCCACAAAGCTTTTTCCCTTCGTTTTTTTTCCGTAAGTGTTAGTTTGCCGTCGCAAAATTAGCGCTGCTTTTACAAAGTGTAAACTTAGTACACCATGTAAAAGTATACCCTTCTTTCCCGCGTCGTTTTTTTTTAATTTTTTTTTCCCGCCGCACCTCTTTTTTTTTCTTTTACACCCGTTGCGATTCTCAAAACTCAGCGCAACGTAACTTCACGCAAAGCACGTCGGGAAAATCGCGTCGGGAGCAAGCACAGTACGTCCGGCGCAGGAGCGCGCCTAATTTAAATGGGACTCGCCCCATTAGATTGGGCACGCCTTGCGCCGGACAGATTTAAGTTACACAGCTGCAAATTTCTAGGTAAGTGCTTTGTGGATCGGGCACTTAGGTAGAAATTTTCCGGCGGTGTAACTTAAATCCGAATATTTAAGTTGCGCCCGCTGTACGTGGATCTTGCCCCTAGTTACACCACTTTTACCTACAGGTGAGCCTATAATAAGGCTTACCTGTAGGTACTGGAAATATCTCCTAAACCTGCACCGCTTAGGAGATATTTAACATATATGCGCATGCATACTGAATAAAGGACACGATCATACCGTTTCAAAAGGGCCCGTGCCAGTGACGTCATGCGACTTTGGCCAGTCACAGAGCAGAAGTCCAGGCCCCCGGAAGAAAGAGGGGTGAAGGTGGATGCGGCAACCAGTGGGGACAGCAGGTAAGTGCAACATTATAAGCTAGTATACAATGCATACTAGCCCATTACTTTGCAGGATGTGGATAGATTATTTTTGGAGAAATAAAATATTGTTTAGTGTCACTTTAAGTGACGTGCACTTGTGTATGAGATATGTAATCCTGGGCCAGCCAATCAAGATACCCCAAGAAGCCAACCACAAAGAAGACCAGGTGAAGATGTTGATGTAGGTGGGTTAGCTTACCTCTGCCACTGGAGCAACCACCATGAAAACGAACAGTTTGATTAACTTTTCACTGCTGTTTGTGCAGCAGAAATGATCATGCCTGATCACTTCTACATGTGAGTTAGGGAGCCCCCCCCCTTGTCCTGAGCTTACCTGTCCTTCCTGGCTGCCTGAGACCTCCAGGGTGGGGGTCAAGATGGAGAGCAGTGGGAGAATGTTGGTTTGCTGATCTCCTCTGGGTTGTATGAACCTGGAAGTGCTCACCTCCAAGCACCTCTGTGCTGAGCTGTCAAACCCCAGCAGCTTTGGCCAGGGAAGAAGCTGGTCAAGCACAACCTTTCACTTCCATTATGCTATTATATGGGGGGGGGGGGCTTGGCTGTCTTTATGTGATAGCAATAAAGTTAATTAAAAAAAATGGAAAACTGTGTAAAAATCTAAATGATAATGGAATAAATAAAAAAACTCCCAAAAAATAATAGAAGCTTCCCCACACGTGTATGCACATATGAATGCAAGCATGTAATGAAGCGCGTCCCCGCGCCGAATGAACTGCGCATGCGTCGTCCCAAAATCTCCCGCCGTGCATTGCGCTAAATGACGTCGCTAGGACGTCATTTTTTAACTTAGACGTGAGTTACGTCCATCCCTATTCACGGACAACTTACGCAAACAATGAATAAAAATTCAAATTTCGACGCAGGAACGACGGCCATACTTAACATGGCAAGTCTATCTATACGCCGCAAAATACCAGCTTTAACTATATGCCGGAAAAATCCGACTACAGACGACGTTAGAAAATGCGACGGCCGCGTGTACGTTCGTGGATCGTCGTAAATTGCTAATTTGCATACCCGACGCGGAAAACGACGCAAACTCTACCCAGCAGGGCGCCGAAGTATTGCATCTAAGATCCGAAGGCGTACGAAGCCGTACGCCTGTCGGATCTTACCCAGATGCCGTCGTATCTTGGTTTGAGGATTCAAACTAAAGATACGACGCGGGAAATTTGAAAGTACGCCGGCGTATCAGTAGATACGCCGGCGTACTTCGTCTGTGGATCTGGCCCTTAGTTATGTTTATGTGCACTAAAACAATTTGAGCGTTTTTTTTTTTTACTGAAAACATCGATTTGATTAACAGTAGCAGAAAATATTGAGAGACATACCACTATTATATTCTACTTTCAGAAAATATAAAACATTTTGGTATTGAAAGTACATTTTCATGTACACAATATACATATTAGTATGTGTGTTCCTCCCTTTTAGATTGTAAGCTGGGCTCTTTGGGCCAGACGTGTGTAGCGTACTCCCGGACGTGTTACGCAAATGACATAAAATTTTAAATTTCGACGCGAGAACGACGGCCATACTTTAGACAGCAATACGATTGCTGACTAAAGTTAGGGCACCCAAAACGACGACTAACTTTGCGACGGGAAACTAGACTAGCGGCGACGTAGCGAACGCAAAAATCCATCGTGGATCGCCGTAACTCCTAATTTGCATACCCGACGCTGGTTTACGACGCAAACTCCCCCCAGCGGCGGTCGCGGTACTGCATCCTAAGATCCGACAGTGTAAAACAATTACACCTGTCGGATCTTATGGATATCTATGCGTAACTGATTCTATGAATCAGTCGCATTGATAGAAACAGGGATACGACGGCGTATCAGGAGATACGCCGTCGTATCCCTTTTGTGAATCTGGCCCTTTGATTCTTACTGTATTGAACTGTACTGTTTGCCTCAACGTTGTAAAGCGCTGTGAAAACTGTTGGCGCCTAATAATAATAATAAGATCAAAAATATGTGCACAAAATTTAAACAAGATTCTACAAAGTCAAAGAGCTAAAACTAATCCTGAATGATTGCTATGCGTTACTGCTTTTCATACATTCCTTTTCCATATGCATTACATTTTCCTAAATGCAGGCTTTAGTATTCATTCAGTTGCCAGCAATAATGATAAACTGAAAAAGAATTCTAAAATTCAGAAACTACTGTACGGCTACACCCAGTAAAATGACAGTACATGCAGGCAAGACAAAAATTGGGAGTCTGTCCAATACGGTTTGTAAGGAAAACTAAACACCCAAATACGTCACAACATACATATAAAGCATACAGAGCACAAAACAAACATTGCATTAATTTTTTTGGAAAAGGCATCTCAAAAATGTCTTTACATTTTTAAAGTACTTTGAACTCAAATTCATCAGCCTGTGTATAGTGAAGATGCACTCTGTGCCTACTATGTGTGCATATTTGAATGTAAATCTAAATATCAGAAATCTTCCAGCATGCTGAAGAAACTGCTGGTGATCATGCTCATATTGTTTCTTATTGCTTACACAGTATTCCTGCACTACCTAGCAGTTCATGGAGGGCGCAGGAGCACCGCCCCCTCTCGCTCCTGCACCGCCACTGAATACAATACACAGATTCATGCATTGCATGAATCTATGTATTGTCACTGCCGCCCACTATTCAGATGGCCGGCCCCCTGATGAGCACCGGCCATCTGAATAACGGCAGCTGGTTGGCTTTGGAAGTGCCTATCAGAGCCAACGGGCTGTAATCGGCTTCCAAATCGTTAACCAGGGGATGCACGGGGTGTGCGCCACTGCTACCTAGTTATCATAAAAGCTGAAGCCTGTTGCTGTAACACAAATCAACCAATGAGAAAGCAGCTTTCATGAATCTAAGTATCCTGAACTAACTAGGAAACCCTTAAAGCTGAATTCATGGAAGAAATAAACAAAAACACCAGTAGCTGCAGTTATGTATTTAGATTAAATATTAAATCCTACGTTTTATATTTTATTCAATCGGCACAGGGCACATACTTACATTCAATGATGCTGGCTGATCTTAAAGCTGAAATCCAACGTTCTCTGCCTCTGTCAGTATGGGATTGGGAAAGAGGACTTTGGAAAATTGAACAAAACTAATGCTGGCCGTAGATGGTTCGAATCTCAGCCGGTTCAGCAGGAACCGGTCGAGATTTGAACCATGTATGGGCAGGCTAAATGTACCCAAGTTGATCGATCGATCGATCATATTTGTGGAACCTTACAGGTGGAACCACAGAAAACTGTAGGATTCACACTAGTCCATAATCTAAAAAGTGATCTGTAGTGGATCACAGCTAAGCAGCGTCTGTCAGGGGTGCAGAAGGTGATCGCAGCCTGTGTGTTTTTTTGTTTTTGCTGAACCGAAATTTACAATGGGACCAATGCAATGGGACCAATGCAACAAGCAGTTGACTCCCATTGTGGTGTGGCCTGTTGACTTGAATAGCTACATTTTACATGCAGCACCGCCTGTTATCTTGACATTACAAAATAGATTACAGCCCACACATACAAAAATTACATTTCAATCCTGCAAGGCTATTTAAAAACACCTGAACATATTCAAAAAATATGGGGATTTGGTCACACTATATGGTCATATAGTACTAAGCTCACTTACTGCGTCAAAGTACCCCAATATCAGTGGGTCCTACACTATTCATAGAATGAAAGATCCTGTGTCTCAACCATGGGACACAAACTCCTCTTTATGGGAGAACTGAAAGGACTCCTCCTATGAACTGGTGGACACTAATAAGAGGTAATGAAGGGGGGGGGGGGGGGGGGGGTGCTCCATCCCAAGGAACCTGGTCAGAGTCCATCTTGACATGACACATTAAATCTGCACTGGCCATGGCTAGAAGGCATGACTGCCCGAGCTTCTCCAGGATGTGTTGTGGACATTAAATAGGTAGCTGGAGAGTGATAAAAATGCAGCTCAAGCACCTGATTTTACTGATTGGTTTGAAGAAGGAGCAACTAGGCATGCTCAGAAACATGTCCCGCTCACTCTGATGTCACTTCTGGTTGCCTGTATTCCATGCTGGTCCTGACAGCATGGCCCTCCACCTTGGATCAGAGACGCAGTGTTGCCCCCTACTGGCCGGCTGGAACTTTCACCTGCAGCTGTCTTTACTCCCAGAAGGCATCCCGCTGGACATTATGGATTCATTGATATGCCTGTTTTTCACTTCCATCTTGTACGTGTTATTAACCCTTCCTTGTCATTAAAGTGTTTTATTACGCCACTTAGAAGCACCTTCTACTCTGCTTTGATTTTACTCCACGCCTCCCCCGGCTGCCCATCTGAAAGAGGCGAAGGTAGCAGACTGATTGTGCCTAAATTGATTGATCGATTAACTTTGTACATCTAGCCTGCCCATACATTGTTTGTGCTTAACCGGCCTAGATTCAAACCTTCTATGGCCGGCATTAAGTGCAGATCAGAGCTGTTTCCTCCCAGTGGGCCTGTGATCGTCACGGCTGCTGGTGTGAACAAGCCCTAAGTTTTTAGGTTTTATGTTAAAATGAGTTCACCAAGTCTAGTTGTTGTTTTCAACTTATAGGATCAATTCTAAGAAAAACTTTCCCAACAGAATATTGTGTTGTTTCCCTTTAAGGATCTATATCACCCTTTAAGGTGCTCACCAGCACTTTCATAAACACAAATTTGCCCTGTAAATCAGGTTGAAGTAAATAGGAGAAAGAACTCAAATTACATTGATTACTGATTATCAATATTTCAACAATGATGCTTTGTGACACAGTAAAATAAGTCGAAGATGTCAAAGACACAAAGCTGCTATAGATGAGATCATTCTCACATGAGTTACAAGAAAACCTTGTCTCTTTAGAATTACCGTTTCTTCCTGCTCAAACCTCAGAACAAAATCAATGTGCTGAGTCTGACTTTCCATCCTCTCATCCGAGTGTATTTATGTATCCTGCTCCCTCCGCGCTGATCAGGAGGACCCTAAGGGGGCAACGAGCTGCCATCCTCTGATTTCCTCCATTTCAGTTCATTAAGGGCGAGAAGGTATATGAATAAAGGAGTCCAATCATTACATTGTGTGCCGTGACTTTACATTTCTATGGCAAGCTTTTGAAAAAAAAAAAACAATTAAATACGCCTTTTACCACAAATGTGATATTATGTTTCATTTAAAGTAGCATCAAAGACATTTTTTTTTTTTTTTTCATTTTGAATAGCTACATAGGTAAGGTTATAGGAATAGATGCATGTCCAAGAGTCTTTTAATACTATCACTACTTCCTGCTGACACCACAGATTGTGGAAGAGAGTTCCACATCCGTATCGCCTTGACAGTGAAGTACCCCCTACGCAGCTTAAGGTTAAACCCAGTGGTGGCTGGTGTTTTTTTTTGGGAGGGGGGAGCGGCAAACAACCACCCCCCTGGCGGAACCTCAACCCCGCCCCCCCACTTGCCGTTCTTTCGGTCCGGCACTTACCCCATCTAGGTGGCGAGCATCCGTGCAGCGTGCATTCGTGCAGTGTGCATTCAGGCAGCTGCCATCTTTGCAGTGGGCATTCGCACAGCAGGCATCTGTGCAGCAGGCATCCAGAGTCTGTGCATTGGCTCCTGTGTCCTCTCCTCCTCACTTCCGCTGTGCGGCTCCTTCCCTCCTCCTAGGCGTCCAATAGGATCACCTGTCCTTTCAACCAATTGAGTGACGGGTCTTATACCCGCTTCCTGATTGGTCGGGAGGAGGACCAGTGTTAAAATAGAGAATATTCATTCGCTAATCCAGTGCTTCTCAATTCCAGTCCTCAGGCCCCCCCAACAGGTCAGGTTTTCAGGATTTCCATTATTTTGCACAGGTGATTTGATCAGTTTCACTGCCTTAGTAATCACCACAGCCTTTTCATCTGAGGGAAATCCTGAAAACCTGACCTGTTGGGGGGGCCTGAGGACTGGAATTGAGAAACACTGCGCTAATCTAACACACCTGGGTGGGCTGTGTGTGCATTCTCTGCGCCCGAAAGTCGACCCTATTTTGAAGCCTATTTGAGCCTCTGGCTCTAATCAGTACTTGAAAAAACACCCCTGCCATTGTAATTCATGTGCCCGGCGTCCTGAAAGGGGCCGGATGCATGGATAGGAGGGACGGCGGCATGGATAGGGTAGGCAGCGCCAGTGCGCTCTTAATGAACAGGCCTCCCCTGGTTAAAACGCATCTCTTCCAGTCTCATTGTGTGGCCCCACATCTTCTTACACTCCCTGGGACTGAAAAGTGTCATACTTACGCTGGGATCACCATTGAGATATTTGTATATTGCTATCATATCTCCTCTAAAGCATCTCATACATTTAGTGCTTGTAGACGTTCCTCGTAATTGAGGACCTCCAGTCCCCATAATATTCTTTTTGTTGCCCTTCTATGGACTCTCTCCAGCTCCAGCATCTCTGGAGTAAATTCCCTTTTTAATGCATGCTTATATCCTGCAGGCTTTGCTTGCTGCAGCTTGGCATTGCATGCTATTGCTCAGTCTGTCTTCTACTAGGACCCCCCCCCCCCCCCGATCCTTCTTCATCCTGGAGCAAGAGTAACTTGCATTCATATTTTTAACTCCCAAGTGCATTACCTTACATTTTTCAATGTTAAATCTCATTTGCCATCTAGTTGCCCACTCCATTAATTTATTCAGGTCCTCTTGTAAGGTTTCTGTATCCTGCTGTGATTTTTGTGACATCAGCAAACACTGGTATTGAGCTATGTATCCCATCCACTATAGCATTTATAAATTAATTAAACAGAATTGGTCCCAGGACAGAACCTTGGGGTACCCCACTAACCACTCTAGATAGTTCTGAGTATACGTTATTTGTCACCACCCTTTTTTGAACATGCCCCTGCAGACAGTTTTCTATCCAAGAACAATCCCTATGGCCTATACCAACAGATCTCAGTTTGTAGTGTAGCACTACCCCCAAAGGAGCTGCTGGATATTTCCGGGCGGCATGTTACCTCTATTTCCTCGCCGTCCAGGGTGATGGATAAGAGTAGAGAAAGTTCAATGTCCACACTTTACACTTCCCTTTTAGAGATTTATTTGCTGAACTTAGTAAAAGAATAAAAGAAGAGGTTGAAGGGGTGGAAGGGTAATAGGTAAATAGGTTCAGGTGCAGTATTTCAATCGGGAAACACTCCTGTTTCCTGCGACACAGCTTTCGTCGCCACTCTAGCCAGAGTGGGTATTGTTCACCCGTATAGGTTTCTCTCACTAGCCTAGCAGCCGAAATGGCGCACAGAACAGGGTACAGTCTCTGCTACAGACCTTTCAACAAATGGAGACACTTTTGGTCCAAAATCCTCGTAGCGCAGGATTCTCTCCAGACTAACTTCTTTCAGAGTAACGAAACTGATAGGCGATCACCATCAAGCCTTTCAGTAAACGGTGCATCCTTTGATGAAGTTCAAGGCCGCTCTTGAGACACCAGCCTCGTGCTCGGCCCTCTCCAAGATAGGTCCTTCAAGCGGCTTCCTCCCTCAGGACGGACAGCACAGGATCACCCTTAAGAACGTAGACCCAATCTGCTTACTGGGCCTACTTCGAAGATCACAACCCCGGACCAACATGATCCAAAGCCAGGATTACAGGAACACGCACCCCGGCCAGGAGGGCGACACGCGGGGTGGTGGGACGACAGACCCGGGTTTCGGCAACAACCCCGGACCAATGACGTCTGTCACTTAAGTACCCCTCCCCAGCATGCACCAACCCCCACTGATTGGCTGCCGGGGGGAAATACTCAAATCACCTTAACTTAGCTGCTGCCACCCTTGGCCTGGCGTATGAACGACACCCCAGGCGAACAATAGTTGTCACTCACAGCACAGCCATGGCTGGAACAGAAGTCAAATTTGCTCAAAATCATGCCTGTCTGAGTCAACTAACTCTCAGACTTTTCCCTAAATTTTAAGCAGTGCCAGCCCAACAGGAGCAGGCCGCTACAGTAGATTAAGCATTTATGGGGTACAGTATCAAATTCTTTTGCAAAATCCAGATACACCACATCTACCAGCCTACCTTTGTCCAGATGGCAGCTCACTTCCTCATATAATGTTAACAGGTTTGTTTGACAAGAACGAACTTTCGTAAACTCATCTTGATTACTGCTAATTATATTGTTTTCATCAGCAAATTCTTGGGTACAGAAAATAAGTATGTTGCGCTACAAAGAAAACATCAAACAAATATAATATTATTCAAAAATAATGTGCTGGTAAGTCCAAACAACACATCGGGCTAGGTGAGAAGCCAAAGGGAAAGAACTTATACCCAGCAAAGGGGTGACTGAAAATGTGAATCCAGAAAGAATCCTCCACCATATGAAAACCACCAAAAGTAAAGGTCAAGATGTACTCTTACCACAGAGTGTGGACCCTCTAGTTATGGAAGGTCACTGGAAATCGGCCCACGGAAGGCAGAGGCGATGGTAAAGACACACTCCAAGCTCCTGGTAGCCTAGAATCTGGTCCTCTGGGTTAATCCAGCAGTACACCAGTTAACACACAGGCAGCTTCTTCTCCCCATTCTCCAGTCATGTGACAAATTGTTGGATATGGTCCCTTATCATCCCCTCAAATAGTTTACAAACTACTGATGTTTTCTTTTAATATTATTATTATTATATTTTTATTTTATTTCTATTATTAATATTTAATTTTAATTTGAAGTATCATAGATTAAGGGATGGTATAACCAATTTTGCCCCGTTTGGTGAATTTTTGACTGCCAAGAACGCGGTGACGTAAAAGACTACGATAAGCCGAGAAAATTAAGTTCTATGCTTCTGAGCATGCGTTGATTTGTTTCCGAGCATGTGTGTTTTTTTGCACGTCGGAAAAACATACAGACGAACGGTTTTCACGCTAGGTTTTTTTCCTGATGGGAAAAAAGAGATCCTGCTCTCTTTTTTCCCCGGCAGTTTTTCTGTGGGAAAAAGTCAGATGGAGCATACACACGGTTGGGATTCCCAAAGAAAAGCTCTCATTGGACGGGAAAACCAGTCGTGTGTACAGGGCATTTCAGTTTTTTGGTTTGGGGGGGGTTTGTTGCATTGGGGGGCTTTACCTATCACTTCCTTTCCCATAGCCACAACAGGAAGTGGGGGAAATCCATGGTTGTCGCTGAAACTAGTGTGTCCATTGGAAGCTTTCTATATTTTTTCTAGTGACAATTCTAAATTTGGGATTTTCTTTCACTTTCACTCTTGGTGACATTGGTCACCAGGACAAATAAAGAGAGTAAATTTCCCAATCTGGGACACAGACAGCAATAATTTATCCAGAACT
The DNA here is from genome assembly GCF_905171775.1 of Rana temporaria. Taxonomy (NCBI): domain Eukaryota; kingdom Metazoa; phylum Chordata; class Amphibia; order Anura; family Ranidae; genus Rana; species Rana temporaria. The sequence continues at coordinate 97,158,348 of NC_053493.1, forward strand.
AAAGAAAAAGTTTGCCTTTTACTTGATCCTGAGAGCAGCCCATCCAATAGGAAATGTGCATGTCAGGCAGGCATTGACATGGACACCCAAATAAAGTCCCAGTGCAGATAGTTGGTCACTGGTTAGGGAAGCAGCCCATAGATTAGGCAACTTTCTTTCCTTTCAACACAGAAGAAAAGAAAACTACTCGAGAGCTAATATGTTCAGCCGGCAGGGAGCCTTCCCTGCCAACAGAACACGATGATCACTGCTGGCTGAAAAAGCTACCGGAAGTGAAGGCATGGAAAAAAAACAACAGGCTGGTTGTACTGAAGTCGACCCATGGATGGATCAAATATCTGCCTGTCCCTGCTGAACCAGCCGAGATTTGATCTGTCAGCTTTAGTGATACATGTGTAGAACATTGTAGAATATTGTTTGTGTGTGTGTAACTGCTGCAGCCTATTGGCCTAGAGCACATTCTTACTATTTGTTTTCTACTGACAGGGAAATACCCTCACCTATAGATAGCTCCAAAGAAATACATATTTAACCTGAATGACTGCTTGTGTACATAAGGTGTGTAGAGATAAGGCTGTTAAGAAACTGTGACTTGTGTTTCAGAATGGTGTGGTTTTTATTCAAAATCATTATGATTACAGTTATTTACAGAGCCTACAATTTATGTAACGCTTTTTGTACTGAACATTCACCTCATTCCCTCCCCTCAAGGAACTTACAATCTAAGGTTCCTATCTCACATGCCCACACATGCTGGGGCCAGTTTAGACAGGAGCCAATCAACCCACCATCATGAAGTGTGGGAAGAAACTGGAGTACCTGGAGAAAACCCACACAACAACAGTGAGAACACGTAAACTCCATGTGCATAGGGTCTTGACCGGGATAAGAACCAGAGTGCCCCAAAAGATTAAATATACATTAAAGTGACACTAAACTAAATTTTTTTAAATCAAAGGTTCTAAATGTTAACCATGGCTCTGTTTTTTTATTCCTCTTTTACATCTCTTAACATTATTTTAAGGCTTCTCTATATTCGGTGCACACTCCCTTTCCTCAACTGATGCAGTGTAGAGCCATTAGTGCTGTTTTTTCTGGTCACATGATCTGCTCTATGCATACCAGTGGCGGCTGGTGCTCAAATTTTTTGGGGGGGCGCAAATAAACAAAAAAAAAACATCAAACGCAGCCACTGTGCCCATCAGAGGCAGCCACTGTGCGCATCAAACACAGCCACTGTGCCATGCCATCAAATGCAGCCACTGTGCCATGCCATCAAACGCAGCCACTGTGCCATCATTTATCACCACTGTGTCCATTGTCACCACTGTGCCATCAATTGTCGCCACTGTGCCATCAATTGTTACAACTGTGCCATCAATTGTCACCACTGTGCCCATCAATTGTCGCCACTGTGCCCATCAAATGCAGCCACTGTGCCCATCAAATGCAGCCACTGTGCCTTAAAATGCAGCCACTGTGCCATCAATTGTCCCCACTGTGCCATGCCATCAATTGTCCCCACTGTGCCATCAATTGTCCCCACTGTGCCATCACTTGTCCCCACTGTGCCATGCCATCAATTGTCGCCACTGTGCCCATTAATTTTCGCCACTGTGCCCATCAATTTTCGCCACTGTGCCCATCAATTTTCGCCACTGTGCCCTGTAAAATGCTGCCAATGTGCCCATCAATTTTCGTTTTGGGGGGGGGGGCGGCACCCGGGCGTCCCTATGGAACGGGCCGCCACTGATGCATACTATTATTTCCATACAACTGAATGTGTCTGCATGAAGATGTGTAATCCATCTTGGGGGAGAGCAGGAAAAGGTGGCTACGTTTACATACACAAGGGGGGCATGTAGCCACATTAGAACAGGAAGTCTCAGAATAGCAGAAAAATTTTGAATTTGCGAGATGAAACAAAGGAAGAGACAGAAAGAAAGTACATTCCACTTATATTTAAACATATTGAGGTCGATTTACTAAAGTAGACTGTGCACTTTGCAAGGGCAGCTGCACTCCCAGAGGTTAGTAAATGAGGTAAAACTTCACTTTGCAAAGAATACCCAATCACATGCAAGAAAAATAAAAAAACAGCATTTCTGCTTGCACATGATTGGATGATGGAAGTCAGCAGAGCTTCAATGCATTTACCAAGCTCTGGAGAAAATGACCTTGCAGAGTGCACAGTCTTTTGTTTTAAAAAAATGTAATTTAAAATCATTGTGTGTGGGCTTCTTGTTTTTCGGCTTTTGGAAAATTGTCGTGTGGGCTTCTTAAAATGTCGTTTTTCGGGTTGTAAAAAATGATCGTGTGTGGGCTAAAACGACGTTTTAAACCCGTGCATGGTCAGAAGCGAGTTATGATATGGGAGCGCTCGTTCTGGTAAAACTACCATTCATAATGGAGTAAGCACATCATCACGCTGTAACAGACAAAAAAGCGCAAATCGTCTTTTACTAACAAGGAATCAGCTAAAAGCAGCCCAAAGGCGAATAGAACTTCCCCTTCAGAGTGCCGTTGTACGTGTTGTACGTCACCGCACTTTGTTCATAATTTTTTTTAAATAATGGTGTGTGGGCAACATCGTTTTTAATGATGAAGTTGAAAAAACGTCGTTTTTTGGACATGCTGAAAAACGTCGTTTTTTTTTCATGACGAAAAACGTCCGTGCTGATTGGCTGCATTCACTGTTCAGGCAAGAATTATGTGCTGGGCTCCTCTAAATTTTGGATTGAATGATGTCCAGCCAGGGGGTAACGACAGGGTCACCCACTGTTCGAATTTCAGCTGGTTTATCAAAAATCCACTTGTATTCATTCAGTGTACGGCCAACTTTATGCAGGTGTCACAGGGACAGGAAGTGAGGTAAAATATGCCCAAAGAGGGCACAGACAGAAACAGACACCAGTCAACTGCCTCCCCAATTATCCAAAGCAAGAAAATGCTTTAAGGCCCCGTACACACGACCGAGTTTCTCGGCAGAATTCAGCCAGAAACTCGGTTCAGAGCTGAATTCTGCTGAGAAACCCGGCCGTGTGTACACTTTCGGCCGAGGAAGCCGACGAGGACCTCGGCGAGGAAATAGAGAACATGTTCTCTATTTCCTCGTTGTTCAATGGCAAATTTCGGCTCGATGAGATCCTCGGCGGCTTCACAAGGAACTCGACGGGCAAAACGATGTGTTTTGCCCGTCGAGTTCCTCGGTCGTGTGTACGGGGCCTCAGTGTAAGTCATGTTTTTAGACAGGCTTCAAAAATCCAGGGAATGACAGTTAAACACTGTGGACCAGAGTTAAACAGTCTTGTGTTATAGTGCTAAATATAGGAAGTATAAGTATAACTAAATACTTATAATATTCATTTTCTCAATCACATATACAGTATTTATTTATGTAACACCAATATTGCGAGCACCAAACTTATTCTTTATTCTCTCTGGAGAAGAGATGCTTGAGAGTGGATATGATTTCAATTTACAAATACCATACTGGTGACCCCACAATAGGGATAAAGCTTTTTTGCGGAAGGGAGTTTAACCACTTGGCACCCAGGCCAATTCTGACACTTCGCTCCTACATGTAAAAATCATAATTGTTTTGCTAGAAAATTACATAGAACCCCCAAACACTATTTATGTTTTTTTTAGCAGAAACCCTAGAGAATACAATGAATACATTGCAACTTTTTATCACAAATTATTGCTCTCACTCTAATGTTCGCATCGACACCTTACATGTGTGGTTTGAACACCATTTTCATACGTATGCGTTCACTTCTGCGTGCGAGCACACGGGGACAGGGGCACTTTAAAAAAAAAAAAAATGTTAATTTTACTTAAAAAAAAATTTGATCACTTTTATTCCTATTACAAAGGATGTAAACACCCCTTGTAATAGGAATATGACATGACAGTACCTCTTTACAGTGAGATATGGGGTCAATAAGACCCCACATCTCACCACTAGGCTGGGAAGCCTAAAATAATAAAAAAAACGATCACTGCTTCCCAGCCAAGGCAGCGCTGTTTTTTTTAATGCAGAGGCCGGGTGTGAAGTCATAACATCACGCCCGGCCTCCGACGATCATAGAGACTTCGGCGACCATCTGGTCCACCAGAAATCTCTATGATCAGCATCCGGAATCATCATATGATGGCCTCTTGGCATCAAGTGGTTAACAAGACAAGTGGCCACTCATTAAAATTAGAAGAAAAGAGGTTTAGCCTTAAACTATGTAGAGGGTTCTTTACTGTAAGAGCGGCAAGGATGTGGAATTCCCTTCCACAGGCAGTGGTCTCAGTTGGGAGCATTAATGGTTTAAAAAAACTATTAGATAAGCACCTAAACGCCCTCAACATACAGGGGTATATACTGACATATAATCACACACATAGGTTGGACTTGATGGAATTGTGTCCTTTTTCAACCTCACCTTCTAGGTAACTATGTAACTAATATAGTCTGTAGTGTGTTCTAGAGCTCATAGAGCCATTTAAATCAGTGCCTGCCACAGTAGAGCTTACAGTGCTATATCCTCAGGGAAGTGAAGCAAGCGCCTGTACACAGTCTTTGGTGCGCTCGATTACTGCACATCATTGTTCTTCACATAGTAGAGATGGAAATTGTAAATGAGGTGAAGACATTAATTTCTACATAAACCACTTAGATTGAAATTACAATTTTATAGTTTTCTAATTGTACATCAAAAATCCAATTATTTTGAAATAGAATTTTTTTCTGATACCTAAATTTGGAAGGCTTTTTTTAGCAAGCAAGTTTTAGCAATCATCTAGGGCTGCTGGCACTTCTTGGTTTTGGGGGAAACACCATTAGATGGCTCCGAGCAAACACACAAATATACAGTGCTTGTTTATGATAACATCTGATTGAGTGAAGGAATGTATACTACACATCACATTGTGCCAGTAGCCATGTTTTCCTAATGGTTTTTCAAGATTTCTTTAACAAAAAAAACATTTAATTTGTTTTCTGGTTTAAAATTATTGCTTTTGCTCAAAACATTTCACATATGTTTGGTATGTCGTATAGGCACCTTGCCTTAAGCTGGACTGTCTTAAATTCGTTGTTTGTAGATAGGCTGTAGGCTTGAGCTTCATTTGTGCTATCAGAGATTGTTAAGTTTCTCGTAAACCCAAGGACATTGTTAGCTTCTGCCTCCTTCTGGGGAGTGTTTGCCAGTAGGGGGAGTGAGAAGATACAATATTTTGGGCTATATATATATATTCCGCCTTGACCAATCACTAAGGAGTTTTATGCCATTTATGTTGGCTGGGGAAGAGGATAGATAATTTGAGAGAGCTTCTAGAATAGTTATTTACTGCCCAGGCTTTACCTGGAGAGTGTGAAGCAGGGTCTAGTCCTTGCCTCTCTGGCTGTGCCTAGTGAGGATGGTGTATAACAAGGCCCAGTCTCTTCTTTCCCATTCTTTACCTGCAGAAAATGCAGTGGTGGAAGGTCTCTTTGCCTCTCAAGCCTGGGAAAGATGTGAGTCCAGTGGTCCTTGCCTCCCAGACCATCTGCCTGAGGAGGGTAATGGGGGCCAAAGATACTTAACAGTAGCCATCTGTCAAGGTTACCAAATCCACCAACCAGGCAGAGGTTAAATATACTACAAGATACTACTGAGTAGAGGGATTTTTGTTGTTGTTTTGTGGTATCCTGTACCCCATCAAACTCTCCCCTGGACAACTGAGCCAATAAAATAGCAAAAAGAAAATTGTTAGAGTGAAAGTCAATCTGTCTGTCAATGTTAGTGGGTCAGTAAATGTTTGGATGCAGCTACAGGACAATCACAAGTAGAAAAGCATGGGTTCCCCCCCCCCCCAGCTGTTGCGGAACTACAAGTCCCACCATGCCTGAGCCTTTGGGAGTCATGCTTGTAATTGTCAGCAGCTTGCAATGCATCACGGGACTTGTAGTTCTGCAACAGCTGGAGGGCCACAAGTTTAGTACCGATGCCTTAAAGAGTCATTGCCACAGAAATAAATAATAATTTATCAGGCTTATTTAAAACAATTGCAGAAATTGTGGTATGAAAAGTACCATTAACCATAGAAAGCTATCAGATTTCATAACTGTAGTGAAATCAGAGTATGGTTATGTTTGATTGGTAGCTGTGAGTTACTGCAATTGCCTTATTAAATTCACTTTCTTATTGTAGTCTAGACTTTACTTGCCTCCGAAAAAATAATTTGACTTGATGAGAAAGCTTATTACATCGATGAGCCAGTTGGGTTGCCAAAGAGGTAATAAGTGCCTAGTACCTGGATTTAGATAAAATAATAGTTGATATGTGCATTGACCCCTGGGTGCCTGATTCCAGTTTATACAGGCTTATTTAAAGATTCATGCATTTTTCCAAGCATATTCTTATTTGTGGTGGGACTATTCACAGTTGACGTTTTAAAGCAATATTTTACATCTTCTAACTTTATATCTTTTAGGACACAGATTTTTGCAATCTCTGTTATATGACAATTAACCTAAACTGACCTTTTGAGCTTTTTATTTTTAAGCTGTATAAATTAATAAACAGCTCACCTGAACACCACGCCTGGAAAACCTGTCAAAGATTATTGATACTACAGTGATTCATGACATTGATGTGTAAATTTTAATAAAGGTATCTTTATTAGTGTTGAGCAGAATATGCCATATTCGATTTCGCGATATATCTCGAATATATATTCGAATATTCGAGATATATTCGCTAAATTCGAATATTCGTGATATTTTATCGAAATTAATTGAATGCGATTTTTCGCTATTGCGAATGCGAAAATAATTGCGATTTTTTTAATAACTGCGGTAGGAGCGCTCTGATTGGCTTAGAATATTCGTGATATTTTATCGAAATATCGCAACATGCGAATGCGATATTTATTGCGCAATTTCGAGATATGCTGGAGGAGCGCTCTGATTGGCTCAGAATATTCGTGATATTTTATCGAAATATCGCAACATGCGAATGCGATATTTATTGCGCAATTTCGAGATATGCTGGAGGAGCGCTCTGATTGGCTCAGAATATTCGTGATATTTTATCGAAATATCGCAACATGCGATTGCGATATTTATTGCGCAATTTCGAGATATGCTGGAGGAGCGCTCTGATTGGCTCAGAATATTCCTGATATTTTATCGAAATATCGCAACATGCGAATGCGATATTTATTGCGCAATTTCGAGATATGCTGGAGGAGCGCTCTGATTGGCTCAGAATATTCCTGATATTTTATCGAAATATCGCAACATGCGAATGCGAAATTTATTGCAGATATTTCGAAAACTGCTGTAGCAGCACTCTGAAATCGAATATGTATGATATTTTAACCAAAATACATATTGCGATTGCGATTTTTCGATCGCGCATGCGCAATTGCGCGAACAACACGCGACCATTTCCTGGAGCCTTGCCAGTTTCCCAATATTACAGCAACATGGTGGGAAGCAATTTCTCAAAGTCTGAGGAAAAGTTGCTGATTTGTGTAAGTATTTTGACCACTGTTATTTCATCATCTTCAACTGCATTTAAGTCTAGTTTAAAAGTTAGTATATATGATCAGATATTAGTATTTAACCAAAAATGTGTCTCCTGCTTTTACAAAACTACAAGTCCCAGCATGCCTGGACAGCTGCAGACACCCTGGTTGGCAAATGTGTATTTAGGCACTTTTCCTTGTTATTTAGCATAATGAATTTAAAAATTTTTTGGACATAGGACGTATGCGAACGTCCTGACTTCAGTGTCCTCAAGGCCCAAGGACGTTCGAATACATATTGCCCTTTAGATGTTGCAGAACTACAACTTCCAGCATGCCTGGGAATGCTGGCACTTCTAGTATTGTAAGTTCTGCAGGCCCACATTTTTCAGGCCTTTATGCACGGGTCTCTAAACTGTGGCACCCTAGATGCAGCAAAAGTAAAATTCTTAGCATGCACTGACAGACCGTGGCTGATGGGAGTAGTAGTTTTGCAACAGCTGGAGGTGGACTGGTCTTGAAACCCAGAGTTAGGTAACAAACCCGTAGTGTTTTGCAACCATTCTGCCTCCAGCTGGTTATTTTCTGTTGAAAAGCCTGTGGCGTGCAAAACACAACCCAAAAACTCCACCCGGTGCAAGGAAAAATTTGCACACACCTAAAGAGTGACATCACAAAAAACTGCGACGGTTGCATACGTCAGTGGTCCTCCGAAAAGGTCCCGTCTCTGACCCCCCGGGGCGTTAGGCTCCTGACAGGGAAAAGAGTTACTGTGGTCCATACAGCCGAAGCCATATGGACCCATCTCGGTCCAAGCAGCGCAATCAACACGCGAACAACACGCGACCATTTCCTGGACCCTTGCCAGTTTCCAACTTTATGATCGCAACGCAATCGCAGAGCAAGATGGTTGGAAGTAATTTCACTGTATCTGAGGAAAAGTTGCTGATTTGTGTAAGTATTTTGACCACTGTTATTTCATTATCTTCAACTGCATTTTAGTCTAGTTTAAAAGTTAGTATATATTCATAATTATGCAAATGATAATGGCTGCTATATTTATGTAAAAAAGGTGGCGACGGAAATGGCAGTATATAAAATCTGTCATGTTACCCCTGTCATTGATTAATAAGGCGAGAATGCTTCCAATTGTTGAATAGCATACATTTATGTCATATATCCATAAGGCTGTCAACAAAAGTATTACAATATACTTTGTTCTTCATCTTGCAGAAGTTCCTGGAAACAGGATACGATGAGCTGCGGAGGCAGCAAGAAAAACAGGGAGTTATAAGCTCCCTGATTGAGGAACTAGGCGAAGAACACACTCGCATGGCGATCCTCAAAAAGTGGTCCGACCTGAAGAGGCGCCAGATGAACCGGGTCAGGCGTATCCGGAATAAATATCATCCTGGTAAGTTATTGGTCACAGTTATGTTTTTTTTTCCCTAAAGTGTATTTTGTGCGTGTACTCGAGAGAGGAGCCGGACTGCAGGAGTTGGGAGTAGGCAGGCCTCCCCCAGAGGTAATCTGCCACCTTTCTCCATGCCCCGGGTGGCAATGGCGGGTGTGAGGGGGTCCTCCCACACAGACCGTCCTACCTGCTCCGCTTCGAAGCCCCACGGGGCAGAGGGACTCCCTATAAGGGAGTGAGAGGATTTGCCCGCTCAACCAGCCCCGTTAGTCCTTCGCCTCTCTTTTTAGAGACCGCATGGTCAGAGTGCGTGCATGTTAACCCAATTGCGAGTGCGTGTGTAAGTGTGGTGGTTTTTGTGGGAGGGAGGTGGGCATACTAAGCGCAGGCTTACCTCGCATAGCACACCCACCGGGGGCCGAGCTGAGACCACCAAACTCAATTCACATGTAGCCGAGAGCGGGATCCGAACCCCTAGCTGCAGAGGTGAATGGCTTGTCAGCGCAGTGGCAATCGCGTTGAGCCAGCCCGGGTCCCTTGGGGACAGTTATGGAAGGTCATATGTAATTAATGTAAGGTCAGATGTTGTTAACCAAGACGCCATGTTGTTGTAACATATATCACCACCAGCCAAGGTATTCATAGTACTGTTGGAAAAAAACATGGGACAGCAGACAGGAACACAGAAGTTATGTGGGAACATACTTTTCCCATTGCTTTGCATGGGACTTTAAACAAAAAGCCCGACCCTCACCAATGGGGTTAGTTAAGGGATAAATTAACGATCCTATACTTTAAGTGGACGTATAGATAACATGTGACCAAGTGTTATCGAAATATCTACAGCTGTTATGAAATAACATGTATTTCCCATAGAGTTGAATGGGACTTTAAAGAAAAACCCTGACCAAGGCAAATGGGGGTGGGTATGGGTTAAACCACCAATCCTATATTTGTGGCTGACATATAAGTAACCTGTGTGCCAAGTTTCATGTAAATATCTTTAGCCGTTTGGACGTGATGGTGGAACATACATACATACATGCACACACACGTTGAGTTTTATATATATAGATTCCCACTAAATTCCTGTGTTAGGCGTGGGGTTGTTATAGTAATCCTGTGTACTCCATCAAGTACTTTTTTTTAACATGAGATCGTCTGAACAAAACAAAGGAGACAAAAACAGCTCATTTTACCATGGTGGCAGCCCAGCTCACGCTCAGTCCCCTGTAGTGCCCACAAGACCCTTTAATATAACATTGTCCCATTGGTTAACTGTCTATATAAATTAATTTGTATTCATATACAATACAGTAGAGTACACAGAATTTGCATACGTCATTAGAAAACATTTTTATAATATATGAACATTGTGTTATTATAGGAGCTCCGCTACCAACTGTGCGCCCCAAGCGCACAAGGCGACAGGCCGCAGAGGAGGAGCAGGAGGAGGATGTGGAAGAGGAGGAGAGGGATGAGGAGGAGCAGCCAGGGCCATCCACATCACCACCCCCAGTTCCTGTGGAGGAGCAAGAGGAGGAGCTGCACCCCCCCCCGAAACTTCTGGTGGAGTAGTGGGTGACGAGGAAGAGGAGCAGGATGAGACGGTTAATTATACCGTCAATCAGGAGGGTAAATATGTGCACATATATTAATAAAATTTCAACAATAAAATGTAGCTCTAAAAATGGACAGCATTTAAAGCAGGGCTGTGGAGTCGGTAGATAAATTTTTCGACTCCGACTCCTCAGTTTTATGTACTTCAGACTCCGACTCCCCGACTCCCCGACTCCGACTCCTCTGTATTAATATGCGAATGTATTTTATAGATTCCTTGAGGGAAAGAAACGCAAACTACCACAGGACTACTGGCTGGGAAGCCAACAGTCTACTGTATTGCACAGTTTAAGCAAAAGACAAACACAATGAAAACAATCAAGTGACTGGATAGTAGCAGCAGGCTTAAACATCAGGAACATGATCTTTAACAGTTCAAAAATACAGACCACATTATTTGGCTGTTTTAGAACCAAAACAAAGCTTATCTATAATGAACCCAAAAAAAAAAATATGAAAAACCTAGAAATGGTTTATATTAATCTTGAAATGTAGTTCTAGGCTTAGCAAATGCAAATAAATGCAATGTAGAGTTCTAAGGAAGAGAATTGCCTCTGCCAGATCCTCTTTCATAGAGTCTCTTAAGTCAGACTTTATTATTTTTATGGCTGAAAATAATCTTTCGTAACGGTCTTTGAAATCCAAATGTTTTTTTCTTATATCCTAACAGTTCTAAAAAAGCTAGAGGTGAAGCAAGCTGCCATGAAAAACCTCACGAAGAGAGTAATGGCAAATGAGCAGCAGATACTGTTTTTGATGCGCCAAAATCAACAACTGGTGCAACAACTGGCGAAAAACATGGATGAGGTGACAGAGCTTCAGAAGTTAATGTCCTAATTTTTTTTTTTTTTTTTTAATAAAAAATGTTATATTTTGCAAAGGTTTCATTTCTTATTGAAATTGTTAGTTTTTTAAACACATCTAACTTCACATCTAACTTCACATCTAACACATCAACATCAACATCAACACATCTAGCTTAATAATAACCGAAAACATTTTATACTATTACTAGCTGAATACCCGGCGTTGCCCGGTCTTCCTATCTTAACCTTTTGGGGAGGAAAATCATAGTAATATAAATATACCCATCTTTTATATAAGGGTGTTGGTAAGGGTTAATTTAACTGTTATATATTTTTATTTGGCATATAAGTAATATGTATAGCGGGTATTATTGAAATATCTCCAGGCGTACAGAAGTTATGTGGGAACATACATTTTCCATTGATTTGCATGGGACTTTAAAGGAAAACCCCGACCCTCACAAATGGGGGTAGTTAAGGGATAAATTAACTATCAGTGGTATCAGTGAACAGCAGTGGTAATAGGAGTATATATAGAGTGGGAATTAACTTTTTACATAGGTGTCTTGACAGAGCAGCAGCAGCAGCAGTAGTAGTAGTAGTAGTAGATACAGAGTCATATCACTTGGGCAGGAGGTGCCATGATGAACAGCAGTGGTAATAGGAGTATATAGAGTGGGAAATTACTTTTGACATAGTTGTCTTGACTGAGCAGCAGCAGCAGCAGCAGCAGCAGTAGTAGTATTAGCAGTAGTAGTTGATACAGAGTCATATCACTTGGGCAGGAGTTGCCATGATGAACAGCAGTAGGAATAAGAGTATATAGAGTGTGAAACAACTGCTGACATAGGTGTATTGACTGGGCGGCAGCAGCAACAGCAGAAGCAGCAGTAGTAGTATTAACAGTAGTAGTTGATACAGAGTCATATCACATGGGCAGGAGTTGCCATGATGTACAGCAGTCTTAATAAGAGTATATAGAGTGTGAAATAACTGCTGACATAGGTGTATTGACTGGGCGGCAGCAGCAGCAGAAGCAGCAGTAGTAGTATTAACAGTAGTAGTTGATACAGAGTCATATCACATGGGCAGGAGTTGCCATGATGTACAGCAGTCTTAATAAGAGTATATAGAGTGTGAAATAACTGCTGACATAGGTGTATTGACTGGGCGGCAGCAGCAGCAGAAGCATCAGTAGTAGTATTAACAGTAGTAGTTGATACAGAGTCATATCACATGGGCAGGAGTTGCCATGATGTACAGCAGTCTTAATAAGAGTATATAGAGTGTGAAATAACTGCTGACATAGGTGTATTGACTGGGCGGCAGCAGCAGCAGAAGCAGCAGTAGTAGTATTAACAGTAGTAGTTGATACAGAGTCATATCACATGGGCAGGAGTTGCCATGATGTACAGCAGTCTTAATAAGAGTATATAGAGTGTGAAATAACTGCTGACATAGGTGTATTGACTGGGCGGCAGCAGCAGCAGCAGAAGCAGCAGTAGTAGTATTAACAGTAGTAGTTGATACAGAGTCATATCACATGGGCAGGAGTTGCCATGATGTACAGCAGTCTTAATAAGAGTATATAGAGTGTGAAATAACTGCTGACATAGGTGTATTGACTGGGCGGCAGCAGCAGCAGCAGAAGCAGCAGTAGTAGTATTAACAGTAGTAGTTGATACAGAGTCATATCACATGGGCAGGAGTTGCCATGATGTACAGCAGTCTTAATAAGAGTATATAGAGTGTGAAATAACTGCTGACATAGGTGTATTGACTGGGCGGCAGCAGCAGCAGCAGAAGCAGCAGTAGTAGTATTAACAGTAGTAGTTGATACAGAGTCATATCACATGGGCAGGAGTTGCCATGATGTACAGCAGTCTTAATAAGAGTATATAGAGTGTGAAATAACTGCTGACATAGGTGTATTGACTGGGCGGCAGCAGCAGCAGCAGAAGCAGCAGTAGTAGTATTAACAGTAGTAGTTGATACAGAGTCATATCACATGGGCAGGAGTTGCCATGATGTACAGCAGTCTTAATAAGAGTATATAGAGTGTGAAATAACTGCTGACATAGGTGTATTGACTGGGCGGCAGCAGCAGCAGCAGAAGCAGCAGTAGTAGTATTAACAGTAGTAGTTGATACAGAGTCATATCACATGGGCAGGAGTTGCCATGATGTACAGCAGTCTTAATAAGAGTATATAGAGTGTGAAATAACTGCTGACATAGGTGTATTGACTGGGCGGCAGCAGCAGCAGAAGCAGCAGTAGTAGTATTAACAGTAGTAGTTGATACAGAGTCATATCACATGGGCAGGAGTTGCCATGATGTACAGCAGTCTTAATAAGAGTATATAGAGTGTGAAATAACTGCTGACATAGGTGTATTGACTGGGCGGCAGCAGCAGCAGAAGCAGCAGTAGTAGTATTAACAGTAGTAGTTGATACAGAGTCATATCACATGGGCAGGAGTTGCCATGATGTACAGCAGTCTTAATAAGAGTATATAGAGTGTGAAATAACTGCTGACATAGGTGTATTGACTGGGCGGCAGCAGCAGCAGAAGCATCAGTAGTAGTATTAACAGTAGTAGTTGATACAGAGTCATATTACATGGGCAGGAGTTGCCATGATGTACAGCAGTCTTAATAAGAGTATATAGAGTGTGAAATAACTGCTGACATAGGTGTATTGACTGGGCGGCAGCAGCAGCAGCAGAAGCAGCAGTAGTAGTATTAACAGTAGTAGTTGATACAGAGTCATATCACATGGGCAGGAGTTGCCATGATGTACAGCAGTCTTAATAAGAGTATATAGAGTGTGAAATAACTGCTGACATAGGTGTATTGACTGGGCGGCAGCAGCAGCAGAAGCAGCAGTAGTAGTATTAACAGTAGTAGTTGATACAGAGTCATATCACATGGGCAGGAGTTGCCATGATGTACAGCAGTCTTAATAAGAGTATATAGAGTGTGAAATAACTGCTGACATAGGTGTATTGACTGGGCGGCAGCAGCAGCAGAAGCATCAGTAGTAGTATTAACAGTAGTAGTTGATACAGAGTCATATCACATGGGCAGGAGTTGCCATGATGTACAGCAGTCTTAATAAGAGTATATAGGGTGTGAAATAACTGCTGACATAATTGTCTTGACTGATCCAAAGGAGTCATGGGAGAAAATCATGTGGTCAGATGAGACTATAATATAATTTTTTGATCATAATTTCACTAACCGTGTTCGGAGGAAGAATAATGATGAGTACCATGCCAAGAACGCCATCCCTAATGTGAAGCATGGGGGTGGTAGCATCATGCTTTGGTGGTGTTTTTCTGCACATGGGACAGGGTGACTGCACTGTATTAAGGAGAGGATGACCGGGGCCATGTATTGCAAGATTTTGGGCAACAACCTCCTTCCCTGAGTTAGAGCTTTGAAGATGGGTCGAGGCTGGGTCTTCCAACATGAGAATGACCCAAAGCACACAGCCAGGATAACCAAGGATTGGCTCTGTAAGGAGCATATCAAGGTTCTGGCGTGGCCTAGCCAGTCTCCAGACCTAAACCCAATAGAGAATCTTTGGAGGGAGCTCAAACTCCGTGTTTCTCAGCGATAGCCCAGAAACATGACTGATGTAGAGAAGATCTGTGTGGAGGAGTGGGCCAAAATCCCTCCTCCAGTGTGTGCAAAGCTGGTGTAAAAATAAAAGAAATTTTTGACCGCTGTAATTGCAAAGAAAGCCTACTGTACCAAATATTAACATTGATTTTCTCTGATGTTGAAATAGTTATATTCAGCACTGTAAATACATCAGGTCCGGGGCTTCATCAGGGAATGCATGGCAAGGGACCCTTCAGCGCCCTGAACCGACGACGGGTGCCAGAAAGTCACCGCCGATCCAGGACTCATTCATCTTTATGAATGTGAGTCTGTCCACGGACTCTGTGGACAGACGGGTCCTCTTGTCCGTGACCACCCCACCTGCCGCGCTGAATGTCCGCTCAGATAGTACGCTGGAGGGGGGGCAAGACAATAACTCCAGCGCATACTGAGCGAGCTCGCGGCAGGTGTCCAATCTGGCAACCCAGTACTCCATGGGGTCGTCGGTGCTCATACTGTCAGAAGCACCGACGGACGCCATGTAGTCTGCCACCATGTGGGCCAGCCGCTGGTGGTGACTGCTGCTGCTGCTGCTGGTGGTGGTACTGGGTCGCTCGGTTTGGAAGAACATCCTCATCTCTTCCATTAGGTCCCCTGCTCGGCTGCAGCTGGGTGCAGCCACCTGCTGGGTGAGATGAGGGGGGACAACTGGAGGCCGGGGAGTTGCCTGCTCCAACCGTCTGACAATGGCTGCCTGCAGTTCCTCCATCCGGTGCTGCCTCCGGCTGGCTGGGATGAACTGCTCCAGTTTCCCCTTGCACCTGGGATCCAAAAGGGTGGCCATCCAGAAATCATCCCTCGTCTTGATGGTCTTAACCCGGGGGTCCCTCCTGAGGCATCTGAGCATGTGGGCAGCCATGGGGAAGAGCACAGCCCGCTGTGACTCCTCAATGCTGGCCAGGTGAATGAGGTGCGACTCTTCTTCCCTGAGGCGCTGCTGGTCAAACTCAGACATGCCCAACCCCCGGACTATCGGTGCCCCCAACACCGGCTCTCCCTCCTGACCAGGCCCTGACTCCGGGACGACACCAGCAACCACCTCCTCCTCCTCTTCATCATCATCCTCCTCCTCCTCCTCCTCCTCCTGGTCCTGGCCCTGGTCTCGGTGGAGCATTGCTGACTCCTCCTGCTCCACCAAGGCACTCTCCCCAGCCTCGAGCAGGCGATCTAGTGTCCTCTCCAGCATGAACAGTAATGGCAGCACGCTATTGAGGCCAATTTGCTCACTGCTGACCATCTTGGTCGCCTGCTCGAAGGAGGACAACACTTGGCAGACCTGGTTTATCTGCCCCCACTGCGCACAGGCGATGAAAGGGAGTTGTGGTGAAGCCCTCTGAGTGCCTAGTTCCATCAGGTACTCCCTCACCGCCCTTTGCTGCTCCCACAACCTCTTCAGCATGTGGAGGGTGGAGTTCCACCGCGTCACACTGTCCACAATCAGCCTGTGAAGGGGCAGATTGTACTTCCGCTGCAATTTGGACAGGGACGCGGTAGCGGTTGGGGAGCGCCTGAAGTGGCTGGCAATCCTACGCGCCTTTGCCACAATGTCACTCAACCCTGGATAAGTGCGCAGGAACTTCTGCACCACCAGGTTGAGGACATGTGCCAGACAGGGCACGTGCGTCAGACTGCCAGCATGGAGGGCGGCGAGTAGGTTGCTGCCGTTATCGCAGACAACCATACCTGGCTGGAGCCTTCGGGGTGTCAGCCACTTCTGGACCTGAGCTTGAAGTGCTTTCAGCACTTCTTCTGCAGTGTGTCTCCGGTCCCCTAAACTAACAAGCTGGAGCACGGCCTGACAGCGCACGTGCCCCACACTTGAGTAGCTACGGGGGCGCTTGCTGGGAGGCTCAGCAGCTGCGGAGACAGTGGCTTGAGGGAGACCAGCAGTTCTCCCCTGGACACCCCGGGGCGGCACCACAAGATCGGTTGCCGACGATCCCTCACCGACGCCTCGGAGGGAAACCCAATGGGCCGTGAAGCTGATGTAGCGTCCCTGCCCATGCCTGCTGGTCCAGCCATCCATTGTCAGATGAACCCTGTCGCTGACAGCGTGATCCAGCGACAGGGTTACATTCTGAACAATGTGCTGGTGTAGGGCAGGGACACCAGTCCTGGCAAAGAAATGGCGGCTGGGGACACGCCATTGGGGTTGGGCCTGCTCCAACATCTGCCTGAAGGGGTTGCTGTCAACTATGTTGAAGGGCAGCAGATGTTGGGCAATAACCCTTGCCAGGAGCCCATTGAGGGAACGCACACGTCGGTCTCCAGGGGGGAAGGGAGTGGTGCGGTCAAAGGCGTCTGAAATCGACGCCTGGCGCCGGACGGCAGTGCGGGACACAGACGTGGAGGGTGCTGTGGAAGTAGAGGTCTGGCTGCCGGTACCAGTACCTCTACTAGAGGGAGCGGGGGGGCATGACCTGCTGGAAACAGATGAAGATGTGGCAGGGGCTGCTGTACCCTGCTCACTTGTGGTGGTGGCGCTGCTACCACCACCACGCTTCATCTCCTCATACAACGCCCAGTGGTTTATCCTGAGGTGCTGGTTCAGGGCTGTGGTACCCACCCGAGCCAAACACTTCCCTCTCTTCACCCTCACTTTACAAATCCGGCAGATGGCCACGGTAGGGTTGTCTGCCACCAGGGTAAAGAAATTCCAGACAGGTGACTTCAGCACCGCCCTCCTGTCAGATGGGGTGACGCTTACTTGCACCTGCTGGGATTCGGTGCGCACAGGTGGAGCTGCCTGCTGCTGCTGCTGCTGCTGCTGCTCCTCCTCCTGACACCTCCTGCTGCCATCACCAGTGGAGACCCTGACGATGGTCTCCCTGGTGGTGACCTGGCGCACCGTTTCACCAGGGTGCCTACCTTCCCCGTCGTCACTGACGTAGTGAGCCGACGCGTCAGATGGCAACCATGATGGGTCACCCTCTTCGCCCCCAGAGATGTCAGACCAAGGGCTGAGATGTGTTGGTCTGAGGGAACCACGTGACATGGAGCCTCTAGCCTGGCTCCGCTGTCCCCTCACCCACGCCTGGGTCTGACTAGGTGCTGCTGTTTCCTGCACCAAAACAGCAGCACCAGTTTGAAGGGATGTCTCTGGGATACTGCCAGCAGGTATCCCATCCTCCTCATCCATCCCTTCAAAAAGGTCCTGACCATCAGGACAGAGCTGGAGGTCTGCCTGATGCATGGCCTCCCCCAAGAGATCCCTATCACTGTCGCTGTCGAACAGTAAGATGCTGGACTCTTGGGGGCTGGGGGGGGGTAGTACAGGCAACGGTGTAATGGTGGTACTACTGTGAGTCGGGACCGACGACTCAGTGGCACTGCTGTGCCCCATGTAGTCCACCACTACTTGAGCCTGAGATGGCAATATCGGGCGGCTGCCCGATGGGAAGAACTCCCGGATCAGGCGTACTCCCCTTGCACCCGATCCTCTACCACTAGTAGGGGCACGAG
The DNA here is from genome assembly GCF_905171775.1 of Rana temporaria. NCBI lineage: Eukaryota > Metazoa > Chordata > Amphibia > Anura > Ranidae > Rana > Rana temporaria. The sequence goes on from NC_053493.1 coordinate 97,176,821, forward strand.
AGGTACCCCGTGCTGGCAGCGATCCAGCACTGGGAGTAACTCCCCTACCCCTACTGCCACGGCCACGGATGCCGCTCATAATTGCTGATATGTGTGTGGGGGGGTTAAACTTTATTGGGGGGGAAAATGTGAACAAAATGTGTTTTTGTGTTTTTTTTACAAGACAGGCACGCAGACAAAGACGTACACAGACAGCTACTAAACTATAAGAAAAGTAGTACACCAGACAAGGACTACAAAATTAAAGAAAAAAAAAAAAAGCACTAAACAAACACTAACTTTTTTTTTTTTTTTTTTTTTAAACACAGACACTAAACACACACTAAGCTAAGCTAGATGAAATAAATGTACACTAACAGTGTGTACACTTACTACACAAAATTTAACTAAACTGAACACAAAACTTAGCTTTTATAAAAGCTCTTTAGGGAAAACTAAACAAAATTTGAACTGAGATGCCTATCAAATATCACTGAACAGTGAACCTGCAAGATCTGACAGTAACACAAGATGAACAAAACTTAGCTTTTAGAAAAGCTCTTTTATAAAGCTCAGATCAATATGTGTTCTGAAATCTCTTGCAAATATAACTGAACAGGGAGGATTGCAGGATCAAACAGTAACACAAATGAAAAAAACAGCACAAAACAGCACAAAACGTAGCTTTGAAAAAAGCTCTTGGGTCTATTGCTTTGAAAAAAGCAGTTGATATACTGGAAAAGATCCACTGGAATCACTAAATAGCAATGCTGGTGATGATCTAAATCAATCAAGAACAAAGACACAGGAAACCAGGAAACCAGGAACACAGAAACAGCCTCCACACTCTATAGCAAGCTTCTGAATCTGCAATGAAATGGTGCTGGGAGTGAGCTTATATAATGTCCATGCAGGCAGGTTCCTATTGGTTGCTAACCTGTGACGAGTGTGGAAGGAGAACTCTGATTGGCTCTGATGCAAAAGGGCGGAGCAAATAATCGCGCAATATTCCTATTGCCGAATATTCGCATTGCGAATATTCGGCAATATAAAATGATCGCTTCAGCTACTCGGCCCAATGGCTCTAATCATACCAGCAATGCTTTCAGACGTCTATGGAGATCACTAGGATGTGATCTGTTTTAAAAATGAAACTGTAAAAATCGCTCTGATGCGGAAGATCGGGGCGAGGAAAATAATCGCGCGATATTGCGTTTGCCGAATAATCGCATTGCGATCTTTCTGGAAAATTCAATGAACGCTTCAGCTACTCGGCCCAGGGTCTCTAATTATACCAGCAATGCTTTTAGACGTCGATGGAGATATCTAGGATGTGATCTGATTCAAAAAAAAAATTGTAAAAAATCGAATATTCGGAATTGCGAATATTCACCGCGAATTTCGAAATATAGCGCGATTTCTCGAATATGCTATATTCGAGTCGAATATTCGCAATGCGAATATTCGTGAGCAACACTAATCTTTATATAGTATGGGAATGAAAGACCAAAATAGATGATTCCAACTATATTGGACAACAGTCTTAATCTTGGTTTGTTGAAAATTAGACCATTTGGTTAATTAAACTGTTTGAAAAGGTTAGTTCAATGTTAGTTCAATGTTGGAAACAATGTAAATGTAAACCACTGCCTGGAGATGACTATTTGTAACATTTGATCCCTCATTAAAATGCACATAGTAAGATTATTCATTAAAATGCACATTGAAAAGGCATTCAATGAAATGAACACAGGAAGATTTATGTGTGTGACTGAATATGATAAAGGGAATGAACTGTCACTCTACACTATATACAATACATTAATGTATCATTCATTCTTTCTGCGTTCACTTAAGGGAACATTGCTCTTCCAACGTATGAGTATGATAACCCAAAGGAACTAATCAAATTTAATTTCTCACCTGTCAACTTGTGTATACAAACCCTAGGTGCAAAAAGGTTTTGTATCACCAGTAACACCTCACCAGTGATCTTGTTCATAGCTGGAATAAAGACATCCTATGACATACAAGTTGGCCTGTAATGCTATAAGCAATCATAATGTGTAAAAAGAAACATCCTGATCACTTACCTAGAGTAGTAGAATGTTACGATGGTAACATTATAATGCTGTGATCATAGTGTGTTCAAAAAAGAAAATCGTAGCAAAAAATAAAACAACTGGAAAAATGATTTTTTTTGTTAGTTTTTTTCGTACTGTCAACAGTCTGTGTACCTGATTTCCACCACACCAGTTATATGATGATGCTGTACTGCACTGGTGACAGTATGTAAAAAAAATATATTTTCTTTTTTCATTTCTTATTTTTCCCAAAAATTATGACAAAAGACCAACACAAAGTGGCACATAAAATTGTGAAGTGGAAGGAAAATAATGAATGGTTTTCATTTTTTTTTTTACAAATAAATATGTGAAAAGTGTGGCGTGCATTTGTATTCAGCCCCCCTGTGTCAATACTTTGTAAAACCACTTTTCACTGCAATTACAGCTGCAAGTCATGTTGGGGTATGTCTCTACCAGCTTTACACATCTAGAGAGTGACATTTTTGCCCATTATTCGTTGCAAAATTGCTCAAATTCTGTCAGATTGGATGGAGAGCGTCTGTGAACAGCAATTTTCAGGTCTTGCCACAGATTCTCAAGTGGATTTAAGTCTGGACTTTGACTGAGCCATTCTTCTAACACATGAATATGCTTTGATCTAAACCATTCCATTGTAGCTCTGGCTGTATGTTTGGGGTCTGTGTCCTGCTGGAAGGTGAACCCCAGTCTTTTGCAGACTCTAAAAGGTTTTATTCTAATCTTGCCACATATTTGACTCCATCCATCTTCCCATCAATTCTGACCAGCTTCCCTGTCCCTGCTGAAGAAAGCATCCCCACAACATGATGCTGCCACCATTATGTTTCATGGTGGGGATGGTGTGTTCAGGGTGATGTGCAGAGTTAGTTTTCAACCACCCATAGTGTTTTGCTTTTAGGCCAAAAAGTTCAATTTTGGTCTCATCTGAACAGAGCACCTTCTTCCACATGTTTGCTGTGTCCCCCACATGGCTTCACGCAAACAGGCTTCTTATGGCTTTCTTTCAACAACGGCTTTCTTTTTGCCACTCTTCCATAAAGGGCAGATTTTTGGAGTGCATGACTAAGGCTTCGTACACACGACCGAACATGTCTGCTGAAACTGGTCCGCGGACCAGTTTCAGCAGACATGTTCGGTCATGTGTACGGCCGACCAGACAATTTTCCGGCGGATCGGACAGGTTTCCAGTGGACAAATGTTTCTTAGCATGCTAAGAAACATGTCCGCTGGAAGCCTGTCCGTCGGACATGTTCGGTCGTCTGTACGACTTACCGGACATGTCCGCTCGGCCGAAAGCCCTCGCATGCGTCAAAGTGATTCGACGCATGCGTGGAAGCATTGACCTTCCAGGGTTGCACACGTCGCCGCGTCATTGTCGCGGCGACGGCGCGGCCACGTCACCGCGTATCCTGTCCGCGCAGATTTCGGTTTGATGGTGTGTACAACCATCAGACCGAAATCTCCGAGAGGACATGTCCCCTCGTGTGTACGAGGCCTAATAGTTGTCCTGTGGACAGATTCTCCCACCTGAACTGTGGATCTCTGCAGCTCCTCCAGAGATACCATGGGGCTCTTGGCTGCTTCTCTGATTAATGCTCTCTATGTCAGGCCTGTCAATTTAGATGGACGGACATTTCTTGGTAGGTTTGCAGTTGTGCCATACTCTTTCCATTTTTGGATGGTGGATTGAACAGTGCTCCATGAGATGTTCAAAGCTTGGGATATTTTTTTGTAACCTAATCCTCCTTTAAAATTCTCCACAACTTTATCCTTGACCTGTCTGGTGTGTTCCTTGGCCTTCATGGTGCTGTTTGTACATTAAGGTACTCCAACAAGCCTCTGAGGGCTTTACAGAACAGCTGTATTTATACTGAGATTAAATTACACACAGGTTGACTCTATTTACTAATTAGTTGACTTCTGAATGCAATTGGTTCCTCTAGATTTTAGCTAGGGGTATCACAGTAAAGGGGGCTGAATACAAATGCACATCACACTTTTCACTAACTTATTTGTAAAAAAAAATGAAAAACATTTATCATTTTCCTTTTCCACTTCACAATTATGTGCCACTTTGTGTTGGTCTATCACATAAAATCCCAATAAAATACATTTACGCTTTTGGTTGTAACATGGCAAACATTTCAAGAGATATGAATACTTTTTCAAGGCACTGTACACCATAGTTTGTGGACTCTTTAACTTTCCTACAGGCTAAATAATATACACTCGTTTGGGTTATTTTCACCAAAAGAAATGTAACAGAATACATTTTGGCCTAAATTGATGAAGAACAATTTATTTATTTTTTTGCAAAAGAAATGAAGAAAAACGTATTTTGTTTACTTTTGTATTTAGCCCATGTGTGCAGCTTGTACATTTATTAAGTGTCAGCCAGGAGATAATCTGAATCTGTTTGGATGTCTGCAAGCTCACTTTAAAATACAGTTGAGGAAATAATGAACAGGTGATTATGTCACATTGAGGGAACATTGTGTTCTAGACAGAAGTACGTACGTACATGCATTCTGCATTACATTAGACACGTGGTGTTCTGTTTAAATCAGTCATAGACTTAAAAATATCACTACAAAATGATAACCTTAGATGGCTTAATTTTGTTGGGATTTGTGGAATGTGTATCCTGAAGTACAATAAAAGAAAATGAAACTTGTCACTGAAAGAATCTTAATAATTTGCCACAAATTAGACAATTAAAGATTGCCCTGGTTTTACCTATCACTTTCTAAATGATAATTTCTTAGAATTCTCAATCTACTCTTAAAAATACTCCCTCCCCTCTCCTAACACATATTCTGACTAACATGTGTAAGAAAAATCTGTATACTTACCTATTTTCAGGCTGCTCCCATCCAATCATATGATCTGTCTCTCCGGTGTCAGCCAGTGACCGCTGCTGGGGAGAGGAGGGAGCGCTGAGAAATGAAGGGTCATCGGGGCCTATGGGTGACATCATCATTCCAGGCATTACCAGCTGTTGCGCTCTCCCCTGCAGATGCCACTGGCTAAGGGATCCACTGGAGCGGACTGAAAATAGGTAAGTATACAGAAACAAATTGTATTTAAAGAAAATAAACAAATTGTATTTAATTTTTTTTAATTTTCAAAAAAATTGTGACAAAAATTTACAACTTGAAAAAACATGCCATGCCTTTTAGTAAATACCTCTTTCTACTTTCCAAAAAGGGGTCATTTGGAGGGTATTTGTACCGTCCTGGCATTTAAAGGGGTTGCATTAGGGTGAAAAAACACCTCGCTGTCACAGGCCCCCCAGCCCCCCCGTTTTACTTACCTGAGCCCTTTCACCTGCTGGGCGCATCCCCCGGTGTCCTCTTCTTCACAGAGTCTCGGCGTTGATTGGATAGATTGATAGCCGCCATTGGCTCCCGCTGATGTCAATCAAATCCAATGACGTGGCCGCTAGGGGGCGGGGTGGAGTCATACACTCTGTGTCTATGGATGCAGAGTGTATGACAGAGAGCCTGCCTGCAAGCTTACCCCCTCAGCAGAGAACTTCCTAGAGGAGGTTAGCTATTGCCTCAAAATATCAGTTCATCAGGATTGATCTATTTTCAAATATATATACCATAGTTTGTAGACGTTTCACTTTAACAAACCAATTAACCTACAATTATTGTGATTTTTTTTTTCTTTACCAAGGACATATTCAAATTCGCACGTCATTAAAATAACATTGTTTTCCATTAGTGCCGTTCACATCAGTGCAGTGCGAATCTAAGCTGTGGGAAAAAAGGGTCCTGTGCGAGTTTGATCCTTATGCGAATTTAGCTCTATATACTATCCCCTGATAAAGTCTAGTGATGTGACGATACGATCGGGATTGGAGCACTAGGTTAACCACTATCTGACGGCAGGAGACGAGCTCAGCGCTCGTGGATGTTACATACCCCAGATTCATTTTTAATGTGAGTTTTTAAGCTGTTTTCCTACCAATAAATGTGTTTACTTTGCAGGGTTATGCGATGTGTCTCCCTTCTTTCATTTTCATTGCCACTGCTATCTTCTGAGTAACCATCTGATACGATCGGGAGGCAAGGAGGATTAAGAGGTGACAAGCAGGGGGTTTATGAACTCGGCGTTCGTGGAGATACGCCTACGATCACTTTTCATGAGTGAGTGCATCACTGTGTGACCTATCTTTGTCCCATTACTGGTTGTGCAGTGTCACGCTATATATATCCTTTTAGTTGTCTTTCTACATGCAATATCTGGTACTGAATCCTCTCAGCTACGCATAGGACACTACAATCATCTACTTTGTGTACATCTAAAGATTGTCAGGCTGTTAGTGCAACAGCTGTGAGGTGAGCTGCTAGCAGACACAAGAGGTGTTCACACTGAAGCTCCCTTCTTTTCAACATGTGTGTTCGGTGTTGGGATCACCACATAGAGACTTATTGTTCAGTTTATGTTATCTAGTTTTTGATTTTTGCCAATCTTTGGCTCCTACTGTATATATGTGACTCACTTTGATTCTTTTGTATGATTCACTTATGTTTTCTTAGCACTTTTTTTATATATCAAATATTATTTGTTGAAGGTTTTTATGTCATTAGATCACGCATTACTTATATTGTGATTTACACATTCAGTATTCACCTAGTGTGCCCATCAGTCACATCTTTAGCCCTTTGTTTCACACAGCGCAGATACCACTATTTATTCATTTAGCTCTATATACTGGCATACCCTGAAATCATGGCGCGATTTTGAATTCGCAGCAGTGTGAACCTAGCCTAATGCCGCGTACACACCATCGTTTTCTGCGATGGAAAAATGCGACGCTTTATGTGCTTTAAAAAAACGTCATTTTTCAAACTTCAATTTGAACAACGACGTAGCATACACACCATCGCTTTTTCACAACGCTCTAGCACAGCGCAGTTCCGTCAATCACGCACGACGTCACTATAAAGGGTCGTTTCCATGCGGAAGACGGCCTCTTTTGCTGATATCGTGTTGCTGCGTGTTAGTAAAAGTTTGGTGAGATACGATTCGTGATTTTCAGTGACTGTGCTTTAAATTTCGTTTTCTGTCGTACAGTTTGTCTATTTGTTGTCGGATCTGTGATACAGTGCTTGTACTAAGGACGTATTTGTTTAGGCATTACGTTTGGTGTGCACGGTGCTGTTTAGCAGGTCGTTCTTCAAAGGCCATTCTTTACTTCAGGGCGTAATTTTTAGTCTGATCTGATTTGACGACCGTTTTCTAGCCATGTTGCGGGTACGAACTCGTCGCCGAGATCGTGCTGTGCTTGTTGTTAGGATGTGTGCTGCATCCCAGCGACGGTCCATGAACAGGGTGAGGAGGAGGTTGTGGACCAAGAACTGGTTGCTACGCAGGGACCAGTTCTCTCATATGCCTCTGCTGCGGGAGATCCGAGAAAATAACCCTGATGATTTCAGGAATTTTCTTAGGATGTCTGACCCCGTATTTCAGCAGCTTTTGGCTTTGGTGTCGCCCTATATCACCAGGCAGGACACCGTTATGCGGGAAGCCATCACTGCTGAGCAGAGGCTAGTTGCTACGTTGCGCTACCTTGCAACAGGGAGAAGTCTGCAGGACTTGAAGTTCTCGACGGGCATCTCCCCCCAGGCTCTGGGCCTCATAATCCCTGAGACCTGTTCGGCCATCATTCAGGTTCTTCAGGAGGACTATGTTAAGGTAAGTGGTGTTCTTTCAATGGTCAAACTAATTCCCAAAAAAAAAAAAAAAAAAATACTTTTCTAATATGCTCAGAATGCTCACTTTGTCTCTATGTATGCTGTTCTACACAATTAGTAAAGCCCTACATGTTTATTTAATTTAGCCAACCTGTCCATCATTCTATGTTGTGGGCAAACCCACCTAGCATAGTCCCTATATTCCCGTTTATTTGTGGCCTCCATTGTAGTGCTGCATTTTGTGTGTCCCTATATCCCCGTTTATTTGTGGCCTCCATTGTAGTGCTGCATTTTGTGTGTCCCTATATCCCCGTTTATTTGTGGCCTCCATTGTAGTGCTGCATTTTGTGTGTCCCTATATCCCCGTTTATTTGTGGCCTCCATTGTAGTGCTGCATTTTGTGTGTCCCTATATCCCCGTTTATTTGTGGCCTCCATTGTAGTGCTGCATTTTGTGTGTCCCTATATCCCTGTTTATTTGTGGCCTCCATTGTAGTGCTGCATTTTGTGTGTCCCTATATCCCCGTTTATTTGTGGCCTCCATTGTCCAAACCCCCCCCCCCCCTAGATTTTTGAAATACATACTAATAATTATTTTTCTTATTTAGATATTTTTTGGGGGGTTGTTTCTCATCTCATCTTGAGCCCCACTCCCCCTAAATATATTTTTTCAACATCAGAGGGGGGTGATTAATATGCTTAATTGTTCACATGTTATTTTTTAATACTAACCTTTTTTGTGGAATTGTTGGTGGGATCCCTTGTAATTTTAGCTATATTCTGTTTAAAATCTTTGTTCTAATGTTTTTTATTTTTTCTTTCTATCCAGTTCCCCACCACGCCACAGGAATGGCAGACTGTGGCAGCGGACTTCTCCCAGCGTTGGAACTTTCCGAACTGTGGAGGAGCCATTGATGGCAAGCACATCCGCATTGTGCCCCCACCCCATAGTGGATCCCATTTCTTCAATTACAAGGGGTTCCACAGCGTTGTTTTGATGGCGGTGGTCTCTGCAAATTACGATTTTTTGTACGTGGATGTTGGGAAAAATGGCCGGATGTCGGACGGCGGTGTCTTTGCGGAGACGGAGTTCGCACAACGGCTTCGGTTGGAGGACCTAGGATTGCCACCTGCGGAGGAGAACGAAGAGGGTCTGCCCTTCGTGTTTGTAGCAGATGAGGCTTTTGGTTTGGGTCCCCACCTCATGAGGCCATTTCCCGTACGCACCCTCACCCATGAGAGGAGGGTTTTTAATTATCGGCTGGCCAGGGCAAGACGTGTGGTAGAGAATGCCTTTGGAATCATGGCCAGCCGATTCAGATTGTTTTTAACAGCAATAAACATGGCGGAATACAAGTGGAATTACATCATACTATCTTGTTGCATTTTGCACAATTTTTTGAAAAGAAATTCTCAAACGTACCTGACGGTATTGCCTGATGAGGCTGATCTTGTGGCTCCGGAGCCGGGACATCAGGCTAGCCATAGAGGCTTGGCCCCCCAAACCGCACGTGCAGTGCGTCAATCCTATGTGGACTATTTTATGGGGAGGGGGGCCATTGCAATGCCTGATCTTGTTTAAAAAAATAAATTTACTTTTTGTTTGATGAAACAGTGTTTATTTGTTTGATTTTAGTTATTTGTAAGTTTTGGGGGGTAATGTTTCTTTTTCGTAGGTTCTCATCCAGCCATGTGTTTGGGATGTAATAAATTCCCATGAGTGTTAAATCTTAATAACTCTACAAATATGCCTGAGTAATTGAATGAGTCTGCATTGATACCAATAACTACACACAAATTGTTTGGAGTCCAAAATGTTATTTATTTGTTACTTTGTTAGTTTTGATTAGTACAACAAATCAATATTTTTATTTTTTTGGTCTTTTTTGATTATTACAAAATATAATATAATTTTATTTTTTTTTTGGTCTTTTTTTATTATTACAACATATAATATAATTTGTTTTTTTTTTTTGGTCTTTTTTTATTATTACAACATATAATATAATTTTTTTATTTTTTTGGTCTTTTTTGATTATTACAACATATAATTTTTTTTTTTTTTTTTTTTTTTTTAAATTCAAGGAAAAAAGAAAATACACCAAAAATTAAACCCTCCCCAAAACATTAATAACATTTTTAAGCTGCCGTTCCAGCGTCTTTGCTTTGTGACGTATTTCACGGCAGGCCAGACGTATGTCCTCAACTTGGGCCCTGCAGGTGAGAACCTCGCCGATGAGGAGCTGGGCACTATACGTGTCCAGTCCCTGACCAGCCCGATTTCCTCCTGAAATGTGGAACCAAAACATGTGTTAAAAGATTGTATGCCTATATCTATATTCACAGAAAATGTGGTAGATGTTACTTTACCGGATGTTGAGGCAGGTTCCTCTTCCTCTACATCCCTCGGGGGTGTGGCTTGATTGGCTTGTGCCTCCTGCCTTTGTGCTTCATTGTGCCCTACAAGATTGAAGAAAGGGAAAACATGAGGTTCAACCATTACGAGCGGCATGAAATGACACCCAAAAAATAATAAATGCTAAACAAAAGGTCACTATTGTTGATTTTTTAACAATTATCAATAAAATAGACCAATATTTAATCCATTCACAAAGTAATGTCAAATCAGTTAACACAATTTTTAAGTTTAGATATGTAAGCTAAACAAGTCTCCCCTGGATCTGCTCACCCCTGTGTGTGACCCAACATAGGTTGTGATTGTGACAAACAATTGTGCTACTGAGTACACATGTTCAATAAAAAAAGGAGTAGCAAACGCTCCTTTTTGTGAATCTCAAGGTATTTACGTTTCTTCTAAAATAAGCTGAAACACATTTCCATCTATTCCAGAATTGAATACACCTTTTTTTTAAGCCCCAAAAATGTCACAACTTTCATATTTGTGTCGACTAATTGGTCATAGGAGTCGTCGTTCATTCGCCCACAATTCCTAAATTTACGATTTTTGTTCAGATACAGTGCTTCAACTCCCCTTTGCACATGCCAACTAGGCATGATGCCATTTCTCATTAATATGGTATTGGATTATTGAAAGTCACCGAATGAACGACGACTACGACGACTGCATCATGCGTCCACATTCATAATATTCATTTTATGGTCAACCTGGCCCCAAAAAAAAAATGGCACAAAGAACACACCAAAATAATTAAATACACATGGAAAAAACTTACTTCTTCTTCGAATCACCCTATTAATTCTGTAAAGTTGGTGGGGTTCCCTTTTTTTTAAATCCGACCACCTTTTGCGCAGGTGCTCTCTGCTCCTGGTTTTCCCAAACTTCCGCTGGAGCCTACGGATGACCTTCTCCATAATTTTGGCTTTAACTTTATTGGGATGCATGTAGGGGCCATGCTTGGCATCATAGTCCTCCCTCCTCAATATGGTGACCATCTCCACCATTTCATTAAAGCTCATGTTGGAGGCTCTGCAGCGGAATCTGCGGCGTGTTTGGGCCTGGCCTGCCTCCTGGCTAGAGCTAGAATACACCTCCATGTTGTCCATCTTTTCTCACTCACCAAACGACAGAGAAGGGGCGTGGAAAGGACGATACCGAACGTCAGGGGCGGGGTGTCGTGCGGAGCGTCACGCGTGCGTAGTGTAAAAGGGATGGGACGTGTTTGGAAACGGCCTGCATAGTCTGTGGAAGAAGTCGTAATTCCCGATCTTTCCTAACGACGAGACGTAAGTTTTTAATTCCGACTTTATTATAGTGAATAGGGAATGAGTTTGTGGGCTAGTTAGGGGAAGTAAGCTAGTGCCTTTAATTACATTATTGTTTTGGCTTCTGTTTCATGTGCAGAAAGAATGGATGCCTTCAAGGATGCGGACTTCCTGACAGAATTCATCCAAAAATGGAAGGAACATCCAGTTCTGTGGCAAACCAAAAGCACACTAAATAAAAACAAAGATGCCAGGGAGAAAGCTAGACAGAGCATGCTTGTTTTTTTGAAAACAAGGGTCCCCAACGCCACAACAGCCACTGTGAAAAATAAAATCAATTCCATCAGGGGCACCTACAGGGCCCAACGGGTCCAAGTCCTGGCCTCAATGAGGTCTGGGGCTGCAGCTGACTCCATATACAAACCAACCCTGTGGTACTATAGTCAGCTGCAGTTCCTGGACGACCACATTGAGACCAGGACATCCATGTCTACCCTTCCCCCAAGAGGTAGCTCCCAGCTTCCCAGCAGCCAATCCTCCAGTGTTCCCTGCAGACAGGAGCAGACAAGCTCGGAGGAAGAGGAAGAGTTCCTGGAGGACCCCAATTGTGAGCCGTGGAGAATGGTATGTGTTTTTTGTTTGAATTTAGTTAGTATATGACAAGTATAGTAATAATGGTAAATGTATGTTACTATTGTTTTAAATTCTATGTGAATCTCGTAAGTTTAGGGATAGGATCAATAGTCAGTAGTGGGAAAACATGATGGGGTCAAAATGGGCAAATTAATAATGTTGATGAAGGAGTGGGTGGCATTTTCTGATAGGCCAGTAGGGGGGGAGTAACGCAATACACCTGCAAGGGGTCCCAGATGGAAGACACCCTTTTTGAGTACTATCTAGTTGACACTAAATTGATTAAATGAATTTTTGGGGAAAAGGACACTTATTTACTAAATTAGGCATGCAACAACCCACATAATTCCAGGGGGACCATGTCTGAAGGTGTTTAAGGGGCCACATAATTAAGGATGGCGACCCTGTGTGTAATATATATTGACATTCAATTTGCATCACTCATGATTGTAAAAATGTGTGTGATTAATGACAAACACAAATAACATATGTTCCTTTTTTTCATACACAGGCAGACCCAAGCCAGGAAGAGCCAGGGAGCCAGGAACAGCCAGGGCCCACAGGGAGCCAGGAAGAGACAGGGCCCACAGGGAGCCAGGAGGAGCCAGGGCCAACTGCAAGGCAGGAGGTGGCAGAGCCCACTGGGAGCCAGGAGGTGGCAGGCCCCAGTGGGACCCAGGAGGCACGCCGGCGGGATACCATCTCCCGGATCCCTCCATTCCGCAATCCCAATAAACGGCTCAGGAGTATGCGACAAATGGAGGAGGAGACCCAGGGCCTGCTTCGCCAAGCTACTGCAGCCATCCGAGAGCCACCCAGTGAAGTTGAGGGGTTCGCAGCGCTCATTGCAGCCAAGATGTACAATCTGGAGCAGAGCCAGCGTGTGCGCTGCGAACTCCTCATCTTCCAAGCCATAACCATGGCATCCCTGGGGCAGCTCGATGACGACACCCACATTGTGCGGATTGCTCCTCCTGTCCTTGCTGCTCCTCCTGCTCCTGCTCCTGCTCCTGCTCCTGCTCCTGCACCTGCTCCTGCTCCTCCACCTGCTCCTGCTTCTCCACCTCATGAGGCTGCTATGGCTCCTGCCACCTCATCTCCTCCAGGAACCCAGCCCCCAAGGACTCGGGCTACCGGGAAGGCTGCAGGGAAGACTGCAGGGAAGGCTGCTGGGAAGAAAAGGGCGAAGAAATAATACGGTGCCCCTGATGGAATTTTAATGTGGACTCACAGGCTGTATTTGTGGCTTCGGGGACCCTTGTTTTCAGAAAAAAACAAGCATGCTCTAAAGTGCTGCCTACCTTGGCATCTTTGTTTTTATTATGTTGTGTTTTTGGGTTGCCACTTTTTTTTTTTCAAAATTTTTATGAAGACTAAAATAAAAATTAATTTTTCTGCCAAATTTCAACATGTTTCTTTATTGTAGATTTGAGAGATCAGTATTGAGTGGGCAGACCCATTACAAAATAAATAATGCAAACATTAACAAGGTAAAAAAAACATGCTTGTGGGTGAGTTAACTAAAAAATTAGGTTGTTGCAGACACTTCACACACTCCTAAATAAAAACAAAATAGAGATTACTAATCAAATTGGTGACAAAAATTAAAACAAAAAAAAAAAAGGTGGACCAATATATATATTTAAAATGTTTAAGATGGAAGATACAACTAAATAACAGAACACAAACATAAACATTATCAAACAAGAAAGAAACTAATTAAAAGCTTGTCATAACTATGCAACAAGATCAGCCGCAACAAACGTCCATTTCTGGGTAGCAGTTAAAAGCAGGGGTTAAAGAAGCGCTTTATTTTCTTGTCTATAAGCTGAAAAACACCTTAACGAATGTGCTGATTCCATTCTGAACAGTCGTTTTACATGAATGAGCGCTGCCGTCTCCTAACTTGCTTCTGAGCATGCGCGGGCTTAAATCGACGTTTTTACGTACACACGGTCAATGTTTAGAACACAGAAAACGATGTCGGCCAAAAACGACACATAAAATTGAAGCATGCTTCAATTTTTTTCTGTCGTTTTTTAGAAGACATAAAACGACGTTTTTGCTCACACACGGTCAATTAAATTGACGTTTTTGAAAATGACGTTTTTTTCCATCGCAGAAAACGATGGTGTGTACGCGGCATTAGAGAAAATAGCCTTAAGGACATTGAACAGGAGAGGTAAAGAACATTCAACCAGTGGAGAAAAGGCCAGACAATATAGGCTAAGAACAGTTGACCAGAAATGGAAATAATATGAGGGAGACCTCTGCAATATGTACAAAGTGTATGAATACTTCTAGGCTCACCACCGACAGTGTAATGAATAAGTGAACTCCTATACAAAATGAATGCAATGTTGCGGAGATGGAACTCATGTGAAGGGTTTCCGTCAAGTAAACTTGGAGTTTCATCTCTGCAACGTTGTATAAATTCTGTATAGCAGTTCACTCTCTGCAGTTGATTATTCATTACACTGTGGGTGATGATGTGCAGTGCAGATGTTTCCCACGTATTATTTCCTCTTCTGGTCAATTGTTCTTAGCCAGTACTGTTGAGCTATTTTTTCTACTGGTCAAATGTTTTTATATTCTTCTGGTTAAATTTTTTTAAAGGGATAGCTCACTTTTACCAAAAAACTGACTATGCAGCTAAGGGACACATGGGCCTATTACATACCTCCTGAAGCCTGATGGAAAATCTCCCAGAGATTGCATCACCCCATCCTGCTTTGTTGGTAGGACATAACTAAGAGACTTAGGGGCAGATCCACAAAGAAATTACGCCGGCATATCTACTGATACGCCGGAGTAATTTCAAAATTCCTGCGTCGTATCTTTGTTTTGAATCCTCAAAACAAGATACGACGACATCTCGGCTAGATCCGACAGGCGTACGTCTTCGTACGGCGTCGGATCTTAGATGCAATTTTCCGGCGTCCGCTAGGTGGCGTTTCCGTCGAATTAGATTACCAGATACTGCGGACATAATGCATTAGATTACCAGATACTGCGGACATACTGCACAAGATTACAAGATACTGCGGACATACTGCATTAGATTACCAGATACTGCGGACATACTGCACAAGATTACCAGATACTGTGGACATACTGCACAAGATTACCAGAGACTGCGGACATACTGCACAAGATTACCAGATACTGCGAACATACTGCATTACTTGTCCTGCGACTTGGGACTTCAACGTTGCATGACAAGTCGTACCCCATGATTTCCAATGAGAACCGTTCATATCTGTGTGACTTCAAGTCACAGCAACTTCAAAGTAGTTCCTGCACTACTTTGGTCCCACTTTTATGCAACTTGAGGTCCATAGACCTCCAGAATACAGAGGCATTGCTTTAAGTTGCATCAAAATTTCGGAAGAATTGTGCAACTTTCAGGCTGCGTTAGCCTGAAAAGCCTGAAAGTCGCAAGATTCTGCCACAATTTTTTGCTGCGATTTTGCAGCAACTTGAAGCAATGCCTGTGTATTTTGGAGGTCTATGGACCTCAAGTCACATCAAAGTGGGACAAAAGTAGTGCAGGGACTACTTTGAAGTCACTGTGAACGGTTCTCATTGGAAATCATCGGGTCCGCTTGAAAAGCGTTTTTTTGTGCATGTGAACTGCATTCTGATTGGCCAACTGCACAGTTATCTTTGCTAGCCATCAGATTTGTGGAAACAGATGTGACGGCCGCTTTAATAAGCGGGGGGGGGGATTTGGAGTTGACGGCCGCTATTTTCGCCGCACATTAAGTATATGGACGGGCCGCCACTGCTTAGCTTACAACATGTAACAAATGTTTTCATTTTTTTTAATGCCTCAAAGAGAGCACTATGACCTACAGCAGGCATGTCCAAAGTCTGGCCCGCGGGCCGTATGCGGCCCTTGTTCCGGTTTAATGTGGCCCCCCTGGTAATTTATATATCTTTTGCTGCCCTACTAAAGATATATACTGTATTTAGCGGCGCTACCTCTGAGGGGACAGGGAGGGGGAATAACAAGCATTTACTCAGCAGCATCTGTACTAGGAAGTTCTGTCTCCTGGGCTGGCATTGGACGACTGTTCTGTTTATCATAGAAGGCAGGACTTGCTATTAAAAGAGGCAGCTGAGAAAACAGGAGATTCTCCTGCATGTAATCTGTTAGTGCTTGTCCCGCCCCCCCTCCCTGTCCCCTCCGAGGCTGCAAATGGGCATAGATCAGGCTGCACTGATGGCAATAGTGAGGCTGCAATTCTGGCAATGGGGAGCCTGCATTGATGGCCACTGATCCTTATTTTGCTTCACAGTTCTTTATTTAAAATTGTTTTTTTGCCCCTGAAACTTCCCTTTTAAAGTGAAGGTGCGTGTTATACGCCGAAAAAAGGTATACATAAAAAAACACTCCCGAGCTCATCCTTAGTCTTGAGCGGCGCTCTGGGATTCGTTGGGGTCACAAAAGATATACATCTATATAGATATCTATATCTATAGATAGATAGATAGATAGATAGATAGATAGATAGATAGATAGATAGATAGATAGATAGATACATACATACATACATACATACATACATACATACATACATACAAATAACACGCCCAAGCTCATCTCTTCACCACACACAGCCACAAAGGCAGGAAAATTCTTGTTGGGCAATGTATTGGTGCTTGAACAAACACACTTAGACCGAATTTTAATGTTTCAAAGAATGTCAGGCAAAAATGGTCGGCCCTCACGCATTAAATCTGACCCTCTTTGAAAAAAGTTTGGACACCCCTGACGTACAGCATGGGTGCTCAACCTGTGGCCCTCCAGCTGTTGCAAAACTACAATTCCCATCATGCCTCTGCCTTTGGGAGTCATGCTTGTAACTATCAGTGACCTGCAATGCCTCATGGGACTTGTAGTTCCGCAACAGCCGGAGGGCCACAGTTTGAGTGCCCATGACCTACAGTATATCTCTATGTGACTTTAGGTACATTTATGTATAAATAAAAATTCTGCATTGTGAAATGTACTTTGTTAATTCTGGAATTTAAAGTTATTTTTCTATTGGTACATTTATTGTGATAACAGGTTTGTCATTTAAACCACGAATGAAAGCCAGAACATAAATTCAGAGTTGAATTATTCTCTACATTTTTTAAGGGATATCTATACTGTATATATAAAATTAATGGTAATAAAGAGTCAAGGATTAGCCTACTCTAATTTTAGTTTATTCTGTGCACATTTTCATTTTAGTGTTTAGTGTGTTTTCCCAAAGGAAACAAAACAACTGTTTTTCTAACCAACAGTCTCTCATCTCATATCGTCTTAGCTTTAGAGGGATAGTGAGCTCTAATTGCCTTTGCATGCATGCATACATATTAGGGATTACAGTACAAGTTGCAGCCTCCCTCACAGTCACTGACATAACTCTCAGATCATTTGAAGGCCATCGGTATTTAGCAGTAAAATAAACATAGCTAGCACAATTTCTTAAGCGTTTTCATAGAAAATCAATTTCATTAATCAATAAACAAAAATGGTCTCAAGCTTATATTGGCCCATTTGAATATAAAGAACTAAAAACATTGTTCTATAGTTTCATGTGTAGCACTACCCCCGTAGGAGATGCTGGTTATTTTTGGGTGGCACGTTACCTCTATATTCTCGCTGTCCAGGATGAAAAGAGAGCCTGAAGAATTTCAATGTCCACACAATGCACTTCTTTTTCTTGGGTTTATTTTGCAGAACTTCAGTAGAAAAAAAGGATAAGGGGTGGAAAAGGTAGATAGGTTCAGGTGCACAGTCACAAATAAGGAAACACTCCTGCTTCCAGCAAACAGTTATTGTCGCCACTCTAGACAGAGTGGGTATTGCTCACCCGGATAGGTTCCTCTCACTGGCCTAGCAGCCGGGATGGCGCACAAAGTAAAGTACAGTCTCTGCCACAGACCTTCCTTTATGAGGAGACACTTTGGTCCAGAATCCTCTGCCACAGGATTCAGCACCCAGATCTCTTTAGCTTAGCTTTGGTAGAACTTTTAGGCCCGACAGGCAACACTCTCCAGCCTCTCGGTGTGCGGTGATTCCTTCGATGAAGTTTCCAGGCCTTCTCCTAATGTACCAGTCTCTTGCATGGCCCCTTCCAGAATAGGTACTCCCCTGGCTTCCTTCATCAAGTGGCTTCCTCCCGCAGGATCAACAGCACAGATAGAGACTTGGCCTTCCAAGCCTTTAGCAGGACGCTGCCTTAATCCCAGGCTGCGGTCCATGGTCAGGGAGTAGGGATAGGCTTTTTGTGCCCTGACACCCCCCCCCCTCTTTTACTTAGATGTCCTAGCTTTTTCTTTTTGCTCTTGGGAACTGGATACCCCCAGCTTGTTGGTAAGCGCTTAGACGCGAGTTTCACAACTCGCATTCGGCGCTCTATAAGTATTTATTCCAATCCAATCCAATCCACAGGATCACCTTTGCAAGGCAGGCCCTAGCCAGACTACTGGGCCCACAAACAAAGTCACAGCCCCGGGCCAACGTGGTCCCAGAACCAGGATTCAGGACACACACCTCAGGCCAGGCGGGCCACGACAGCCCCCGACGACGACCTCGCCCTAATGGCATCTGTCCCTTAAGTACCCCTCCCCGGCATGCTCTCTGGGGACCCTGATGTATAGGGGGAGGCTCTCTGGGGACCCTGATGTATGGGGGGAGGCTCTCTGGGGACCCTGATGTGTGGGGGAGGCTCTCTGGGGACCCTGATGTAAGTGGAGGAGGCTCTTTGGTGACCCTGATGTATGGGGGAGACTCTAGGGACCCTGATGTATGGGGGGAGGCTCTGGGGACCCTGATGTATAGGGGAGGCTTTCTGGGGACCCTGATGTATGGGAGGGGGGCTCTCTGGGGACCCTGATGTATGGGGGAGGCTCTCTGGGGACCCTGATGCAAGAGAGGGCTCTCTGGGGGCATTCGTCTGTGTGTGTCGGGAACGAGTGCGACAAAGGCAAGATAATTCTTGTTGGGCAGTGTATTAGTTGCTCAAACAAACACACACACACAAAATTTGAATGGTTCAAAGAATGTCAGGCAAAATGGTCGGCCCTCACCCATGTTCACTTCATCAAATCTGGCCCTCTTTGAAAAAAGTTTGGACACCCCTGACTTAGAGTATTACTGTGTGACAGTTCTTTTGGATGTCTACACAAGGGAGGCTTGTACAGGTAAATAACATGCTTATAGTACATGTAATGAACACATGTATGGAAAATTGTTGTTGAAATTAATGGTCTGGGGACAGAATGTCTTTAAAGAGCAATTTGAGGTAAAAGGTGAAATCAGTGAAATACTAATGCTATGAAGCAAACATTGCAACATTGCACTTGATTAACCCTAATCTGACTTCTGTCTAATTCACTGCAGCAAGACTTTCACAGAGCATATAACATGGTTAGAGGTAGAGCTGTACTATTTTTTAAAGATTCACATCCATTTAAAGTGGACATAAACTCAAAAAAAATATGATTTTTTTTATTCCTATAGAGACATCTACAAATATTAGGTGTGCCTATGCCAGTAAGTCTACCTGAATGAGGTTCTTTCCATATGTTTAACTAATTCCCAAGATGCTTCTTTCACCACTTGACAGTCATTTTTATGTCAAAATTGAGAAAATCAGTTTTCAAACATCTTAATATTTTTTAAACAGACAATGTTGATAGAGTAGGGTAACACTTTCAATAGTGTGTAATACTGAACTCTTCTTCTGCCCCACATCCAATCACTGTCCAAATAATGGTGCCTTAACCTCTGTAACATCTCCAAAATATGACCCTTCTAAAACCAATGACACCATAAAGCTACTAATTCACTCCCTGGTTATCTCCTGTCTCCAGTATTGCAACTCCCTCCTCGATGGCTTACATTTACATATGCTATCCTTCCTTCAGTCCATCATGAATGCTGCTGCCAGACTCATCCACCTTACCAACTGTTCCGTGTCTGCTATCCCTCTCTGCCAATCCCTCCATTGACTTCCACTCACCCAACAAATAAAATTCAAAATGCTAACAACCTCCAGCAAAGCCATCCTAAACTCTGCCCCCGGATACATTAGTAACCTTGTTTTAAAATACCAATCAAACCTTCTCTTCGTTCCTCCTTGGACCTCCTGCTCTTTAGCTCCCTTATCACCTCCTCCCACACTCACCCCCATGACTTCTCCTGAGTCTCTCCCATCCCCTGGAACTCCTTATCCCAATCTGTCTGACTATCTCCTACTCTTCCCACCTTTACATGATCCCTGAAAACCCATCTTTTCAGAAAAAGCCTATAAGGCCCATCTCTTACTAATAAACTGCACTTTTACTTTCTCCATCAGCTTGTCCCCCACATTTGTTACCTTTTGTATCACTTGACCCTCCCTTTTAGATTGTAAACTTTATTGAGCAAGACCCTCTGATTCCTCTTACAATGAGTTGTATTGTAATTGTACTGTCTCCTTCCATTTTTTAAAGTGCTGCACAAACTGTTGGCGCCATACACTGTAAATCCTGCATAATACTAATAAATAATAATAACAGAAAATCAAATGACATATAAGAAGTGCGCATAACATATGAATCCCAACTGGCTTCCTTAGATTATAAAATCATGTAATTATACTAGGAAAACATGCTGATCCTGCAACTCCTATAAGATCCAGGGTAGTCAGAAGTGGTATAGAGAGAAACAAAACTAGGAGGATGCAAGTATTGCATTAAAATTGTAGTTTTGTATGATAAATAGCTCACATAAAGTTAAACAAATATTGATGAACTCATCTGGATTATCCAAGGTGTGCTTTAGAACATCTTTGGAGTTTGACACATATTACTGGGCTCTGAGGTGTCTTGCACATGGCTCTTGCTCACTGGACCCGCCAAGAAGTGCAGCGTCTACAAGTCTACCCAGACTGTAATGGATTTATATTTTATTTCTACAAAATAGGGGATAGTTTTATGTCATTTTTATTATAAAATCTTTTTTTTTACTAGTAATGGTGGCAATCAGCGATTTTTATCGTGACTGCGACATTATGGCGGACACATCTGACACTTTTGACACCATTTTGGGACCATTGTAATTTTCACAGTAATTAGTGCTATAAAAATGCACTGATTACGGTGAAAATTACACTGGCAGTGAAGGGGTTAACCACTAGGGTGCGCTGAAGGGGTTAAGTATTCCCTAGGAAGTGAGTCTTACTGTGTGGAGGCGTTGCCTGGCGTGACACGTCACTGATCATCTGTTCCAGTGACAGGGAACAGACGATCAGTGACACTGCCACTAGGAAGAACAGGGAAAGGTTTGTTTACACTTACCACTCCCTGTTCTTCAGCTCTGTGAACCAATCGCGGGACACCGGCGGCGCTCAGGGTCCGCAGGTCCTGCGGTCACGGAGCTCAGGACCGGGTCGCAAACGCGCTGCCAGTGGCGCACGTGTGACCCACGGCTGGGCATCTTCAAGGAGACGTAGAGGTACGTGAATATGCCCAGCCATGCCTCTCTGCCGACGTATATTGGCGTGAAGCAGTCCTTAAGTGGTTAAAGATCCTGCATGTACAAACAAAATCCACTTTGATCTATAAGAGATGCACTTGGCATGTGAGTCCTGTTGTGGGCTGACAACACATATAGTGCTGTAAAAAAAAGTACTTGCCCCTTCCTGATTTAAAATTTTTTGCATAGTTGTCTAAAAATGTGTTTAAAATGTAGTTAATCACTGTACATTCGTGATTTTTGAAGGATGGGGGGGGGGGGGGGTTTTTGTCACATAGGGCCAAGTAGGTTTGAACAGCTTTTATCCCTTAATAAATAAAATCATTTAAAAACTGCATTTTTATTTACTCAGGTTATCTTTGTGCAATATTAAAATTCTGTTGATGATCTGAATCATTTAAGTGTGACAAATAAGCCAAAAAATAAAAAATTTAGGAAGGGGGCAAATACTTTTTCACAGCACTGTAGCTTTATTGTAGACTGAGTGGTGTCAACCCTGCCCATTGTTTTTTGCTAAGCTGCTCAAGCACCCCACTTTCAGGTCTCTACAGCACAAAGGCTTACCATTTTGCATTTCAAGATAAGAACTAAGAGGGCCTTTTGAGATAACACAGGAAGTGTGGCGAGGACACAGAACAGTTTTTGCACTTAAACAGATATAAAAAATGCTTTCAGTGGTATATTTTACAGACCAAAAGGGAGAAAAGATATTTATTTTTATAGTTTATGCACACTTTAATTATACATGGTTCCTTTGGGTGTTAGGATATTTGCTAGGGTTAGGTTTGGTTGGGTTATGCATTAAGTGACAGGTTAAATATATGTTAGGGGATTTTTTTAGGGGTTTTTAAGTGTTCAGGGCATGTTTAACTGCTTGCCGACCAGCGCACGACAATATACGTCAACAGCATGGCACAGACAGGCAGAAGGTCGTATATTTACGTCCTCTTTAAGAAGCGGCATTGTGGACGCGCGCGCGCCGCAAGCTCCGTGACTCCGACCGCGGGTCCCGCAGACTCGATGTCCGCAGGCATACCCGCGATCGTGTAACGGTGAGGAAGAAGGGGAAATGCTTATGTAAACAAGCATCTCTCCAGTCTTCCTAGTGACAGGACAGTGTCCACAGCTTCCTGTAATCGGAAGCGGTGATCACTATCGTGTCAAACACAGTCCATCCCCCCTACAGTTAGAAGCACTCCCTAGGGCACACTTAACCCCTTTAGCGCCGCCTAGTGGTTAACCCCTTCACTGCCAGTGTCATTTTCACAGTAATCAGTGCATTTTTATAGCACTGATTGCTGTAAAAATGACAATGGTCCCAAAAATGTGTCAAAAGTGTCCGATGTGTCCACCACAAAGTCACAGTCACAATAAAAATCACAGATCGCCGCCATTACTTGTAAAATAAAATAATAATAAAAATGCCATAAAACTATCCTCTAAAAAATGCCCTATCCCCTATTTTGTAGACTTTATGGGCCAGATCCACATACATTTCGATCGGCGCAGCGTATCAGAGATACACTACGCCACCGTACCTTACCTGGCGTATATTCGAATCCTCAGCGAGTTCGCGCCGTAAGTTACGGCGGCGTAGCGGATTTCAAATTGGGCGGGTTGGGGGCGGGTTTCATTTAAATGAAGCACGTCCCCGCGCCGAATGAACTGCGCATGCGTCGTCCCGAAATTTACCGCCGTGCATTGCGCTAAATGACGTCGCTAGGACGTCATTTTTTTAACTTAGATGTGAGTTACGTCCATCCCTATTCACGGACTACTTACGCACAAAAAAAAAATATTCAAATTTCAACGCGGGAACGACGGCCATACTTAACATGGCAAGTCTATCTATACGCCTCAAAATACCAGCTTTAACTATACGCCGGAAAAAGCCGACTACAGACGACAATAGAAAATGCGATGGCCGCGCGTATGTTCGTGGATCGTCGCAAATCGCTCATTTGCATACCCGATGCGGAAAACGACGCGAACTCCACCCAGTGGACGAAGCCGTACGCCTGTCGGATCTTACCCAGATGCCGTCGTATCTTGGTTTGAGGATTCAAACTAAAGATACGACGCGGGAAATTTGAAAGTACGCCGACGTATCAGTAGATACGCCGTCGTACTTCGTCTGTGGATCTGGCCCTATAACTTTTGCACAAACCAATCAATATACGCTTATTGAGATTTTTTTACCAAAAATATGTAGAAGAATACGTATTGGCCTAAACTGAGGAAATTTTTTTTTATATATTTTTTGGGGATATTTATTATAGCAAAAAGTAAAAAGTATTGCATTTTTTCAATATTGTCGCTCTATTTTTGTTTATAGCGCAAAAAATTAAAACCGCACAGGTGATCAAATACCACCAAAAGAAAGCTCTATTTGTGGGAAAAAAAGGACGTCAATTTTGTTTGGGAGCCACGTCGCACGACCGTGCAATTGTCAGTTAAAGCGACGCAGTGTCGAATTGCAAAAAGTGGCCTGGTCTTTGGCCAGCAAAATGGTCCGGGGGTTAAGTGGTTAATAAGTTAAAGCTGAAGCCCAGGTAGATATAACATACACAAATGAATGTAGCTCTATATTCTTTAATACATCATTAATTGTATTATTTTCAATGCAAGTAGTGTAAGGCCTTGTACACACGATCAGTCCAAACTAATGAAAACGGACTGATGGTCTGATGGTCTAATGGACTGATGGACTGATGGTCTGATGTGCCTACACACCATCGGTTCAAAAACCGATCGAGTCCAACACGGTGACGTTAAACACAACGATGTGCTGAAAAAAACGAAGTTCAATGCTTCCAATCATACGTCGACTTGATTCTGAGCATGTGCAGGTTTTGAACCGATGCTTTTGCGTACTAACCATCAGTTTTGACCGATCGGTCAGCCGTCCATCAGTCCGATTTTAAAGCAAGTTCTAAAACTTTGGTCTGAAGGACAAAAGTCTGTTGGGGCATACACACGGTAGGTTTGGACTGATGAAACTGAACTTCAGTCCGTTTTCATCAGTTTGGACTGATCGTGTGTACAAGGCCTAAGTTCCTATATTTGCTCCCCATAGCCTCCTGCAATCCCCTGTACAACAACACTTTGATAGGGCTTATATTGCCAGAGCAGCATCTGAGCAAAGGGGGCAGCTGATAGGTAGAGCAGCAATGCAGGCACAATTAGTAGGTTGGTGGAAAGATCCTTGTCCCAACTCTTTATAGCCAGTAGTGGAATCCTTGCTCTGCTCCTCCTTGACAGGAACCTCTCCCTAGCGCTAATTACACACTTCCTAACCTGTGAGGATCCTGTCCCTACTCTAGCAACTGCACAAATGCACCCAGACGTATTGAGACAGTGCTATTTATGTGCATTACCTTTACTAAAGATGTGCACAGAGGTCAGTAGCATCCAATCAAACAGCTGCTCCCCTGATGACACCTATGGAACTTCAGAGGAACAAAGCTCTCAACCTTTATTCCCTCTGTACAGCAGCCAGATGAACAATGCAATCTGCAGTGGGGAGCACAAACTACACCTGCCTACATGTATTTATCTGTATGCCTGGAGTTTAGATTTAAAGCCTAATAAGATTATAGTTATTGTTTTTACATCTGCATTTTTGCACTTTTTTCTTGTTCTTTGTGCCAAAAACGTATCATTGAAAACTACCAATGCTGGACTCCCAGTGCTGTAAACAAATGTATCAAGAATTCTACCCATGAATACCTTATATGTAGTTACACTGTCATTCACCATGATAATTCAACACACACAAATGCACAGTATTTCAGGTGGGATATGGTCATTGTTCAGGTGTTTAGAGAAGCCAATAAAAGGCCATAGTTATCCAAGAACAGTCAAGGGAAATCATAAAGGGTAACCATGACATTATTTAGCATTTCATTATGCCTCCGCATGACAAATGTTGGTACAGGTGACAGATTCGAACATAAAAGAAATATAAGCTCAGTTGAAAAGACAACACCACATCCCAGTTTGTTGTGGATCAAAAAAGATAGAAAAAGAATTGTGACTTTAAAGGTGCTGAAACCTCCTCTCAGAGTGACTACAAGTGGAAGAACATATGTTAAAAGTGATTTTTTATTACAAAATTTATAAAAACAGTGTAATGTTAGGAAAAGACATTCTTTTTAAAACAAGGGACTATATAGGGATAATAATTCTAATCATATGCACCCCTGAAGATTGTGAAATCTCCATATGTATGTATACAATATATATTAGTTATTATATCACAATTTTACAAGAGACAATGTCATATGACATTGGGAGAAATATCACATCCCAACGTGTTTCGCCGCGTCTGATTCTTCCAGGGCTCAAAAAAATGGGTGCGATAAGAGAACGTTGCTTTGGAGGAACAAGTATCACTTAATCACTCAATCACTGCGATGATACATTGGGTGAAAGGTTTGGAACACCAAAACAGATGCAGCGACCAGAGGCACCCCTCCACCCCCCCCCCATAGAGAAGCCACTGGCCCAATATTCAATATATGTGGATAGTACCACTGCTGGTATAAATACATTAGAAGTGTCTGAATCTTTTAGGGGTCCTGAATCTGAGCTTCAAAACATCTGCTGCCATAGATGTTCCCCACAGACCAGCTGTTATTCAGTATGATGCCTACATCAGAGCATCCCTAAACGGGTACATGAATGTGGGACACGCATTGCATGCAGAGGTGCACTAAGACCAGAGTGTATTTATGAACACTTCCTCCTCAGTGCAGCTGAGCTCCCTCCCCAGGCTGCAGCTGTCACATAGACAGCACAGTGGTGGAAGACATTTTTTAAATGGGTGGGCGTAGCCTGATGGGGACTCGGAGACACTAGCTCCCCATTGGGTCCACTTCCCTTGTGAGTGACAACAGCCAGTGGACAAATCGATAGTCAATATGCAGCCTTCTTTTGGCTATAGAAACTGTGCGCTGTCTGCTCTCAATCACAAGGAAAGAGCAGACCTGAACTATTGTCTCAGATTTCCTTTTAGGCTCTGCCCACTGTCAGCATCATTGGTTTGTAGGAGGCTGTTGGTTATGAAGCTGACACTGTCCTTTACCCATAACAGTAGAGGAAAGGGAACCTGCTACACAGCGTATAGAGATGGGCACTCTAGCCTTTCTCTGTATGCCAAGATAGCGTTGGTCTAAAAAGTGGAACTAAACCCATTGATTTACCTGGTTCTTAAATCAGTTATATTCAAGGCATGCTATGAATTACTGTCACAGCTGCTTTGCTCTCATCCAAACTGTCTAGCCATCAAATGGCTGGTGACATACTAAATTACATGTGCAACACCTAAATAATTGCATATTAAACCAAAGCAAATGCAGAAGCTTCCCTGGCTCCACGTTATTTGCCTTGTTTTGTTATCTTACTTATGAATTTGGTGCAGTAATAGTGCAACATTTTAAGTACTGCTCTTAAGAACTACCTGAATCTGCCTAATGTGTTAATAAAGATCAAAACTGGTGGCAAGTATAATTGAGTCTGGTGGCAGAAAAGCATTGCTTGGGCTTTATTGAATTCTTCTGATTGCATTTATGAATCTGGTAACATACATTATATAGGATATTCTTGTATTGCACCACTATGTTCTTAGACAGCTAGCTCTTATATTTTCTAATGCTGCTCAGATATAGAGCCCTGTGCATCTGGGGAGCATCTGCATCTATTCCCTTTACTTCTTCTGACAATGTGCATAAAATAACTATCATACATTATATTTCACAACACCCTTTACATTACATGGCTGCCTGTCTCCAGGACACCCTGAAGTTAAATTGAAAACATAAAAACAATGACTCCTGACTTGTTACACTGTCAGTATAGGAAGAAGCAGCATTTCATCATAGTCCTGGATGAATTTGTGTTTAGTAAATTTTGCATGAAAAAGCATTCCAAGAGTACAGATGCCCTACTGATACCCTTTCTGTTAAGTTCAACCCTTTCAAGAGAATGCTCACTGCCTTCAATGCTGAGGCTAACTCGCATTTCCTGTTGACCTCTACTGTGGAGGTTAAATCTGAATATCAGACGCTCTGGAGTGTCTGTTGGTGTGAAGGGAAGTGGTGAGAGGTGTATATTTGCTGTTTGCTGGTCCAAGAAAGGACAATTGTTTTGGCAATCTGCAAATGTACCTCACTGCCACCTAATATGACCTTTTTGTGTAAACTCAGTTTTTTTTATTTGCAAACTTACAAATGTTACTTACTTATATATATGTTATGCATTTACTTACGATGTATTGAGCAAAAAAAAAGGAAGAAATTAGGATTATAACAGTGGAAATGACTGTGCCTACAGAAAGTATTCATTACTTTCAAAGTTTTCATATTTTACTGGCATACAAAAATGTTATCACAATACATTTTTTCAATAGATTGAAAGAAATATACTCTTCTATGTCAAAAATAAAACAGATATCTGCAAATTGATTTAAATTACATACAATAAAAACATGGCTGCATGATTATACACTCCTTAAAGAGGAGTAAAGCCTAAAAAAAAAAAAACCTGCAAGACAAAGGCATAATGAGCTAGTATAAAAAACGGGGGTTGATTTGGGACATTAAGATGTCACCAAAATAAAATCTGAGGATGAATCAGCCACAGAAAAACATCATCAGTTTATTTAGACTTTATTAGTGAATGCATATAGTGTCAAAAAAAGGGGGGACTCTCCCTGGGTAACTGACTCAGCCATCCCAGGAAGAGAGTGCCTCCAAAGTATCTAAACAAGTAAAACATACACTGAGTACTACAATAAAAGTACAACGTTGTATATAAAATGTGAAGATTTGATGGAAAACTTCCTCTTAAACTAACTGAAAAATATATATATCCCCAATGGTCCGGACCAATTTAAGTCCTTGGCTGTGACAAAGTTAACGGCACTAGCCGGGTCTGGGTACTGTAGTGCTGTGATTGGTTATATCCTGAACATGGGGTTTACACACTGAATAACTCCACTAAGGGATAGTTCATGGCCTAAAGATGATGGTACTTTAGGGACAGTGTGATCCCAGAGGATAAATATGGAACAGGCGGATCGCTGTAAAATTGCAGAGTCTCCTGACTAGCAGATCTGGTTAGCTACATGAGGGTCCCGGCTTCAGAATATCAGATGCTTATGCAGTTCCTCACAGGGGAGCTGTAGTAGACCATGCGCTCAGGGCTCTCAGCCGGCAAACGCTCAGGATGTGCTTGATGAGCCGAGTCATGTGGGCCGCTCTGCGTCAGTTCAGAGTTCACAGGTGCTATAGACGATGCCTCATGCAGAGTACTAGAAAGATGCAATGGTACACTTAGCCACTCAGGGCAAAACCATTAGATCCAGACAGTTCTAGTCACATAGAGCATGGCGGTGGCGATTCAGTTAGGAGGATGAGAACCATCCAAAGCATACAGCATCTCAAAACATCGACGCATTTCGTGATACACCTCTATCACTTCTTCTGGATGTATGGCGGAGGATTGTTGTCTGATATATATACGGCACCATGGCCAATCATTGTCCCAAAACCGCAACTGGATTATATAGTAGCAACTAGTGGTAACAACTAGTATTGCAGAGTATGATCTTCATGTCCCAAATCTACCCCCATTTTTTCTACAGTAACCCTTGTCTACTGGGAGGATCCCATCCAATATTGACGAATCAGACCATCAGCAGCTCAGTCATTATACCCAGTCTGGATTTTACCTTTATTTGTCCATAATGACCTAGTATGCATAGTATGCAATACTCACCTCCGATCAAAGCCCCCGCAGCCGTCCTTGTACTCCGCCAGTCACAGCACGGGCTCCTTTAGGAACGACACGATCGCTGGATTTCTCTAAATATCTCCTAAACCGTGGAGGTTTAGGAGATATTTTGAGCACCTACAGGTGAGCCTTAATCTAGGCTTAGCTGTAGGTAAAGGTGGTTGTAAAGGGTTTACAACCACTTTAACCACTTATGCCCCAGGCAATTTTGTAGCTAAAGAACCAGGCCACTTTTTGTGATTCGGCACTGCGTCACTTTAACTGAAAATGTTTTTCCTTTACAACTCCTTTAATTGAACAAGCTGAGGTTAGTAGCTGATTGGCTACCATGCACAACTGCACCAGATTCTGAGTGCACCAGTTTTAGTAAATGTACCCCAATGCGTCTTCTAAATATTGGCAATTGTTGCGCAACTAAAGCCACTTTTTTTAATACAAATTGCTAGATAGCATGCTGATAAGTGTTCTGGGAAATATATTTAGTTTTGTTTGCTCTGTGCCCCTTCCATGTGCGCCTTATTCTAAAAGCTAGTTATAAATTGGGGAAGTGTCCATTTTTGCTTTTCTCCATAATTTCCATGTATTTAGCTACATTCATTTTTCCCTCTACCCACACAAGCCTTCTAGGACCTGCTGCACAGAACATCATAATATCACTACCACCATACTTCCCAGCGCTGATGTGATGATGTGCAGTGTTTAAATGATGCTCCCCAAAAGAGTTTAAAGTGATGGCCAATAAAAAATAGTGATCCCATAATACTATAGAACCATTTTCTTGCTACCTGCAGAGTTTCTCACATGCCCCATAGCAAACTGTAGAAACTGGCCATACACTAGTAGCTGTTAGCTGTTCATACATTTGATGACAAATGTTGAAAGTACTTAAAAATAAAATTTGCTTATAATGTTAATTTGACTCGACTACCATTTAAAAAATCAAAGCACGGTTCTTAGAACTAAAAATTTAGAATAACATTCTGGTAATTTTCGACCAGCTTAAGTAAGATGTCATATAAGTTTTAGTCAATAGTGATCTTTTTTTGATGGTCTAGTTAACAGTGATCTTTTTTTGACAGTCTGTCAGAAATTGGTGTAGTAACAATTGTTGTTCACAAAGTCTCTCCAGAGGCATGAAGTGTTCTTTTGTTTTTATGATATATGTTATGATATGATACCAACTCACTTGAGGCTGGCCCTTTCAGATACACATGTATAGGTTTTCCAATCACTTGAAACCCCATTGAATACCCATTGGTGATCCCAACTTCAAAATTGGCTGCACCAGTGAAAATTTGTGTGTAATATTTCCCCTTCCAGCTGGTGGGAGCTGGAGTTCGTAATGCCAGATGGCAGAGGGGCTTCCCGTTTGTATAATCACAAATGATTGGCTGTCACAATGATTAAATAATCAGAAGACAGTTACCATAAGCCTGGGAATGCAGAGCGAGCATGCTTCCAACACAAATGGGCAGCATATTGTGTATGGATTAAGCCCACCGTTGTGCTGCCACATATATGTGTACATCTGGCGTTAAGGGGGCTAAAGAAGTTATATAGTAAAGTAGTCAGCTATTTTGTGTGTTTTTTTATATAAATTTGTTTAAATAATTTTGCAGAAATTCAATATATATATATATATATATATATATATATATATATATATTTCTGTTGATCAGCATAAAAGAAAAAAAATTTTGAGGACAGGAAAACATGAAAATGTCCAAAGGGGCAAATACAATTTATAGACACTGGGCCAGATTCACAACCGAGATACGACGGCGTATCTCCAGCTACCCCGTCGTATCTCTGAGTTGCGCCGTCGTATCTATGCGCCTGATTCTTAGAATCAGTTACGCATAGATTTCCCTTAGATCCGACAGGCGTAACTGCGTTACACCGTCGTATCGTAAATGCATATTTACGCTGGCCGCTAGGTGAAGCTTCCGTTGAATTCCGCGTCGAGTATGCAAATTAGCTAGATACGCAAATTCATGAACGCACGCCCGGCCGACGCAGTACATTTACCCCGTTTACGTTAGGCTTTTCCCAGCGTATAGTTACCCCTGCTATATGGTGGCGTAAGTGCGGCGTACCAATGTTAAGTATGGCCGTCGTTCCCGCAACAAAATTTGAAAATTTTACGTTGTTTGCGTGCCTCGTCCGTGAATGGGGCTGGAAGTAATTTACGTTCACGTCAAAACCAATACGTCCTTGCGGAGCAATGCACACTGGGAGATTTCCACGGACGGCGCATGCGCTGTTCGTGAAAAACGTCAATCACGTCGGGTCACACAACATTTACATAAAACACGCCCCCCTGTTCCAAATTTGAATTAGGCGGGCTTACGCCAGCCGATTTACGCTACGCCGCCGCAACTTACGGAGCAAGTGCTTTGAGAATACAGCACTTGCCCGTCTAAGTTGCAAAAGCGTAACGTAAATTGGATACGTTACGCCGCCGCAAAGATACGCGGATGTACCAGAATCTAGCCCACTGTACGTGCATGTGTTTGTGTGTGTGTGTTTTTTTTTTATTTTACATTGTATATAACTAACTATATCCCAAATCAGAAGTGAATCTAGCATGTTTGAACTGTAAAGTGAAACCTGTTTCAGTACATGTCTTATTCTGTTGGTTCTGCAAACACAAAAAAGAAACAGTTCCCATCATCACAAATCCGACTTGTGATGATGGAAATATAGGCAAGGGATTAAAATTAAATTGTAACCTAACTTTATTCTCTGGTAGATGACTAACCAATGAAGAGAGAGTGCAGCAGATCTTTAGAGAGGAATATATAAATCTTGCTTTAACATTAATAATAGATTGTAGACTCCTGTCTTGTTAGTGGAATATGATCAGAGTTGGGGGACGAGTTGTGAAGGGCTTTGAAAGCAAACCATATTAACTTGAATTTTATTTTCACAGTGATGAAAAAACAGCAAGAGTTTCAAAGAGTGCGACAGATGTTGAGAAGTGGTGGGAGTGGTACAAAAGTCTTGCTGTAGCATTTATGATAGATTACAGAGGTCAGAGCATAGTTAGCGGAATGCTAGATAGGATATTTCAGTGGGGAAGGTGAGGGATTTTAACACTGGATCAGGAGTTAGAGAATTGTGTATTTTGGAGATGGTCCACAAGTGGAAGTGGCAGGATATAAAGATGTTCTGGATGTGAGGGAAGAAGCCTGAGTTAAAGGGTGTGTAAAGTTTTTTTTTTTTTTTTTCTAAATAGGTTCTTTTAAGCTAGTGCATTGTTGGTTCACTTACCTTTTCCTTCAATTTCCCTTCTAAATGTTTTTTTTCTTTGTCTGAATTTCTCACTTCCTGTTTCTCCTCAGTAAGCTTGCCCCCTTGACTCCTCTCCAACAGGACTGCTGGTACATTTTTGATCAATCGATGCCTGTAGCCAATTGGTGATCAGTGTATTCTGACAGCGGAGTAGTCCTTACTGTCAGAATATAATAGCGTGGTGTGGTGGATTCCTTCCTCCACCTCACTTGTATGGATGGAGGAATTCATTCCGTTTATTTCAATCAGCCTGCTGACTGATCGAAAAAAAAACATAGTCGTCTGTGGCCAGCTTAACTCTTTAAACCCTCGTTAGGATAGACAGTGTTTAAATCTACAATGTTGTAGTTTACGACTAATATAGGGATCTGTTAGCACAGTATAGATAGCAGGGATCAAGTCCTGCGGGAACGCGTGGGAACGGAGTTCCTGTACTTTTTTCACAGCAGGAACTCAGTTCCCTTTGCAGGACTAGAGCAGCCGAGCTAAGCGGCGATGCCCAGCTCGAATCACTGTCAGGGGCAGGCGAACCTTAGTAATCCTTTATGTTCCTTTATGTTACTGGCCGCTTCCTGTATACGGATTTATCAGGTAGTGTGCGAGTATTCCGTCACTTCCTCGATGCCGCAATGTCTCCTGGGAGCTTTTGTCATTGTTCCCAGGAGACATTGCGGAGGTCTGCCGCAAGTTATCGCGGGATTTAGAAAGAACCTCTGGTTTAGTAATTATGCATATGAGCGTATCATATTTTTTTTTTGGGCGGGGGAGTGAATCTTGGGTGGGAGTTCCCACACTTTTTTCCCCAGGACTTGACCCTTGATAGATAGGGATAATTATAGCAAACATTAACTTACAAGATTCCTCATAAATAAAGAATATTTTTCAGTGATTTTTCAGTGCTGGAGTGATCAGAAATATGGTAAGCAGTATTTTTTTTTAAAGATTTTGTTATGCTATGTGAATGAGAACACGTAGCGTGAATACGAATATATAAAAATAAGCTATGTTCTCAGTCAACTGATGAAGAAGACGAGGCTGTGCTTTCAAATCGTGTTCTGATTGCCCAGACAGCGTGTGAGCGGCTCCCCAGTTTGACAGCCCTGAACCACTCCCACCCAGAGACACACAGCTAATGTGTCCATGAGGCTTACCGAGGCTCCAGCTGCAGCTAACACACAGCGCTCATGGATCCCTCAAAAAAGAGTTCCCGGCGGTCCTCCTGTGCTCCTGTGACACTGCGTGTGGAAGTTCCCACCCGCTCTAGCATTTTTCAAGTGCTCCAACATTTTTCATGCAAGTTTTTAGTGTTGTTTTATACTTATATACTGAATAAATTCCTAAGCTCTTTAAAGGACTGGCTTGGCGCTTCTCTCTTCTCATTTTTCTTCTCAATGTATGTAACATCTCATTTTTTACCATAAAGATGTTTAAAATCTAAATTGTGTTACAGGACACACTTCGCAATAAATGCACTAAAGCCTATTTAAACCCAAAAACAACTAATCATTTTCCTTAATTTTCAGGTTTTAACATCTTTAGAATGTTTTCTTCATTTTTACCTGATAATAACAGACTTCTTGTCCCTTGTTGGTTTGTGGCAATGCTCCCTCCTCCACTGTATCCATGGAGAGAACCAAAGTTGGAACACAGGCTGGACTGGAATCATTCCAGCTTTTTTCATCAACATTACATGGGGGATGGGGGTATTAGTAGTTGACAGGAGGAAGATAACATTGTTTTATGCTTCCATTTCAGCTCACAGGAAACTAGTTACAAGTACAGAAAATTCCTGTTGGTTTTACCAGACATGCAGTGTATGTCTGGTAAAATCAACAGGAATATTATGTACCTGCTGAAAATGTTGTTAGCCGGAAAAAAAAACTAACGTAACTACTATAGCTAAAGACTAGTAAGCTGCAATATATAAAGTTTTTGTTCTTAGGTTTAGTTATCCATTAGGCTCCATGTACACAGGACGTTTTTACAACTGCTCCTAAATTATTAAACTTGACAGATAGTAACCCACGTTTAACCACTTAAGACACAGACCATTATGCAGGTTAAGGACCTTGCCCCTTTTTGCGATTCGGCACTGCAACGTTTTAACTGTCAATTGCGCGGTCGTGCGACGTGGCTCCCAGACATAATTGGCGTCCTTTTTTTCCCACAAATAGAGCTTTCTTTTGGTGGTATTTGATCACCTTTGCGGTTTTTATTTTTTGCGCTATAAACAAAAATGAATGCAATGCAATATTTTTTACATTTTGCTATAATAAATATCCCCAAAAAAGATATAAAATTTTTTTTTTTCCTCAGTTTAGGCCGATACGTATTCTTCTACCTATTTTTGGTAAAAAAAATCGCAATAAGTGTTTATCGATTGTTTTTTCGCAAAATGTATAGCATTTACAAAATAGGGGATAGTTTTATGGCATTTTTATTAATAATTTTTTTTTTTTACTACTAATGGCGGCGATCATCGTTTTTTTTTCGTTACTGCGATTTTCACAGCGAAAAGTGCTATAAAAATGCACTGGTTACTGTGAAAATGACAATTGCAGTTTAGGAGTTAACCACTAGGGGGCACTGTAGGGGTTAAGTGTGACCTCATATGTGTTTCTAACTGTATGGGGGCGGGGCTGGACGTATGACGTCCTTGATCGTCTTTCCCTATATCAGGGAACAGACGATCACTGACATTGCCACAATGAAGAACAGGGAAGGTGTGTTTACACACACCTCTCCACATTCTTCAGCTCCAGCACTTGAACGGCTGTAGATAAACAGGTACAACTTATGTAGGAAGCTTTGTTCATCTCTGTTTATTATCTGAGGCTAGTCACTTCACTCAGTATACGTAAGGATTTTCAACCACATTAAATATAGTTGTTATATCAGCATGTTGTGCATTTTTCCAGAGGAAGCATATAGGCTTAGAGATGTAATGTATATAATGCTGGGAATCTAAATATCAGGGTAGTAGAACACCTCCTATACCCCACTAAAACTCTGTAATTTTAGAAATACGGGTACAATTGATTTTGTAGGGGAAATTCTGCTAATTTTCCTGTTAAATAGTTCAATGTAGCAAAAGAAAACTCATCCACTGTTCACCTGTGATTATTACTGCTTACAGACCTGGCACAGGAGCCTGACTTCACAGTCACTCAAATAAAAAAAACATCTTAATTACCTCCCCGGCTAAAACCATCACTATGCATGAAAATCATGACTGCATCCTTGATTAAAACCAAATGTGTATGTGCTGTATGTTACTGGCTTCAACTGAGAATGAAATAAAGATGGTCCAAGTGGAATTGCCAAGTTGCCAAGTGTTAGTTATACCATGTTTCCCCAAAAATAAGCCCGGGTCTTATATTAATTTTGGCAACAAAAGACACACGAGGACTTATTTTCGGGGTAAGTCTTATCATGTAATGTGTTGTCTTCTCTCCCCCTCTCCCTCCCTGACTGTCAGGAATCCCCAGTGTGAACCAAGTAAAAGTGGTTGTAAAATCCCGCTCTGATCACTGCAGGGGTGGGCGAGATCCCCCACTGACAGCTGGGAGAAGAGGAGGAGAGCAGCAGGAGGTCAGCTGAGTGCCTAACAGCGCTGTAACGAAGGTATTTGGCAAAATAAAACACATATTTTACATTATATAATGCTTTAATAGAGGGGATTCTATGATTTTAAAACCACTTTAAACTAGGGCTTATTTTTGGGTAAGGCTTATATTGCAGTCATCAAAAATCACAGTAGGTCTTATTTTCAGGGTAGGTCTTATTTTCAAGGAAACACAGTATATAATAATTTCAACAGCTTCTCATTAAAAAAACCAAAAAAAAACAATATTGATTGTAGATACAACAGAATTCTTCTTCAATAAGATGTGCAAACTACAATGGTCTGTGGCCCCAATGTACCTACCATCTCACCACAGGTTTTAGAGTCGAGCCTTCTGTACATGTTCATCAATACCTCACATTCCTATCTACAGAACTGCTTACAACTTGTTCTTTTTCAGCTGATACATGAACTATCTAGGGTCATGCCAAAGTTTCAAACAGGTTAGGGTCAGATCTTTAACATTCCAGTAGACAAGAATGTTTCTCTTTTAGTCCTGAATTTTCTTTTATGTTTCCAATCATTGTCACACCTCAGTGTTTGCTACAGTTTACTAACATTGGAGCTGATAACCTTCTGCAGAATTTCATGATGCAATCCAAAGTACGTTCTTTAGGATATGAAAATCCCAAACTTTTTTCAAATTTTCACGTGATGTATATTTAGAGACATGTTTTTTACAGTTGAAATGTGTGTTATTCAGGAAAAGAGGTCAGATTTGTTCATAAACTAGAACTGTAGAATCATTTATTCTAGCGGATAAGTACAAAGACGTGCACAATTGTGTTGCCTGAGCATGTATACCTGTGCACTGAGCAGGAACATCTGGTGCCAGACTTTTTTGTTTTTGGGGGGGGGGGGGGGGGTGTAATGCCGCTGTCTGGATTCTCTTCAAGAATGATTGGTCGGGTCTAGTTTTACCTGGATGCCTCCAAAGACATTAATCTTCTACCTTAAAGAACATCTATAGCCCAAAAAAAATGTGGCATACCTAGAAATATACAAACAACATAAATATTAATCCCCAAAGTTGAATACCATTTGTGAGATTGGAGTTTGTTAGCATAGTGGTAAAAGCATTTTTAGTGAGTTTATGCCGTGTTTACCATCCCTCTTTATAACCAGGCCCTTTTTTCCCCACACACATAGAGCTTTCTTTTGGTGGAATTTGATCACCTCTGTTTTTTTTTTTTTTTTGCACTATAAACAAAAAAAAGACAGCCAGTTTTGAATAAAAAATACACTTTCTGCTATAAAACATATCCAATAAAAAAATTAAAATCCAATAAGTGTATATTGATTGGTTTGTGCAAAAGTTATAGGCCCAGATTCACGTAGATCGGCGCATCTTTATGCCGGCGTAGCGCATCTCATATGCGTTACGCCGACGTAAGTTAGAGAGGTAAGCTCCGTATTCTCATAGCAAATGCGCCCAATTTGGCGCCGGCGTAACGTAAATTAGTTGGCGTAAGCCGGCGTAATTCAAAGTAGGAAGGAAGTGGGCGTGATCCATTTAAATGAAGCGTAAACTCTGAGATACGCAGGCCCACCGCTTACGCCCAGGGCATAAATACGCTCAGACATGTGCCCGTCGAGTGCAAAAGTACACATGTTTGGTTTCTTGAGGTGTAAGTACTTTTGCTGTCTTCCTTTGTGCCATGTCTGCTCCTCGCAGTGATAAGAGGAAGAAAAACTTCTCCCCAGAGGAGAGGGCGATTATTATATCGGCCATGGAGAGGTATGATGCTCGCCTCCATGGGGCAGAAAGTAAAGTCACAAGTAAGGCTAAGAGGGATGAGATCCTGATGAGGATCACCACCCAGGTCAATGCCCTTGGGAATGAGGTAAGGAGGCCCAAGGACATTTTGAAAAAGATGAATGACCTGCGTAGGAAGGTCAAAGAGAAGCTGGGCAAGATGAGGAGGCATGCCAGCGCCACTGGAGGTGGACCAGCCTCTGCTCTTAGGCTGACTCCTGAGGAGCAGGTGGTTGCCCGGTGCCTTCAGAGGGAGCAAGTGGAGGGAGTGGAGGGCTATGACTCAGTTGAACTGGCCTTGAGGACAGGTAAGTGTGTTTTTTCTCCTATCTGGTGTGTGAGGGGGTGGAAGGAAACATGTGACAAGTGTGTGGGTCCACCAACATGTGAATGTTTTGTGTCATCCACAGATGTCCAGGAGGGAGCTGGGCCATCATCTGCCTCTGGCCGTCCCACACCATCATCCCCTGAACATCTTGACCCTGACCCCCTGGGAAGCCAAGAGACATTGGTGGAGGGGAGTGGTGCCCAGACCTCAAATGAAGAGGTGGTTGAGGATGATGTTGTCCCTATGGGTGAGGAGGTGTGCTTCTATTTGGAGGAATCCTCCCTATCGGCTGAGCCGTCGCGCACTTCAAGCCCCATCTCATCCAGCCCCTCAGGATCCATCCCCATCAAACCCACTCACTCAAGGGCCTCCCCATATGCAAGGCCTCAAGCCTCTTCTGGCCCCAGGAAGGCTACCAGGAAGACCAGGGGGGTTCCTGACTTCCTTCCTGAAACTTTAACAAGGGCACAGGACTCCCAGACCCGCCATATGGGTGAGATGACCGTGGAGCTGCGTCGTGTGGCAGACAGCCTGGCCTCCAAGGGCAACATAAATGACGCTCTTCTAGATCTCACTGGCAACAGTGCAGCGGTGATCACCTGTCTGGGGGAGCTGCAAGCCACAATGGCTACCCTCGTGGCAGAGATGAAGTCCCTGACAGAGGCCGTACAGGGCAATACAGCTGCCATTGAGGCGGAGGGGAGGCAGTCGAGGCTGGTGCAGGCAGAGACCAATTCCATCCTCACCCACATTGTCGTGGCTTTAGAGGGCAGGCCGCCAGCCAGGGAGAGACCAGGGGATGCTCCTCCACCTGATGACCCACCCCCCAACCTTAGGCTTCTAACAGGCAATTACGGAGCCGTGGCCGTGGCAGCAGGCTTGGCCCACGGCAGGGCAACTGATTTTTTTTTTGCCTTATCTTTGCTCTGGTGTTGAGTGTTTTTTTTTTTTTTCCTCAGGTCATGTGTTTTTTCTTTGCTAAATTACTACACACGGTGGGGAGAAGTTATCCCCACAACCGTGTGAATGTGGTATGAATGGACAGCGACATAATTGGGGCCTTGGCGTGGCATTGCTGCTCCAAAGTCCTGCATGGTGGACTTGGGCTAATCCAATGTGATGTGGATGTGGTGTGTGTGAGCTAGGGACCACAGTGGTGTGCATGCGTGCATTGTCCTTGTGCCATGATGAATGTGTGTGTTTAACGTGCAAAGATACGTTCCACGAGGCATCTCCTGACTGCTGTTTCCTCAGCAGACGGGGTAGCCTCGGGCAGGGGGGGAATGTCTGGTTCGGGGGTCAGGTCATCACATATGTCAATCTCCAGGCCCTTTCTCTCGGCAAAGTTGTGCAGCATGCAACATGCACCGATGATCTGGCACACAAAGTTTGGGGAATACAACAGGGTCCCCCCGGACTTATCCAGGCATCGGAAACGGGACTTCAAGATGCCAAATGTGCATTCCACCACTGCACGGGTACGTATGTGTACTTCATTGTAGTTTCTCTCTCCTCTGGTTTGGGGATCCCGGAATCGAGTCATGAGATGGGGCCCAAGTGCATATGCAGAGTCACCATGACGGGAAAAGACAGGAGGATGTTAGTCGTGCATGTGCCCCTCGTGATGTCTGCATCATGGGGTCGGACAGTCATACCTGACTCCCATGTCACTCACCAACCAGCCAGCTGTCCCCATACACGTTTTGTTCGAATTCCGTTGGGATGGTGCTTTGACGGTATATGTAGCTGTCGTGGCTGGCCCCTGGGTGTTTGGCACGGACGTGCCATATGAGGCCTTGGCCATCGACTATCACCTGTACGTTGATGGAATGCCAGTGCTTACGATTGCGGTATATGTGCTCTGTGGCACGGGGGGCCATAGTGCCACATGTGTGCAATCAATGGCCCCCACAGCGGGAATCCTGCAATACTGAAGAAATCCTGCATTGCCTTATGCCGCAGGTGCTCCTGGGTGGGTCTGATGATGTGGTTGGACATGCGTCTGAGGATTGCGGGCACAACCTGGTGCACACATCTGCTTATGCTGGTTTGTGACATCCCAGCCACTACTCCACTTGTACGCTGGAATGATCCACTGGCGAGGAAATGCAGTGTTGCCAGTACCTTGACCAGTGGCTGCACTGCATGTGAGCGGTGTGTCTGGCTGGTGATTTCATCATGCAGGGTTGTGGCTAATTCCAGGATGGCATCAGTGTTGAATCTGAAGATGCGATACACCTCCGAATCCCCCAAGCCAAAGACGTTCATGCACGTTCGGTATATCCTCTCCCGTGCCCTCCTCCTTCTATGCGCCTCTGCACACACTAGTAGTGCTATGACCATGCCTGCCCCTGGCATGTTGGCATACGGATCTGTTGTCCTGCAAGTGTGGTTGCTCAGCTGGTCCGTAACGGTGCTGCTGAAACTGCTCTCCAGCTGACTTGCGCACGTCTGGTGCAAAGTTACCCCTGCTTTATGAGGGGTAACTTTAGGCCGGACGTATGTCTTACGTGCACTGCACGTAGCCTGCGTCGGACGCACGTACGTTCGGGAATCGGTGTATCTCCCTCATTTACATATTTGAATAGGAAATCAATGGGAGCGCAAGATGCGCCCAGCGTAAATATGCGCCCACGCTACGCCGGCGTAGAAAAGTTACGTAGGTCGGAAGAAGCCTATTTTCAGGCGTATCTGCTTTTGTGGGTACGGCGCATAGATACGCCGGCGTATATATATACACTTACGCCGCTCATCTCGAGATACGCCGGCGTAACTTCTTTGAGAAACTGGGCCATAGTGTCTACAAAGTGGCACTAATACAGTGATCAGTGCTAAAAAAATATGCACTGTCACTGTGCTAATGACACTGGCTGGGAAGGGATTAACATCAGGGGCGATGAAAGGGTTAACTGTGTGCCTAGCCTGTGTTTTTTTCTAAACTGTATGAGGTGCTTTTACTAGGGGAAGACATGGATCCTTATCCCTGCTTTGCAGAGACACAGGATCCATGCCTACCCTCTTGTCAGAACGGCAATCTACCTTGTTTACATAAGCAGACCACGGTTCTACCTCTCTGCATGATCATCGGCGGATGTCGGCAAACATCGAATCTTCGGTACCTGCCGCATGTGTGCCCTACACGGATGAGCTGGATCACGTATATTTATACGTGATCCGGCGCACAGGTGCCACCCTGTAGCAGTAAAACTGCTATGGGGCGGACCTGAAGTGGTTACTCTCTTACAGAGTACATTTGTGTTCCTGTGCCCCTTTCTCAGCTAACCCAGCTCTCCTGGCTCATTCAGACATTTTAGTTGCGGCAGCCTGCTACATGGGCCAAAATCCTGGCCTTTTGATACGGAATCCCCTGACACCCTGGGCTCTCCCACTCCTCTGAGATTCCTTTTCTGGACTCACCTAGTCGTCTCTCAGCCCTATGAACAAGAAATTTCTCAACTCTTCTATGAGCTCTGAGCTATAGCCAGGTCCTTCATTATAAGGGCTTTGCAAACCTCATTCACAGCCTGGCAGTCTTCTGCAAGACCTGGACATCGAGCTGGAGATTTTTTCCCTCCCAAAACTTTTCGGAATCTCCAAACTCCAAAACCCAAGGAATTTAGGAATACCAAAATTTGGAGAACGCTGACATTTTTTTTTCTTTGCTCACAAAAGATATTCTGGAGCATTCCCACGAACCCTGTGTCACTTCTACTTCCATTTTCACAGTGTCAGGGCCTCACACTGTCACACAATATATGCTAGAAAATAAATAAATGTGATCAATGGTTTCTTTGGGTTTAAAAACTGACCCATGTTCCTATAAACAGTAATTTTTCAAGTCAGAGCATTTTTTATGTGCATTTAAAATTCAAGGACCATTTCTTTGCATACATAGAGTAATTTATTGTGCAAAAATAATGAAGGCAAACAAAGCATTGATTCCAAATACCTGCTGTACTGATAATGATAATGTCTGTTTAAGCGTAATGTCAAACATGATATTCTTTCAGGTCAATTTCTTTTAACGGTCAAATCAACATTTGGTAAAGGTCAAGCAACAATAGTGGCAATTAGCCATGCATATATTTACCTACCATTCAACATTCAAATACATACCCTTCACCTCCAAATGACTATATGTGATTCTGAAATGTTCATGTTCTACTGCAGTCTATTAGGAAGACTGAAGTCTGAATAATGTGTGATGCTTTTGGTATTAGTATTGTTGGTATTGGTATTATGTTAGTTGTTGGTTTTATGTTGTTTTTATAGTTTGTTGGCATTATGTGTACTATTATTTTGGGGTAATGTAGAGTGGTGTATTATTTGCATCTAGTAGTTTGGTTTTCTGTTATTTTTAATATGTGTTATTTATTCTATATTGTATTTTAATTGTATAGATGGTTTATTAGAGTGTAGTTTTCATTTATTTTATTTGGTGCTAATGGCTGTTATTGGTAAGTGTGTTGTGTTTTTGCACCTTGTTCTGTTCATTGTTGTGATCTTGTCCTGTCCCGTCTTTGTTGAGTGTCGCAACAATTCCCCTTTGGCATTAATAAAGTATTCTGATTCTTTACTATAGAGCCCAGCATAGGTTTTACTGCACAAAATAATAGTAAAAAAGTAAAAAAAAGAGGAAAAATAAATAAGCAAGCACTGCCATACATTGTAGAACACATTGCAGTGCTCATACACAATAGCATGCCTGCTGGTATGTATGGATCCTTGTGTACCTTGTTTTTTTCAGGCTTCTCATCTTTACTTTCACACGGTGATCCTACCAGTAACATATTTCCTATACTAGGCTCATTTACTGTGCTGTATCTATAGAACAGAAGTGTTTTCTAGGACAGGAAGCCTGCCAGGACTACAGAACACCTCCCTTTCCCCTTCATCTTCATTGCATGAGGAGAGGCCTTCTGTAGTTCACATAGAGAACTGGAAACCACTAAGATACCAGCTCATTGGATTTCTGGCAGGATCAACAGGATGTTTTTTGGACCTTGAATAGGTATAACTAAATGCTTTCAGTTATATATTTACCAGACCAAAGGGTAGCAGAAAGGATGAAATAATTTTAATGGTTTTATTACCTTTTTCAATGGTGTAAAAACAATATATTTTATTACGTAACTTGGGGGTAATGTCCAGATCAAAGTTTATTTACACCATTGTGAATTCAAGCACCTATATTAATAAAGTTAAACTTCTAATCTTGCTTACCCCTAAATGGAGGGTATAGTGAAACCTTGGAGCATACCTACGAGCCAGGAGAATGCTTGTAATCCAAAGCACTCGCATATCAAAGCGAGTTTCTCCATAGAAGTCCATGGAAACAAAGATAATTTGTTCCACATTGACTTCTATGGCATGCAAAATCACATGTGGCCAGAGGTGTGAGGCGCCGGAGAGACTCGGAAATACTCAGAGACCATTAGGCTGAACTCAGAAACTCTTGGAAATGCTTGTGAAACACTCGGGAACTGAGTATTTCCAAGTATTTACGAGTATTTTTGAACGGCTATAAAAGGCTCCGAGTGTCACCGGCACCACCCCCCCCAAACCTCTGGCCAAATGTGGTACTGCACACCGCAGAGGCTTGAATCCTGCTCATTTTGCGAGACAATGCTTGCAAACCGAGACAGGATTTGAAAAAAAAAAATGCTCGTATTGCAAAAACGCTTGTTAACCATGTTACTCACAATCCAAGGTTCCATT
Organism: Rana temporaria; assembly: GCF_905171775.1. Taxonomy (NCBI): domain Eukaryota; kingdom Metazoa; phylum Chordata; class Amphibia; order Anura; family Ranidae; genus Rana; species Rana temporaria. The sequence continues at coordinate 97,220,958 of NC_053493.1, forward strand.
GTATTTGCACTTGTAAACTGGAAAAGATGAGTGGCCCAGGATACATTTTGTCTGCGTCTGGAGCACCTCATCCATACCCGTAGGTAGTGCCAGATTTAGACATGGGGGGGGGCCCAGGGCACTTTAGGTTCTGGGGCCCCTTATACATAGAGTTGGTTTACATTTTCAGACACGTGCAGTCATAGCACTCTATGTGTGGTTCACTGAGCTGCCAAAATTTGTTTTTAAAAACAATACGATATAGCAGTCCAAAGTAAAAACATTTACAGATGATGGTTGGCAAAATTTTACTTCCCAAGATACATTTAAAAAAAAAAAAAACTAATCTTTTATTTTATATATTTTATTATTATTATTTATATGTATTATTTTATATATTTTTATATTGTTTTATTTTATATATTTTTATATTGTTTTATTTTATATATTTTTATATTGTTTTATATTATTTTTGCATAGGGGGGCCTTCTATCAGGGGCCCTGGGCAGTTTTCCCTTTTGCCCACGTATAAATCCAGCACTGCCTGTACACCAGTACATGCTCAGATGCGTGTAAAGATGCACCTGTCAGACTCTTATCGATTTTTATCAGGCTTATTGAGGGGGCTGGAAGCTACTCGGGGTACATAAAAAAATGCCTCTACACGTATCCCAATGTAGGTAAAAGCAATAAATACATTTTTGAAAGTAGAAACAGGCATGTGAATAAAGGTAGTGCAAAGTGCAGGAAACTGTAGCTACCAGATTTGATTTTTTTACTCAGTTGACTGAGGAAAAGTGAAATCTGATATTTTTTTTATAGGTCCCTGCAAGTTAAATGCAATTCCACCCAAAAACAATTTTTTCCCTGTTGTTTTAATAGAGTGGATATGGATTGGAAGTTCTGTCAGGGTTTTATTTATGTCTGTGTCCTCAAGAATGCCCTCTCCTGTTTTTCTGATACCCATGAATTAAATGAAGGAGTAATAGAAACTCTGATTAGGAACAATGGTGAGGAGGATTCCAAGTGACATCATATTTGGTCAGTGACATCACCTGGGATCCCTGGCTCTGTGTTTACATTAGTGCAGCACTAGAGATCTGTCAGTTAGCAGCAGGAGTGCAACATGTACACATCGGCAGGTATCATGTCTTCCTGATTGACAATAGATTTTCATCATTGGACATCTTGATTGACACATATTTACATCAGGGGACAATAGTGAACTTTTTTATTGTACTATATTTAAGGGACTTTTTCTAAAGCTGGCCATACATGTAAAGTCATTTGTTGATTACTTATTCTACACTAAATAGCGGAATCTCCTGCTGCCAGCTCTTGTATTCTGCCAGCCAGCACTTGTGCGTGTTTGGATTGTTGGGTCTTCCTTGTGCTTACAAATTCATCTTTTTATGGTGCCATGGAGGCTCTATTGATTGTGCCACTGTCCTGATAAAGCGGAGTCCACGAAACACGTTGATACAATATCATTCTCTTTTTGTATGGCGCAGTGCTGTTCATATTATGTGATTAAGCTATGGTATTTCCTACCACCATTCCTTGTATCCTTGTTATATAATAAAAGTTGGTATTTTTTACATTTATGTGTCATAATGTATTATAGCCTTATATGATTTCTAGGGTGGTACATCTTATAATCCCATATTTTTCATATTGCTTCCCTAGATTTGATAAGGGATGATGCCCCAGGATCTCACATTTAGGATATCATTAAAATTTTATATTTTATATTTGGTACTATATACTGTGTTTTCATCCTGTCACATGGGTCTTGGTTTAGTCCATAAGCGGCTGTGCTAACACTCAATGTGCAATCTTTTACTATGATTCATATTTTAGAATGTCAATCTAGAACAATAATGTGAAGCCAGTGCTGAAGTGAGTGCATGTATAAAGAAGAGACTGAAATCAAATAGTTTTTGAGATATCTCATTCTAGCTGTAAAATTATAAATATCTGTCCAAAGAGAAAAACAAATATCTCCAAGAAAGAAGGTTGGAAAAGTACCTGTCCTATTATTTCAGGATCCGTCATTATTTTTATCTGGTTATGAAAGGACCTGTATTTTGATCCTACCCTCTATTGCAGGGGTCTCCAAACTTTCTAAAGAAAGGGCCAGTTTACCATCCTTCAAACTTTAGTTGTGCCGCACTGTGGCCAGTGGAAGAAGAAAATGTCCTGGCATCAGTGGCAGTATACAATGCTTCATTAGTGGTACTAGGAAGAGTAACAGTGCCCCATCATTGGTGTCAATGGGAGGAATCATGCCCCATATTTGGTGTCAATGGAAGGATTAGTGCCCCATCATTGGTGTCAATGGAAGGATTAGTGCCCCATAATTGGTGTCAATGGAAGAAATCGTGCCCCATAATTGGTGTCAATGGGAGGATTAGTGTGCCATCATTGGTGTTAGTAGGAGCAACAGTGCCACATTGTTGGTGTCAGCGGCAGGAACTATGGCCCAGATTCACAAAGCACTTACGCCGACGTATAACAAGTTACGCCAAAGTAAGTGCAAATGTGCGCCGTCGTATCTGTGCGCCAGACCCACAAACAGATATGCGCCTAAAACCAGGCTACACCCCGCCGACGTAGCTTGCTTACGCCGGTGTAGGGTGGGCGCACATTTTGGCTGGGTGCATGGTGCCGTTCCCATTGATTAGCCATTCAAACATGCAAATGAGGGAAATACGTGCAATTCACGAACCTGCGTGCGCCCGACGCAGGCTACGCGAGGTGCGCGTAAGTTGTTCGTCCGGCGTAAAGTTATTCCCCATAAAGGAGATACAACCCAGCAGCAGACATGCAAAGGTCTGCACCAGGGAACACAAGCCGGCGTATTTTACGTTGGACGTGTGTCTGGCTGGGCGTAAGTTACGTTCACGCCGTACGCAGTGATCCGGCGTAGTTTAGGCAGTTTTTCCGACATGGTTGTGAGCAGGCGCAGGGGAATGCGTCCACGTCACGGCGCATGCACAGTTCATGATACGTATCATCATTTGCATGGGGTCACGCCTCATTTGCATGGGTCACGCCCACTTCCACCTACACCGGCGTACGCCTTTGAATCCCACACCACGCTGGCGCAGCGTTGGGAGCACTGGCTTGCTGAATGCATTGCTTGCCTCTCTGCGCTGCGTTGGCGTAGCGTACATTGGTTACTCTTTGGTGGCGTAATGTGCGCCTTGCTCTCTGTGAATCTGGGCCATACGTCCGCAAGGACCCCAAGGACCAGATAAAAGCAAGCAAAGGGCTGCATCCTGCCCCCTGGGCTGCAGTTTAGAGACCACTGCTCTATTGGTTGAGGATTATTCACAAGAAGATTTCCTAACACGCTGGTCATTATTCTTTGGTTAGCGTATCTCTAATGGCTGTAAGCACTTCTTTGCCCCCTAAGAAAGTTACAAACTACTTAATTATCACAATACTCCTATTACTATTCAATGCTCATATTGGACCAAAAATCAAGATGTTTGAATATATAGCCACCCTTACTTTTTCATTAAATAAAATCAGCTAGATAGGTACTGTAAAGTATGGCTATCCCAACTATACCAGACATATGACGCCGCTATGCTAAGGAAATAGCAGGAAGATGTACTGTACATTATGCTAACACTTTGAATTATATTTTGCTGTTAACAGGAGTTTTGTAAAGTCTTACCAAATATTTCCTTAAACACAATGCTTCAGCATCTTGATATTGGCAGAAGGGTTTTAATATGCAAGGCAAGATGTAGGGTGTTAGCTGATCCAAATGCCAGTCTATAGATTTGAAAGACTAAAGATCACATCACTGGGAGGTTGACAGAAGTGACACTTTGCAAAGTGCCAATGATTTATGCCAATGTCTGACTCGATGATACTGTTATAGACAGCACTGTCATTACACAGTCCCCGGGGGCTTCAGGCTACATTTATAGTGCGCAAATTATAGGTGAGGCCAACAATCAAAGCCTGCCTTTAGCTTCCTGCAGACAAAGATTTTCAAACACTTATGTTTATTATTTAGTATTTTATTTCTCTACTGCATATTATTACTGTTAATAGTATCCACATGTAAACCATCTAATAGTCAGAACGAATGTTTGCCATAAGCAATATACTGTATATCTATACATACTATATACTCATGACCTTTGTGAAGAACACTGACCCAATCAATTGGCTGCGATATGTTACCATGTAAGCGACACAAGGGGTTGATTAACCAGTTAAGTACCATTCAGGCCCTTAACACCATATGTCAGTGAAAGGCTAAAAGTATAATCACTTTCAAGACCCCTATTTTATCAGCACTGCACTGCACACTATTATCTTTTCTTTTCACTTATAACTACAAAGACAGATACTTTTAAATGAGTGTAATAGAGATAGGAAATGTAGTTCTGGCTTATGTTGAAATGGCCACTACAGTTTGTATCTGCAAAGTAACCTACTTGAGTACATGTTGTTGAAAGTTGATTTATTGAGTAGGGCCTAAAACACATAAAAACACAATAGTTACACTGCCCTGCGGCCCAGTCTCAGAGGGGAGGGGATCATGCTCTGCTTCAGTATATCACAGTACATGTTAGCATTCGTGGTTCCCCCAATAAACTGTAGCTCCCCAGTGCTGGCAGCACTCATGCAGCCCCAGAACATGACACTCCCACAACCATGCTTGACTGTAGGCAAGACACACTTGTCTTTGTACTCCTCACCTGGTTGCCACCACACACGCTTGACACCATCTGAACCAAATAAGTTTATCTTGGTCTCATCAGACCACAGAACATGGTTCCAGTAATCCATGTCCTTAGTCTGCTTGTCTTCAGCAAACTGTTTGCGGGTTTTCTTGTGCATTATCTTTAGAAGAGGCTTCCTTCTGGGAAGACAGCCATGCAGACCAATTTTATGCAGAGTGCTGCATATGGTCTGAGCACTAACAGGCTGAACCCCCCCCCCCACCCCTTCAACCTCTGCAGCAATGCTGGCAGCACTCATACGTCTATTTCCCAAAGACAACCTTTGCATATGATGCCAAGCATGTGCACTCAACTTCTTTGGTCGACCATGACGAGGTCTGTTCTGAGTGGAACCTGTCCTGTTAAACCGCTGTATGGTCTTGGCCACTGTGCTGCAGCTCAGTTTCAGGGTCTTGGCAATCTTCTTATAGCCTAGGCCATCTTTAAGTAGAACAACAATTGTTTTTTCAGATTCTCAGAGAGTTCTTTGCCATGAGGAGCCATGTTGAACTTCCTGTGAACAGTATGAGAGAGTGAGAGAAATAACACCAAATTTAAAAACAACTGCTCCCCATTCACAATTGAGACCTTGTAACACTAACAAGTCATGTGACACCAGGGAGGGAAAATGGCTAATTGGGCATAATTTGACCATTTTCACTTGGGGGTGTACTTTTTTTGCAAGTGGCTTAGACAGTATTGGCTGTGTGTTGAGTTTTTTTGAGGGGACAGCATTTTTACACTGCTATACAAGCTGTACACTCACTACTTATTTTGTTAAATAGTGCCATTTCTTCAGTGTGGTCACATGAAAAGATATAATAAAATATTTACAAAAATGTGAGGGGTGTACTCACTTTTGTGAGATACTGTAGATAACCTTATATTCACAAAGTTGCTGCTGAGATCACCCTAACCTGATGGTAGCTAGCTCTGCATTGTGTAGGTCACAAGTAAGGCTCCATGAAAACGGGATGTTTTTACAACTTCTCCTAAATGATTAAACTTAATAGATAGTGTTGTGTTTGGTGGCGCTTTGCCGCGTTTGCATTTAGAAGCGTTTCTAAAAAAAATATATACATATATATATATATTTTTTAAATGGCCAAAAACGAAAACCGCCTATAAACCGTTTAGCTGCGTTTGGCGTCTGAAACTTGGAAATCTCAGCGTCTGAACTAATTTTTTTGCTTTCAAGAAACGCCATTAAATGCAACTGCCTAAAAACTGTAAACGTGACAGTGTACATGATCACATACGATAACATTGAATGTGTTCAGTTGCAGTTGAAAAAAAGCATCCAACTGCCTCTGAAAGAGCGTTTAACAGCAGCAGTGTACATGAGGCCTAAGAGGTACAGAATTAAAGTGTAAACCCTAACAATGAACTTCTCTTATTTTCTCCCTGTTGGTTTGGTGCATATTCCATTGGAAACATTTTGTTATATTAAAGTGGAACTAAAGTCCGCAAAACTGTTTCAATAGTTTCGGCACAAGCATCTTCTACACTGGGTGTAGAGGCTGCAGCCATCTTGATTTACTGGCACGGCTTGACATCTCTCCTGCGTATGTGCAGGAATTCAGTAATCTTGCTGCAAAGGATCTATACTAGAATTCAAACTGAGCTGCCTATACACAGCTCAGTGTACACTCTAAAAAAAAACAGTGAGCAGGCGGTTAGGTTTATTTTATAGCTAAAGAGAAATTGCATGTCTCTTCTGCGAAAAAGAGCCTGCCTGTCCAGAGTTTTTAAATGGAGACTTTAGTTCCGCTTTAAATACAAAAAAAACAATGTTGATTATCTCAGAAATTCAGAGCTGTCCTACACCCTCTTCAAACATTGGGGTTTATTTACTAAAGGCAAATCCACTTTGCACTGCAAGTGAACTTGGAGGTGCAGTCTCTGTAGAACTGAGTGGGACATGCAAGGAAAATAAAAAACAGCATTTTTGCTTGTACATGATTGGATAATAAAATCAGCAGAGCTTCCCCTCATTTCAGATCTTCAGATCTAAAGTGACTGCACTTCCAAGTGCGCTTGTAGTGCAGAGTGGATTTTCCTTTAGTAAATCAACCGAATTGTGTATTATCTCAAAGCGGCTATTTAACTATCCAATTTCTAATCCTGGACTATAGAATAATTAGCCTTTATGCTGTAAAGATCTGAAAGTGGGATTGGTTTAGTAGTTGAGCAAAAGACACTCGGAGAGCTGACACTACTCAGTCCACAAAAATGCTGTGTGTTGTCAGCCACAGCAAAGCCTTATTGCAGAGTGTGCTTCAGACACATCGGGCCAGATTCTCGTACCTGCGGCGCAGCGTAACGTAACCCGTTTACGTTACACCGCTGCAAGTTTTCAGTCTAAGTGCCCGATCCACAAAGCACTTACCTGTAAACTTGCGGCGGTGTATCGTAAACACGTCCGGCGTAAGGTGGCCCAATTCAAATGGGGCGGGTACCATTTAAATTAGGCGCGCTCCCGCGCCGAACGTACTGCTCATGCTCCGTTCACAAATTTCCCGACGTGCTTTGCGCGAAATTACGACACGCCGACGTGTTGAGAATCGCGACGTGCGTAACGTACTTACGTCGGGAAAACAAAAAAATTCAAAAGCGACGCGGGAAAGACGGGCATACTTTAACATGGTGGAGTAATTTTACACCATGTTAAAGTACCCCTAACTTTGCGACGGGAAACTAAGACTTGCGCCAACGTAACGACGGGAAAAACCTTTGTGGATCGCCGTAACTGCTAATTTGCATACCCGACGCTGGTTTGCGACGCAAACTCCCCCCAGCGGCGGCCGAAGTATTGCATCCTAGGATCCGACGGTGTAATTCAATTACACCTGTCGGATCTTAGGGCTAGCTATGCGTAACTGATTCTATGAATCAGTCGCATAGTTAGAACGGCCCTAAAACAGAGATACGACGGCGTATCAGGAGATACGCCGTCATATCTCTTTTGTGAATCTGGCCCACTAACTGGTATTTTTATATACCGGTACTTGCAAGGTATTTAAGGGGATTGAGCGCAAGCAAACATGTATGTAATTTAGAGATAGATGTACTGCATATGTTTTTTACATGACATACATTTTAGGTATTTTAGCACTAAATAGAATAGTTTGGTACTAGTACCATAAGTCATTAAAAAAAAAGTTTAGAATATATTGGAAATGCATACGTGTAACCCCCCATGTGTTTCTATTGCACAATATCTGCACAGACTAAAATAGACAGAAGTATCAGCTGTGTATTGTACATTCTTCAGTCATGTAGCAGATTTGACTGTTTAGCTTGCAGGCACTGGAGGATTAAATCATTTTCTTCTAAAGGGGATTATGTTAAGCTTACATCTTGTTTGAAATACCAGAAGCAAACATGGTATTAAATGTAAATGATAGCAGAAAAGTCTTATAATGAATAGTCATCCTGTCACATTGAGAATTACATGAAAACTATTAGTACATTGAAAACACACAAATTATTGGACTGTCAAAAAATTTAGGGAGGTATTGACAGAATTTATCCAAATCCAAAATGCAAATTTAGGTGGAATATTTTCAAATGTTACAACATTTTTCTTTCACCTTTTAAAGCCGCTGATATTATTTTACGCATTATTAGCTGCATCCATGTTAAGATTACACTTTTCAACACACACCTACAGACATACCTACACTTAAAGCGATCAACTATAGTCAAACTGTTCATGGGGGAGCTAGCATTCAGCTGTTTGTGGGTTTTCAACCATCTTCCACTGATTAGGCTAACGTAAAGGATGTCTGGCCACTCTCCCTTGTCCAACCTCCTAAAACATTAATATACACCCACAGGTTCATAGGTTGCTCATTGGTCTACTCTATATGATTGCTAAAAAGTCTGAATGTCAGGCTGCCATCTATGGTTTTATATATATATATATATATATATATATATATATACTATATTACACTATATACACTATATTACCAAAAGTATTAGGGCGTCTGCCTTTACATGCACATGAACTTTAATGGCATCCCAGGCTTAGTCCGTTGGGTTCAATATTGAGTTGGCCCACCCTTTGCAGCTATAACAGCTTCAAACCTTTTGGGAAGGCTGTCCACAAGGTTTAGGAGTGTGTCTGTGGGAATGTTTGACCGTTCTTCCAAAAGCACATTTGTGAGGTCAGACACTAATGTGGACAAGAAGGCCTGGCTCACAGTGTCTGATCTAATTCAAGGACCAAGCTTTGTGCACTGGTCTAAATCATTTCGTGGAGGGGGGATTATGGTGTGGGGTTGTTTTTCAGGGGTTGGGCTTGGCCCACTTTCAAGGCGCCAACATACCAAGACATTTTGGACAATTTCATGCTCCCAACTTTGTTGGAACAGTTTGGGGTTAGCCTCTTCCTGTTCCAACATGACTGCGCACCAGTGCACAAAGCAAGGTCCGTAAAGACATGAAAGGTTTTGGGGTGGAGGAGCTTGACTGGCCTGCACAAAGTCCTGACCTCAACCCGATAGAACACCTTTGGGAGGAATTAGAGCACAGATAGCGAGCCAGGCCTTCTCTTCAACATCAATATATATATATATATATATATATATATATATATATATATATATATATATGTTATATTAAAACAGAGTGGACAAGGTTATTGTTGCCACTGTGTTCACAATTTAAATAGCCAGAGTTTTATCTTCTAAAAATAAAGCCCAGTCCTTTTCCTGAATATTGATGCCAGTCCTTCAAGAGGTGTGGAAAAAAGAAGAGTACAGGGTTTTTTGGTTTTCAGTTGCCAGTAGCAGGTTCTGACATCTGTGGAGATGGTGTGTGCACTTTGCCTGACCACCCGAATCACCTTTAGTTTCCATGCACACTGGCTTAAAAATTCTTCTACAGAATTATTATATTTTGCCTGTAGAAGCAGCTCAGTGCTTTCCTATGTGTCCATACACATTAGGACAATTACCAGCATGTTTTTAGCTCAGCGTTTAGAGGCAGGAAAAAAACTCTTCTGGTTTGTGTTTCTGCTTGGAGCTTTCTGGCAGAAAAAACACTAAACTCTCCTAAACTTGCTTAAACTCTATAGGAGCATTTTTTCCTGCCTAGGTAACTGACGTTTTTTTTAATACAGTGCACATGGAGCCAAATGCCTCGTACACACAGGCCATATGTCAGGAGACATCGGCCCGTTTAATAAAAAACAGCTGACATTCGGCCCATCTGCTGGTCCAATAGAAGCCGGCCATTTGGCGGAGATGGCCAATGGCTGAGAGCGCTGATAAGAGTGTTCTGGTGGAGGGGCCGTCCCCCTGTCACAATATAACAGCTAGGTGGGGAGATCCATGTACTAATATCGAACTGTTAGTACAGCAGCTCAGACCGGGTTAAACTAAAAAAACAATTATAGTATACTGGGCTTTACTGTAATAAACAAAACAAGCAAACAGAGGATCAGAATATAACACCTAGGTGGATAAACATGGTGGATAAATGGATGTCTGAACCAAGCAAAATTGATCAAAGTAGTGGATTCAGTAGCCTTGCAGGGGAGAAGATTCTATGAGGTTCGCTCAATGCTGCTTTTATTCTATAGTGACATCGTATGCTAGATGGAATATGTATTTTACTGATTGATGTTACATATATTCTAGAACTACTCTTTAATATGTTATCTTAATATTGGATCAAATAAACAACATATTTCAATAAATTACTAAATGATACAGCAAAACCAGTTTAAAATATAAAAATAACATCCAAATTCCAGTGCAGCTGTTCTATAATCCCTCCCCTAAGCTGCTAGCACACAGCGTAAATTACACACAGAACAAAATAAAATAAGCAAATGTATCATCTGTGCAGCGCTCGATTTTCACTAAACATAAATTTACTAAATATACTTTATATGTAGTGAAATTTGAGCGCTGCACAGATTATAATGTAGTTAAAAAGATAATAAATTGTTACTATAATATACTGTATATGACAGTATTAAGATTATAATGTGTTTCTTCTAATATTATTTCCTTTTTATACTTATACTTATTTATACCTTTGTATCAATATTTTGTTTTATAAAAGCAGAATTTATTTTAGAAGAACAGGTATTTGAGGTCAGCATTTGGCATTTTCCAGTATAACTTTGTTTTATTCAACAATCACCATTTTCTGTAATTATAATGCCACTTGGATTGGCACTGGTAAACTTTGCAGGCTACGGTGACTGAATAATGTGTTACAATATTTTCAAAGCTTGTAATAAGTTTGATATGACATTTTTCTGTACTTAAGAGTGTAAATGACATTTTGCATGATTTAAGAACCCCATTTGAAAAAAAAAAAAAAGCCCATTGAAGGTCACTATTTACATATTGATCCTGCTGTAAGTTTAAACATGTAATTAAGTTTGTTGTTATTGAATTCTGTATCATAACCAATGTATTAGTCATAGTTCCACCTTCACCACCGATTCATAAGAAATGAGAAGCTTGAGTGGCAGGCTTTAGTAAAAATGCCATATGCTCCCTGAGACACAATGATAATGCCAATGACTATCCGGAAAGCAATCTGCTCATGTTTTAATTGGGTCATGCATTTCATACATAGTGCTGATATTCACAAACATTGTTAGCATACTTTTCTCACTGTGCTGCTGTTCACATTTTCAATGCTTACTGTAATTTAGTCTGTTAATAAACTCTATTTCCTAAAGGAATTTTTTTTTTAATTAGGGGTACTTACAGTACCTTGAAAAAGTTTTCATAACCCTTGAAATGTTCCACATTTTGTCATGTTACAACCAAAAACATATGTAATAGACCAACACAAAGTGGTACATAATTGTGAAGTGGAAGGAAAATGAGAAATGCGTTTCAATTTTTTTTACAAATAAATATGTGAAAAGTGTGGCATGCATTTGTTTTTGGCCCCTCCGAATCAATACTTTGTAGGACCACATTTCACTGCAATTACAGCTGCAAGTCTTTTGGGTATGTCGCTACCAGCTTTTCACATTCTTCCTTGCAAAATAGCTCAAGTTCTGTCAGATTGGATGGAGAGCGTCTGAACAGGAATTTTTAAGTCTTGCCACAAATTCTCAACTGGACTGAGCCATTCTAACACATGAATATGCTTTGATCTAAACCCTTACACTGTAGCTCTGGCTTTATGTTTAGGGTCGTTGTACTGCTCAAAGGTCCTTGCCCCAATCTAAATTCTTTTGCAGACTCTTAAGCCTCGTACACACGATCAGTCCATCCGATGAAGCTGACTGATGGTCCGTCATGCGTACACACCATCAGTTCAAAAAACGATCGTGTCAGAACGCGGTGATGTAAAACACAACGACGTGCTGAAAAAAACGAAGTTTAATGCTTCCAAGCATGCGTCGACTTGATTCTGAGCATGCGCAGGTTTTTAACCGATGCTTTTGCATACTAACGATAGTTTTTGACCTATCGGTTAGGCGTCCATCGGTTAAATTTTAAAGCAAGTTCTAATTTTTTTGACCGAAGGTTAAATAACCTATGGGGCCTACACACGATCGGTTTGGACTGATGAAAACGATCCTTCAGACCATTGTCCTCTGGCGATCCTATCGTGTGTACGAGGCCTAAGATTGCCCTGTATTTGGCTCCATCCATTTTCGCATCAACTCTGACCATCTTCCCTGTCCCTGCTGAAGAGAAGCACCCCACAACATGATGCTACCACAACCATGCTTCACGGTGTGGATGTGCAGTGTTAGTTTTCCACCAAAAAGTTCAACTTTGGTCTCATCTGACCAGAGTACCATTTCCACATGTTTGCTGTGTCCCCCACATGGATTTTCACAAACTGAAGACTGGACTTTCTTTCAACAATGGCTTTCTTCTTTCCCAAAAAGGCCAGATTTGTGGAGTGCACGACTAATAGTTGTCCTGTGGACAGATTCTCCCACCTGAACTGTGGATCTCTGCAGGTCCTCCAGAGTTACCATGGGCCTCTTGGCTGCTTCTCTAAACAATGCTCTCCTTGCCCAGCCTGTCAGTTTAGGTGGACGGCCATGTCTTGGTAGGTTTGCAGTCCGGCCATACTCTTTCCCTTTTAGGATGATGGAATGAACAGTGCTCCATGATATGTTCAAAGCTTGGGATATATTTTTATAACCTAACCCTGCTTTAAAGTTTTCCACAACTTTATCCCTGGCCTGTCTGCTGTGTTCCTTGGCCTTCATAAAGCTGTTTGTTCACTAAGGTTATCTAACAAGCTTTGAGAGCCGGTTCACACTGGGGCGACCTGGGATCCGACTTCAAGTCGCCCCAAGTCACCCCAAGTCATGCGGTCGAGAAAATGAATAGAAGTGAATGGGAGCCATCTTAAGGTACACTACTGAAGTCGCTCTGACTTCAGAAAAGGTTCCTGTACTACTTCAATCCGACTTCTAGGCGACCTGTACCCATTGATTTCAATGGAAGTCGCCTCCAAGTCGGATCCCCATTCATAGTGAGGCAACTTTACAGGAAGTCGGCCCAGAGTGAACCTGTTCTAAGGCAAGCCCCTCCCTCCCACAGGGGAACTCCACGGCAAATTTTAAATAAAAAACGTCATGGGTTCCCCTCCAGGAGCATACCAGGCCCTTAGGTCTGGTATGGATTTCAAGGGGAACCCCCTACGCCGGGAAAAACCATATCCATACCAGACCCTTATCCGAGCATGCAGACCGGCCGGTCAGGAAAGAGGGTGGGGACGGGCCGCATGCCCTCAACACGGGGGGGTGCTTTTTGGCAGGGGGGTGCCCTGTGGCCGCCCCCACCCCAAAGCACCTTGTCCCCATGTTGATGGGGACAAGGGCCTCTTCCCAACAACCCTGGCCGCTAGTTGTTGGGGTCTGGGGGCGGGGGGCTTATCTGAATCTGGGAGCCCCCTTTAATAAGGGGACCCCCAGATCCTGGCCCCCCACCCTATGTGAATGAGTATGGGGTACAGCGGGGGCCCGGTCTTCTTCTCTTCTTCTCCTCTTCGATGTTGACTCGACGCTCCCTCCCGCTGTAATGCCGAGTGTGCGGTGCGCAGCGATTTATATAGGCCTCTTATGACGTCACAGTCCCAGCATGCTCCGGGTGGTGACGGCATTATAGTGGGAGGGAGCGTCGAGTCAACATTGAAGAGGAGAAGAGAAGAAGGCGACGCAGAAGACGGGGCACCCGCTGGTGAAAGAGCTGAAAGAAGACAGCGGTGGTGCCTGGCAGAAGAGAAAAAGTACCGGAGAGTGGGAGAAGAGTGAGGAGAAGTTGGAAGACCCCCCCCCCGAAGTTGGAAGAAGACCCCCCAAAGTCGGAAGAAGGGAGAAGACTGGGCCCCCGCTGGTAAAAGAGCTGAAAGAAGACAGCGGTTGTGCCCGGCAGAAGGGAGAAGTCAGAAGACCCCCGAAGTCGGAAGAAGACCCCCGGAGCTGCCTAATAAACTACTTTAAAAACCTGTGTAGTGTTTTTTTATTGACATTTTTCTTCCACCAGGTGAATGGGTAGGGGTACGATGTACCCCATACTCATTAACATAGGGTAGGGGGCAGGGATCTGGGGGCCCCCTTATTAAAGGGGGCTCCCAGATTCCGATAAGCCCCCTGCCTGCAGACCCCAACAACCAATGGCCAGGGTTGTCTGGAAGAGGCCCTTGTCCCCATCAACATGGAGACAAGGTGCTTTGGGGTGGGGGTCACAGGGCGCCCCCTGCCCCAAAGCACCCCCCTCATGTTGAGGGCATGCCGCCTGGTACGGTTCAGGAGGGGGGGCGCTTGCCTGTCCCCATCCCCTTCCCGGTCTGCGTGCTCCGATAAGGGTCTGGTATGGATTTGGGGGGACCCCCCACGCCGTTTTTTCGGCGTAGGGGGTTTCCCTTGAAATCCATACCAGACATAAGGGCCTGGTATGCTCCTAGAGGGGGAACCATGCCGTTTTTTTATTTAAAATTAGGCATCGAGTTCCCCCTCCTGGAGGCGACTTCAAGTCATGTTGTAAGTCGCGTTGTGATTCATACTCAAGTCGTGTTCAAGTTGCCTCCCAAAGTCGCGCTGAAAGTCGTGTTGCCCCATTGTGAACTGGCTCTGAGGGCTTCACAGAACAGCTGTATTCATACTGAGATTAAATTACACACAGGTGGAATTGGTTCCACTAGATTTTAGTTTGGGGTGTCAGAGTAAAGGGGGCTGAATACAAATGCACGCCACACTTTTCAGATATTTATTTGTAAAAAAATGTTGAAAACCATTTATCATTTTCCTTCCAATTCACAATTATGTGCCACTTTGGGTTGATCTATCGCAAAAAATCCCAATAAAATAAATTTACGTTTTTGGTTGTAACATGACAAAATGAGGAAAAATTCAAGTGGTATGAATACCTTTTCAAGGCACTGTATATAATGCTGACAATTTACGTAGCGCTTTACATCTATCTGGTTTATTTACATTATTCCCTAAAGGAGCTTACAATCTAAGGTCCCTAAATCACATTTATACACATACTAGGGCCAAAAAAACTACCAGCATGTCTTTGGAGTGTGGGAGGAAACACAGGCAGGCAAAGTAAGAACATGCAAACTCCAGGCAGTTTGTTCTGTGGTTGGCATTCAAACCGGCAACCCTAGTCCTACCTGGCAGAAGTGGTATTTACTGAGTCACTGTGCTGCATAGTGCAAAATTAATCTCATCCTTGTAAAACACATACAGGAATAACGCTATCTAAAAAAAAATGGATATCACATAGGCTGAGGGAATTAGACATTCCATGTTGGAAACTATTCACAGAATAGATGGGTGATGTATTTTTATTAATAGAGGGGAACTGGTAAAGCATGCTATAATTCTTCAGTTGTGTAGATGTTAAGTTTTACTTATTTGTATGAATAAAATTGTTTAAGGGGTGTATATTCCACCTAATTTAAAAAATGTGTACAGTTGTGGCTTTTTCTGGGGGGCACCTCAAAAGTCCATGATTTAAGGTACTTGTGTTCGTATGCAGCTTTTATTTTTTTACAATTCTGGTCTTTCAACTTCAATAAATTAGCCTTGTAGAAATATTTTTTTTCTGCTGTGTCTTATCCAACCCCAAGCTGTTGTACAATATACCACATAGAGTGCAGGGGGCAGGAGTATATATATATATATATATATATATATATATATACTTAGAGTCAGGGATGGACTGGTCATTGGCACTACAGGGAGTTTCCCGGTGGGCCGATGGCTCAGTGGGCCGGCTTCAGTGACAGCGGACCGCCACCCCCCTCCGCTCCTCTGTCTCTCCCGCAGCGCTCACCCGGGGGGGAACAGAGAAGCAGGGGGAGGACCAGAGGAGCAGGGGGGAGGGGACAGACAGCTGACTCAACAGCTATGGACTGGGAGTTTCTCACTTCTGCCTAATCTTGTCCCATAAGGGGGGGGGGGCACCAAACTGATTATTTGCCCCGGGTGAAATGATGTCTAGCTTCCCCACTGGTACTGCCTATAAGAGTACCAGTACCAGCCGTTCTACTCTAATAAAGTAGAACAGCTAGTGGCTAGTGAAGGGGGAGAGGGGGCTTGGGTGGCCCGGGGGGGGGGGGGTGTGAAGTGGGCCAGTCTGGATGAAGTCCAGGGCCAAATTTTTGTCCCAGTCCAGCCCTGCTTAGAGTGCAATGATTAGGAATACGTCTTAAGCTCCATAGACACAGGTAGAATGTCTGGAGATATTTGCCGGTGCAAAAAACATTGGCTGACATTATGCCCGTGTGTATGGAAAACTAGCAGCCGACCCACTCCCGATCGGCATTCTCAGCCAATGGCAGAGAGCACTCATCAGAGTGTTATGGCGGGGGGCCGTCCCCTTGTCAGAACACAACAGCTCAGAGGAGAGATCGCTGTACTAAGCTCACATGGTTAGTACAGTGTCTCCAACTAGAGACTGAAAAAAATAATAGTGTGTACCCAGCTTTATACTCCAAAGACACGCTAGTAAGTTAACTGGCTCCTGTCTAAATTGGCCTTAGTATGTGTATGTATGTGAGATCATACTCCTGATGTCATATACAGCCCAGTATACAGAGTGTAGTGCAGATGTCATATACAGCCCAGTATACAGAGTGTAGTGCAGATGTCATATACAGCCCAGTATACAGACTGCAGTGCTCAGGAGTATGCCATATACAGGGCTTCTTGCACACCCTGCCATCACCCCACAATGCTGTCCACCTTTCAGCCTAGTAAGGCCTTATTAATGAGTAAGGAAGGTTTAAAGAGTTACGGGGTCACTGGAGAGAGCACAATAATCTACCAAACAAGAAGGGCAGAGACGTGGGGAAGCAAAGAGTTCAGGGTTCACCAAAAACAAGATACAAGACAAGATCGTCCAGGGGATGAGGTGGGGAGCTGTCCAGCATCTTAGTTGGCACAGAGAGAAGAGCTACAGACAGACAGGTTCGAGGTTCAGATACAGGCCCCGACAAAGGCCCACCTGTAGACCTCCACAACCACTGTGCCAGGGTTGTGGAGAAGGGCCAGATGTAGGAATCAGAGTATCGTCACCAATAGAAATCATTACGCGTTTTGCCAAAAGCTTCCTCAGGAGAACCTATTGGTATTATATGTTAAACCAACATGGGAGCCATAAAGTATCTGGTCCACAAAAATCTATACATTGGAAACAATGGAGGAAGGAGGAGAGCACAAATAACTCCTGGTTGAACTTGAATGGCACTATGTAGTCCAAAATAAATCCACCTTCCCATGTATCCCTGTTCTCTCATATGTGAGACATTGTGTGGGCTACTGCTATCTCGGTCCTGACTGCCCCTTCCGCTGATCACACGTGGACATCTTACCCTCTGGGAATCAGAGGAAGGGACAGCCAGGACCAGGATAGGAGTAGCCCACACAATGGAGTTTATTTGCTAAAGGCAAATCCACTGTGTATTGCAAGAGCACTTGGAAGTGCAGTCTCTGTAGACCTGGGAGGAAGATCTGAAATGAGGGGAAGTTCTGCTGATTTCTATCATCTAATCAGGTGCAAGCAGAAATTCCTTTTTTAAATTTTCCTAGCATATCCCCATCAGATCTACAGTGACTACACTTCCACATGTACCTGCAGTGCACCTCCACATGCACCTGCAGTGCACTTGTAGTACACAGTGGATTTTCCTTTAGTAAATAAACCCCAATATCTCACATATGGTAGAACAGCGATACATGGGAAGGCGGATTTATTTTGGACTACATAGTGCCATTCAAGTTTTGAACTGGGAGTTATTTGCGCTCTCCCCCTCTCCCCCTTCCTCCATTGTCACCAAAGTATGGGTTGAGCCTTAGTAACACTCCTCATTAGCTGATTTTATCATTGCATGGTCTCCCCCCCCCCCCACTATGAGCTGAATACACCTAGCCCCCCTACCCCAGATGTTGTAGACTTTATGGCTCCCATGTTGGTTTGACAAATATAGCCAGATTCAGGTACGACGGCGCATCTTTCAGGCGGCGTAGCGTATCGTATTTACGCTACGCCGCCGTAAGTCAGAGAGGCAAGTGCTGTATTCACAAAGCACTTGCCTTCTAAGTTAGGCGGCGTAGCTTAAATGGGGCCGGCGTAAGCGCGCCTAATTCAAATGAGGATGAGGGGGCGTGTTTTTTTTAAATGGATGGTGACCCGACGTGATTGACGTTTTTTACGAACGGCGCATGCGTTCATATCCCAGTGTGCATTGCTCCAAAGTACGCCGCAAGGACGTATTGGTTTTGACGTGAACGTAAATTACGTCCAGCCCCATTCACGGATGACTTACGCGAACGATGTCAAAATTTTAAATTTCAACGCGGGAACGACGGCCATACTTAACATTGACTAGGCCAGCTATTTGTTCGACTAACTTTATGCCAGAAAAAGCCGTACGTAAACGACGTAAAAAAAATGCGCCGGGCGCACATACGTTTCTGAATCGGTGTATCTAGTCAATGGCATATTCTACGCCAAACTCAACGGAAGCGCCACCTAGCGGCCAGCCTAAATATTGCACCCTAAGATACGACGGCGTAGGAGACTTACACCGCTCGTATCTTAGCCTAATTTAAGCGTATCTGGTTTCCAGAATACGCTTACATTTAGGAAAGAGTAGATTCAGAGTTACGTCGGCGTATCTACTGATACGCCGGCATAAAGCTATCTGAATCTGGCTAATAATACCAATAGGATCTCCTGAGGAAGCTTTTGGCAAAACTCGTAGTGATTTCTATTGGTGACGATACTCTGATTCCTATGTCTGGCCCTGCAGATGGTGTACCTATGCCCGTCTACATCCATAATACTATAAATTAATAGTGGGCCACTCACATAGGTTTCTTTGTATGTTTACAAATTGTCACTAATAATGGGAGACAATTAGTATTTGGATGTTTTGTTACACTTTTATGAGATTTTCACATATTGATCAAATAACTTTGTACATTTTTTACTTATGAGTACCCCTTCTTTCATACTTGGGATTATAAGTGGTAACCAAAGTCCTATTTCCTGTTCTTTTCAGTTTTTTCCACATTTTATATGGTTGTGGTGCCACAATATACAGGCTATGTCTCTAATTTCTACTTAAAATCTCCCCATTGAGCCACAGATGAGGAAAAATCTGACCAGGGTTATAAAATCTCTCGCTCACTTTATCCAAAATGTAAAAAAAAAAGTTTTGGGATAGATCCACTTTAAAATCTGCTACAGAGGTCAATGGTGGCTTGTTTTAAAGCTTTTGTACTGCATGTTAAGAATATGTAACATGTTGTATGCCCTTAGTCTTGGCACAAGTACACCTTAAAGCATATGCATAGATAATATCATGACCGATTTACTAATAGTTTTTCATCTTGTTTTATGACATATTTAAAACCATTTCACTAAGAGCTTTTATGACTTTACAAATTGCTACTGTGAACACAAAACTAGTAATAGATACAATAGAACCGGAAACAACACAGCACTGTGTGGAACAAGTTATTCTTGTTTGGCTATCAGTTTGTAAAAAGTGCAAAATTTAAGAAGAGTAATACTTAACAGCCTGTATCAATTTCTTGCCTCTGGCATTTGCCTAGCAAAATAAACTCATAGTTATTCTCACTGCTTGTTTTTCTTTGAAAACAGTCTTTCTTTACCTTTTTTTTAAAGTGGAACTTTTGAAAAAAATAAAAAAACTGGCAAGATTGTTATAACGCAGAAGAGCCATACTATGTCTCTTTAAAGCAAAACGTAACTGGGACAAATGGCAAACAATAAAGTGGTGTCAATTCTAATCGCGCAATTCTCTTAATAAGTTGTCGGCTAAATGTTATTGAGGAAATATTACAACTGTATTAAAGCTTACGTTCAGCCATTTTTTTGTAGAAAGGAAGGATTAGAGGAAAAGAGGAAGGATTAGAACCCCTGCTGGATTTTTGCTCCTATCTGGGGCTCCTACAGGGAGATTTTCGCTTACTTACTGTTGCACATTTTCCCTCATTTCCTGCCTGGTAAAACCGTCACGCTGACAGGTATCATGGAGAAAGCTTTGCTCGCAAGCCTGACAGCCCTGCACTTACCCCATCCAGGTCCCAGGCGGCTTTGGCGGCTTCCCCGACTTCTTCCCCTGGCCAATCCAGTCGCTTCTTCTCCTGGCCAATCTGGTCTAAGGACTCTCCTTCTGTCCTGCTTGGATGTTGATTTGCTATTGTCACAAGTGGGTGGGCTCAGGACGCAGTCCTCTGCGACCTGAGACCATCCTTTTTGAAGCCAATTAGAGCCTCCGACTCTAATCATGTGCTTCACAGAGAAAAAAAAACTGTAGAATGCTATTTGTCCGGCACCCTGCATGGAGATTAGGGGGGCAGCGCCCCTGCGCCCCTCTGCCCAGGACTGTAAGCTATTCTGAACAATTTTGGAAGAATAAACTGGGTACAGAGTCAGTTTTTTCTAAAATAAAAAAAGATGATATACTTACCTGCTCTGTGCAACAATATTGCACAGAGCGGCCCTTTACCTCTTATTCTGGAGTCCTCCACCAGCGATGTCTGCTAATTCTCCTTGCAAGCGCCGCCATGGCAAGACATATGCTATGGGATCACTCATCTGGGAGCATTCCAGAGCTGGGCTGTGTGCATCCATAGACACACACAGGACAGCTCAGTCATGCCTCTCTCCTCACAGGATTTGACTGACAACAGCAGGAGCCCATGGCCAGGCACAGTGCTGCATCGAGAGAGGATTAAAGTAAGTGTATAGGGATGGGGGGATAGGTTTTGTAAGATTTTTTTTTACCCTAATGGAAAGAATGAATTAACCACCCCATGAACACATACTGCAGCAGAATAGCCCTTTAGCACAAAATCACATACCTGTACGTATGGTTGCCACGATGGCCACTGGGACCCGCTAATCGTTCACAGGAGAGGCAGAACGGTGATTTGCCTATGTAAACAAGACAGACTGTCGTTCTGTGAGGGAGGAAGATGGCGATCTTGTGTTTCTGCTAAGAAACAGGGATCTCTGTTTTTCCCCAGTCACAACATTCCCCCCCACAGTTAGAAAGCACTCCCTAGGAGCACACTTAACCCTTTGATTACCCCTTATGTTAACCCCTTCCCTGCCAGTGTCATTTATACAGTGGCAGTGCATTTTTTTAGCACTGATCACTGTGTTGGTGTCTCTGGTCCCCAAAGTGTCTCTGGTCCCCAAAGTGTCACGTAGTATCAGATTTATTTATGTCACAATCCCGCTAAAAATCGCTTATTGCCGCAATTACTAGTAAAGACAATAAAAAAAAGTCCATAAATCTATCACATGGTTTGTAGACGCTCCAACCTTTGCACAACCCAATCAATATACGTTTATTGGGATTTTATTTACCAAACACACGTACCAGAATACATGCTGGCCTAAATTGATGAACAAATTTGATTTTATAAAAAAACAATTATTGGATGTGTTTTATAGCAGCAAGTAAAAGATGTATTTTTTTAAAAATTGTCTGTTTTTTTTTTTCACCGCAGAGGTGATCAAATACCGCCAAAAAAAGCTTGATTTGTGGGAAAAGAAGGACGTCAATTTTGTTTGCGTATGGTGTCATCTGACATCACACACTGCACAGCTCAGAAAGGAGAGATGAGTATAATCTGAGACCTGAGTGGAGGGAATGGAGACACACCTCATGTACACAATCTCATAGGGGACACATGTACAGCTGAGGTTGTCAATCAAAGGCTGTGTGCTGGAGGCCCCCTCCCCAACCCTTTCGATTACTTGGAGTCAGCACAATCTGTCAGAAATTACTCATGCAGATAGCAAAGGAACAAGACAGCAGACATAAATCACTCCCTGTGCTTTGGATTGAGGCAAGTACACAGAATAGAAGGATATGCTTTGTTAATTTTTCATGTTAGAGGTTTACAATCACTTTAACGTGATTGTAAAGTCTCGATTTTTTTGTTTTAAAAATAACAAACATGTTGTACATACCTGCTCTGTGAAGTGGATTTGCACAGAGCAACCCAGATCCTCCTCTTCTTGGGTCCCTCACCAGAGCTCCTGGCCCCTCCCTCCTGTTGAGTGCCCCCACAGCATGCAGCTTGCTATGGTGGCACCCAAGCCAAGTCACAGCTCCCTGTGTCCATTCAGACACAGAGCCATAACCCAGCCCTGCCCCCTTTCTCTCCTGATTGGCTGACTGATTTTGATTGACAGCAGCGGGAGCCAATGGCGCCCAGCGGCCCCAATATTGTCTCAGCCAATGAGGAGGGCAGACGAGACACACGTGCAACATCGCTGGATAGAGATGGGCCCAGGTAAGTATTAGGAGGGGCTGAGGGGGTCTGCTGCACACAAAAGTCTTTTTATCCCAATGCATAGAGTGCATTAAGATGAAAAACGTTCTACCTTTACAATAAGGATTGTTTGAGATTTTACTGTTTGGGTTTGCATATACTTTAGGAAGACTGCTTGAGCAATAATGTTAATTTACTGTATCCACTTTAAAAATATAAATGTCTTGGAGGCAAGAGCAGAATACTGCAACTAGTATTATTTTTGCAACCCACAGCAGCCCATATAAGCCTATGGTTTCAAACAAACCAGTCCTGAAAGGAATCTGCTAGAAATGTCAAACAGCCAGCCCATGCTCTGAACATCTGGCACACTCCAGGAACATGTCACATTGGGGTACTCTGGCTTAGGAGGCCTTGTAATGGAGGACTGCAGAACTAATGATGGATTTACAGGTCACATTTCTGGCTCCTGACTATACACATGTAAGTGATCTACAGGTACGTGACATACAGCTGGCAGAAAACGAACATTCTGCCCTACTCCTTGTACCTGGTAAATGGCATTTTAACAAGAGAATTATAATTATATGCCTCGTACCACTTCACCTGGCATGTAAAGTGGTTTGGTAACTTCTAATATGCTGAGGAAGCTTTCCTGCTGAACACTATTGTGCCAGAAAATTGTATCAGTACAACAAATCAACTGTATTATTTTCTCAGTAAGGGTTCTGCACTCTTCTGAGAAGAGTGCATCAGTTTGCTGCTCCAGGGCTCGCCACCCACATATACAGAAGAGCTAAGTTTCAAAGCAATTAGGCACATTAGTTGTTAAATTATTATCAGACCTTCCCTATTTTAAAGCTGAAATCCAGGCACAAAAACTTTCAATCAAATATATTATTCAATAACCACAAAGGATATAAATACACTTTGGGGGTTATTTACGAAAGGCAAATCCACTTGGCACTACAAGTGTACTGCAAGTGCAGTCGCTGTAGATCTGAGGGGGACATGCAAGGAAAAAAAAAACAGCATTTTTGCTTGCACATGATTGGATGATAAAATCAGCAGAGCTTCCCCTAATTTCAGAGCTTCCCCTCAGATCTACAACGACTGCACTTACAATTGCACTTGTAGTGCAAAGTGGATTTGCCTTTCGTAAATAACCCCCTTTGTGTACACCAAATGCTTTAACAAACCAAGATCTCACCTTGTAAAAGTAGTAGTGACATCATCACTTTGTTGGTCATAGCTTGAGCAGAGCTGTTGGAAGGAACCCCTGCAGGCCCCACCCACTACAGGCTGTTAGCAGAAAACTACAGGAGGGGTGGACACTAAACCAGTCACCCTGCACAAGGATAGAGAACAGTAGTTACCAGTCTTTGTTATAGGAAGCCTCTTACGTTGGATTACTACACAGATCTGGGTGAAATACACAAAGCACACCAAGACTCAAGAAAAAATACGTATGGCAAATGTATTTATACAATAACTGCTTATCCCGGTGTTCAGTTTAAAGAGTAACTCCACTTTTGTTGACAAAAAAAAACATTCCCATCTGGGTGATCAATGTACATTGCAAGGATTTTTACAAACTTTGGTGCAGATTCATACCTTTTGTTATTCTGAAGAAACCCCTGTGTGTTTGTCTGTGTCCATGGACAAAAGTTAGTCTAATGGGAGTGGTTTCATAATTATCAACCAGCTGCTGCACCTGAAAAGTTCTAATGAGGAAAATTACAGGGTCTGCATCCCTTTTAGATGTGATTTCCCATTGGGTGTATCTCACCAATAATTACCGTATTTATAACATGCGTCGGTGTATAACACGCACCCCAAGTTTAGGTGGGAATTTTAAGGACAAAAACTTTTAGGAGGGAAGTTTAAGGATAAAAACTTACATTTAAATACCCATTAATGCAGCCTTATCAGTGTCCATCTGCAGCCTTGTCCATCGTTGCAGAATGATCGGTGTCCATCTGCAGCCCTGCCCAGTGTCCATGCAGCCTTGCCCAGTGTCCATGCAGCCTTGCCCAGTGTCCATGCAGCCTTGCCCAGTGTCCTTGCACCTTAAACGTTTAAAATTACCGCCGCGGCGCAGAGATAGACAGAACCGGATGTCCTGTGTACTCGGCTGTACTCGGCTCCTCTCGCAGTCCCGCCCCTTGCCCAGGCTCCTATGATGGACATAACACGGCGGGACTGGGCGTGACTGCGTGCGGAGCCGAGCCTACCTGAGTACACAGTACACTCGGCTATGTGTATATCGGCTGCACTCGCTCCTCTTCCCCTCACAGACAGCGGGGATCGGCATATAACATGCACCCAGGGTTTCCCGCTGATTTTAAGGGGAAAAAAGTGTGTGTTATACGCCAATAAATACGGTACATTTTTGTTGCAGGGGATGCCTAAATGTCTGACTTGTATCTTAGTGCAGACTCACTAGAAAATCAGTGAGCCAATCACACAAGCAGGAAATGATGTTTCTGGGGTGTGTTCAGTACACATTCTGTGTGCAGAACACCTCCAGGTAGCCATATTGCATTTCACAGAAAATACAGAGCTGCAGATTAAAAAGGAAAGATAATTTTTAATAACATTCAATTACAATATGACTTGTGTCGCAATTGTATATGCTATATTTTTTTGTTTGCTATTTTTTTTTTCTACGAAAGTAGAGTTAACCTTTAAATGTGTACATACTGTATATACAGTATGTCACAAAAGTGAGTACACCCCCACATTATTGTAAATATTTTATTATATCTGTTCATGTGACAACACTAAAGAAATTACAGTTTGCTACAATGTAAAGTAGTGAGTGTAGAGCTTGTATAACAGTGTACATTTGTTGTCCCCTCAAAATAACTCATCCTAGAAGGAAGCCTCTTCTAAACATGATGCACAAAAATACCCGCAAAACAGTTTGCTAAAGACAAGCAGACTAAGGACATGGATTACTGGAACCATGTCCTGTGGTCTGATGAGACCAAGATAAACTTATTTGGTTCAGATGGTGTCAAGAATGTGTGGTGGAAACCAGGTGAGGAGTACAAAGATGAGAGTCAAGCATGGTGGTGGGAGTGTCATGTTCTGGGGCTGCATGAGTGCTGCCAGCACTGGGGAGCTACAGTTCATTGAGGGAACCATAAATGCCAACATGTACTGTGACATACTGAAGCAGAGTATGATCCCCTCCCTTCGGAGACTGGGCCGCAGGTCAGTATTCCAACATGATAATGACCCCAAACACGCCTCCAAGACAACCACTGCTTTGCTAAAGAAGCTGAGGGTAAAGGTGATGGACTGGCCAAACATGTCTCCAGACCAAAACCCTATTGAGCATCTGTGGGGCATCCTCAAACAGAAGGTGGAGGAGCGCAAGGTCTCTAACATCCCCCGGCTCCGTGAGGAGTGGAGGAGTGGAAGAGGACTCCAGTGGTAACCCGTGAAGCTCTGCTGAACTCCATGCCCAAGAGGGTTAAGGCAGTGCTGGAAAATAATGGTGGTTGCACAAGATATTGCCACTTTGGCCCCAATTTGGACATTTTCACTTAGGGGTGTACTCACTTTTGTTGCCAGCGGTTTAGACATTAATGGCTGTGTGTTTAGTTATTTTGAGGGGACAGCAAATTCACACTGTTATACAAGCTGTACACTCACTACATTGTAGCAAACTGTAATTTCTTCAGTGTTGTTACATGAAAATATATAATAAAATATATTTACAAAAATGTGAGGGGTGTACTCACTTTTGTGAGGTACTGTATGTGCAGGAATAATCATAGCAGCAGGATTTTGGTAACCCCTCTTATATGGATGCTTGGGTTGTGGGGTTGACATGGAGAGTTTTAAGGATCATTGGTTCAGGTTTGGGGTTCAGGTCAGTTTCTGGGATAACAAATGCATCCCACAGAGGATTATATTCTAATTTCAGAGGTATGTTTCCATTGACAAAGGTGACAGGGACTCATTACAGAAAGGTCTCTTTCAGTTTCGGCTTTTACAGAACACACACAGAAGCTAAGTTCATGAACTCTCTCGGTGTTCTCTTCCTGAAAGAATAGGGCAGATCTGAATTTTCACATATGCAGGTGGAGAAGGTGTTTTTCAAAGATGAAAATGTACATGTGTGCACTTGTTGTGTCCTCTGACTGACTGCCGAGTGCTGCTCACCTGGGAAAGAATGGGGCAAACCAGGGATAACCCTAACAATCACCAAGACAAGTTATGATGCATTTTTTCAGTGTGCTCAAAATAACTTTGTTTGATGACTGACGTGATAACCTGTTTACCTTACTTCTATGGAGAGCCAAGATCAAAGCAAGAGTCCTTCTGAAGGAAAGATAAGAGTGGCAAAATCAGGACTTTCTTAGGAAAACAAGTCTAAAGAAAGACCTTTATGTGGCCTTTGGAAAAAAAAAAATCTTATATTGTCCCATAATACACCATAAAAATTTGAAAAATTAAATGGAGAACCTGATGGGCTTCCACTTGCAACAGGAAAAATTCCCCTTTTAAATATTTACTAGCTACTTCTTTCACCTCTTATTTAAATAGTGAAATCTGAAATAGACAGAGTGCTTCCGTAATGCCGCATACACACGATCGGTCAAACCAATGAGAGCGGTCTGATAGACCAAACCGATCGTGTGGAGGCCCCATTGGTTATTTATCCATCGGTTAAAAAAATTCAATCTTGTTTTAAATTTAAAAGGTTAAAAATCCACGTATGCTCAGAATCAAGTCGGCGCATGCTTGGAAGCATTGAACTTTATTTTTTTCAGCACGTCGTTGTGTTTTATGTCACCGCGTTCTGACACGATCGTTTTTTTAACTGATGGTGTGTAGGCGTGACTGACCATCAGTCAGCTTCATCGGTTAACTGATGGAAAAATCCATCAGACCGTTTTCATCGGATGGACCGATCGTGTGTACGCGGCATAAGAATGGGGTCAAGTTACTGACAGTAAATAATCCGATGTTAAAGAGGAATTCCAGGTGTGTATATTTTATACATAGTTACAGTGGGGTTGATTTACTAAACTGAAGAGTGCAAAATCTGGTGCAGCTCTGCATAGAAACCAATCAGCTTACATTTTCTTTTTGTCAAACCTTAATTGAACAAGCTAAAGTTAGAAACTGATTGGCTACCATGCAAAGCTGCACCGGATTTTGAACAAGTTTTAGAAAATCAATGCCATTGTTCTGCACTGACAGTATATACCAGGGATATGCAATTAGCGGACCTCCAGCTGTTGCAGAACTACAAGTCCCATGAGGCATAGCAAGACTCTGACAGCCACAAGCATGACATCCAGAGGCAGAGGCATGATGGGAATTGTAGTTTTGCAACATCTGGAGGTCCGCTAATTGCATATCCCTGGTATATACCATACCTGGTTGATGCCCCTGGAGGCTGGAAATCAATGAAGTAGACACCGCTACTCCATGGATCTCTACTTACTTCTGGGTCCTGTGCCAATCGGCTGCCCTGCTGCATTCTGAAAACAGGAGGTCAGACCCTCTGCATGGGTGCCATTCAGAGAATGCTTCATATTTTTTAATAAATGCAAAGTGTTTTCTGATTGGAAAAAACGTTAATGTCCCCCCTCGCCACCTCATCCAATCAGAAAACACTTTACATTCATTCAGATGATGCAAATCATTAAACCAATGGTGTTTGTACTGAGCAGCCAATTTCCTATGTTTACAATGCAGTGGGCCAGCCTCTCAGCACAGAACCTGGAAACAAGTGGAGACTATTGCAGTAGCAGTGTCTACTTCAGTGATTTCCAGTTTCCAGGAACATTGGCAAGGTATGGTATATACATAGATCATGGTTGCTCAACATGTGGCCCTCCAGCTTTTGCAGAACTACAAGTCCCATCATGCCTCTGCACTTTGGGAGTCATGCATATAACTGTCAGCCTTGCACTGCCTCACGGGACTTGTACTTCCTCAACAGCTGGAGGGCCACACGTTGAGCAGCCATGACATAGATACATGTGTCCAAGCTGGACAAATGTAAATATGTATAAAATATTCATACCTGGAATTCCTCTTTAAGGTAGGCAGGTGGGTCTCGAGCATGATTGATAGACAAGCCTAGGTGGTAAGCACCCATTAGAGTGGGTTCTATAGAGTGTTATCTTTGTCCCAACCTTTGTCACTTTCTCTTTGCTAAACAGTTTGGTCTGTATATCAATGATGAGAAAACTATATGTAAAGGCACAGAAAAAAAAAATATTTTGGATACTATTAAAACAGGAAATAACCCAATTCAGGTATCCGAATACAATATTTTTAATATTTATGTCATTTTAAATAATTAAAGTGATACTAAAATCTTGCTTTTTTGGGGTTAAAAATAACAAACATGTCATACTTACCTCCCCTGTGCAGTGGTTTTGCACAGAGCAGCCCTGATCCTCCTCTTCTCAGGTCCTCAGTCGGCACTCCTGGCTCCTTTCTCCTGCTAAGTGCCCTCAGAGCAAGCAGCTTGCTATGGGGGCACCCGAGCCGAGCCACAGCTCTGTGTGTCCATTCGGACACAGAGCCATGATTCGGCCCTGCACCGTTCCCTCTCTCCTTATTGGCTCACTGACTTTGATTGACAGCAGCGGGAGCCTATGGTGCCACGCTGCTGTCTCAGCCAATGGGGCAGCTGAGTCTCTCCTGCAATATTTCTGATGAAAATGGGCTTGGGTAAGTATTAGGGGGGCTGAGGAGGGCTGATGCACACAGAAGGATTTTTATCTTAATGTATAGAATGCAATAAGATAAAAAAAACTTCTGACTTTAATACATTAAAGTACATTAAAATTTTAAGCTAGTACTTCATTACATAGTAATAAAGCAAATGGTATAGGGTGCTAAAGCTAAACATAGAGACTTCTAAGAAAACCCCAAATACACCAAATATATTAAAATTGTAAGCTAATACATCACTTGTATCTACGTTTCTATAGCTTTATTTTTTTAAGTCTATGTTGATATACATTTATACACATAGATACATTTAACCAGAGTACAATCCCAAGCTGCACTTTAAAACATTAATATTATATATTGGCCCTTTAAAGAGTGTACAGTAAAACCTTGGATTGCGAGTATAATTTGTTCCAGAAACATGCATGTAATCCAAAGCACTTGTATATCAAAGCGAATTTCCCCATAAGGAATAATGGAAACGCAAATGATTTGTTCCACAACTTACAAGTGCCTGTTTTAATTATCAACCATGTGAGTTGCTAAATGTTGTACCTTCATTATGTAACCATATTGCTACACTTAAAGCGCCTCTCTTCTATACCCAGCTGTGACATGACGCTACTCTTATATCAAGACATCGCTTGTATATCAAGTCAAAATTTTGTAAGAAATTTTGCTTGTCTTGCAAAATGCTCTCAAACCAAGTTACTCTCAAACCAAGGTTTTTCTGTACTCTCTGTACAAACAAAAGCAGAGATGGAAAACACAAAGTGTGGTCTTTTCAATTTCTGGATGCACCAGATCTTTGCCAGTATCTGAACATGCACCCATATCAAGTAACTACTCTCCCGCCAAGGAGCAGAGGTATGTTAGTAAAAGTATCTCATACAGTCAGAGAAGTAGGATCGTTGTGATTCAAGATATGTGAATAAATGGATTAGCATGTAATTGCAAGCAATGCGACTCAGGCCTCGTACACACGACCGAGGAACTCGATGGGCGAAACACATAGTTTTCCTCGTCGAGTTCCTTGTTAGACTGTCGAGGAACTCGACAAGGAAAGTTTCTCCATTCCCGTCGAGGAAAAAGAAGACATGCTCTCTTTTTGGCTCGACGGGATCCTCGACAGTTTCCTCGTCGAAAAATGTACACACAACCGGTTTCCTCTGCAAAAAAAAAATCCCAGCAAGTTTCTTGCTGGTTTTTGCCGAGAAACTCGGTCGTGTGTATGAGGCCTAACTCTCAATTGTAATAATCAACCAGTGCAAAAGACAACTACCAAGCAATGTTATCACAAACAGTGTTTTCTAACATAGTGCTTTCAGTTAGCATTGAGCAGAACTGAAGGAGAAAATGTACAGTTCCAGGTTTCAGCAGGGCAGCAATCAGAATGTGTATAAGTAGATATCTCACCTTCTACACTATTTGTCAGATTTGTCTGTATGAATCACCCTTGTATTGGTCATACAGAGCAAGATTTTCACTAGCTATGCAGCTACGTTGTATAATGCTAGCTACAATCAGGTAGTGCATGAGTCCAGTTGGGATTTGTCCTAAGCGCAAGGTCATAGAAACAGGTTTTTTGGCATTCTAGAGAATTACTTCGATCATTTCCTTCCAGGAAATTCACCTTGGCTGCAAGTGGGTTGAAAAAACATTATGTGTCTGTGGTGATTGTAATGAACATATTAGTACACTACTCAGGGGACCTGTGAGACCTGCCTATTTAAAGGCTTGGCTTTAGGTGGGCATGTTGGTGGAATATGAAATATCTAATCATCTTTTTTCGGGGTTTCCCAGCCTGCATTATTTATTGGAGAAGGTCTGCACACTTTAGGTCAAGTATTTACATAGTAATGAAGCGCATGGTATAGGGGCTCCTATAGTGCCGGCCGTAATCTGTTTTATATGCTTTAAACGCTTCATGTTTGTAAGTACTTTTCTTCTTTGCTTTTATAAAAAATTTACGGAATCACACTATGGTCCGTTTTTTTCTATACCCATGTACCGAGGACCTTTTATCTATGAGCAAGTGAGCTTACCATTGGATATCTGCCCATTGGATTCCCTGTTAATCCGGGGTCTCAGTCCGTGGATGGAGTTTATATCTATATGCCTATGAATCTGGTTGTTCCGGTAAGCGGCTTTCCATAAGGTGGTGATTTCCTCACAGAAGTCATATTCAAGGTGGTGCTGTTTTATCCTGTTTGTGGGTTCTGATGTGATCCACTCTACACATTTGGGACTTTACTTTTTATACCCCTATTATTCAATCATTATTGGGGTTTAAAGACGTTACTCTTTGTAAATTCAGTGCTGGCACTTGGCTGCTGGTTCTTCTCATTGGTGCAGTTTTTATGTGTAGCATGGTATAGGGTGCTAAAGCTAAACCCAGAGACTTCCTCCAAAACCCCAAATACACCAAATACATTAAAATTGTAAGCTATTACATCACTTGTATCTACGTTTCTATAGCTTTATTTTTTTAAGTCTATGTTGATATACATTTATACACATAGATACATTTAACCAAAATACAATCCCAAGCTACATAGTTAAACTAGACACACAGTGACTAAAGCTGGCCATAGATAGATCGAAATGTGTCCGGTTTAGCTGAGTTTTGATCCATCTCTGGCCATTCTCACTAGAGGGAAGTCAATCTATGGATCAGCTGCTCTTTAACAGAAATGTTGGAAAATATTCAGTCCCCACTGTCAGAATACAATACTTCAGCGTATACACCGCTTCTAAAGAGATGCAAATAAGCTGCTTGCAGGACTCAGGCTTTGACACTGGGCTTGCAGCTGAGGCTTTTTTCAGGCACTCTACAGGCACTATTTTAAGCGCTGAAGCTCCTAAAAAACATCTCCAGTGTGAAAAGGGTCTTAAAAACACAGTGGGATTGATTTACTAAAACTGGTGCAGCTGTGCATGATAGCCAATCTAAGTTCACCTTTGTTCACCTTTTGTTTTCAAATTCCAGCTCCCCTATGTACCAATGTACTTATTTTGAAAAAATAAAACAGCTTTATATTTATTGTACACAGGCTTACCTTACTCTCTTCATACCTGTTTAAACACACTGCTCGATTACTTCTGCCTTACTTCCTGGTCAGATTTTAGGTCATGACACAGGAAGGAAATGACCAGCTGACCTCATTAGCACACATCAACTACCCTCAGCTGGTCAACTCCTTCCTGTGTCATGACCTAAAGCCTGAGCAGGAAGTAAGGCAGAAGTTATCGAGCAGTGTGTTTAAACAGCTATGATTAGAGTGAGGTAAGCCGGTAAATAATTATTATAAAGCTGTTTTATTTTTGCAAAATAAGTACATTAATGCTATATTGGTACATAGGGGAGCTGAAATTTAGAGACAAAAAAGGTGAACAAAGGTGAACTTAGCCTTAAATTAAACAAGCTAAAGTTAGAAGCTGATTGGCTATTATGCACAACTGCACTCGATTTTGCACTGTTTAGTTTTAGTAAATCAACCCCAGTAAGTACTTCTGCCACAGCCATACCTTATTCCTTAACAATGTATCATTACTCTGACCAATTATTATCTGATTATTATCTGTCAGACAGCTTTTGAAAATTGGGCTGTGAATGAATGTCAATAAATTGCTCTAATGTATTATTATCTATTGTCGTCATAATTGTTCTCTGTTTTGACAGTTTAAATGTCCTTTTTCTTTTCAATGTAGAGGTCAACAATTGTTTAGCAATGTCAGATAAAGTCAAGAAGATATCAATATAACGTTAAAACTGTGCTTAGTAGTTGGTTCAAACAAATCTTGGCATGGAAGTGAAATATTTCATCAATAGAAGAGTGTGGAAATAAAACCTGAAACCTCCACATATTTGTATGCAGTCACAAATAGTGCAAGTAGCATCAGGTGTTCTAATCTCCCCACACATCTCCTGTGTGTAAGGCCAGATTGGATCACACAGCTGTATCACTATCAGACTGTTGACCTATCATTATCACTGTTGACTAGGAGTTGGCAGGTATGACCCTTCTCTGTTGGCAGCAGTACCTAGGACTGACATGGGAATGGGGAGGGAGTGTCCTGCCTGATACAGGACTGACATGCTCAAAAGCTTTAGGAACAGTAAAAGGTATACAACTCCTGCTGTGTATAGCCTCACTAATATCTGTAACCTAAGTTACCTGATTGACTTTGATTTTTTGCTGCCTAAATGATAAGTCCACCTACAACTGGTTTCACTTCTTGAATGCAGGTTGAATGACCGACTGTTTTTTTTTTAATATTTCCAAACTTAAATTAGATTTAAACCCTATTACTAAAATCATATATAGGATTTTACTTGCTAATGTAATTTCAAACTTTTTAAAAATCTTAAAGCGGGGGTTCACCCTTAGAGGGCACTTTTCCCCCTTAGATTCCTGCTCGTTATTACTAGGGGAATCGGCTATTTATTTAAAAATATGTGCAGTACTTACCCGTTTACGAGACGCATCCTCTCCGTCGCTTCCGGGTATGGGCTTCGGGAATGGGCGTTCCTTCTTGATTGACAGGTTTCCGAGAGGCTTCCGACGGTCGCATCCATCGCGTCACGATTTTCCGAAAGAAGCCGAACGTCGGTGCGCAGGCGCAGTATAGAGCCGCACCGACGTTCGGCTTCTTTCGGCTACGAGTGACGCGATGGATGCGACCGTCGGAAGCCTCTCGGAAGAATGTCAATCAAGAAGGAACGCCCGCTCCCGAAGACCATACCCGGAAGCGACGGAAGAAGATGCAGCTCGAAAACGGGTAAGTACTGCACCTATTTTAATACAAATAGCCGATTCCCCTAGACCGAACGAGCAGGAATCTAGGGGAAGGAAAAAAAAATTTTTAGAAATGGGTGAACTCCCGCTTTAAAGAAAATTAAGGGGTAGATTCACAACGACGGCGTATCTCCAGATACGCCGTCATATCTCTGAGTCTGGCCGGTCGTATCTATGCGCCTGATTCATAGAATCAGTTACGCATAGATTTCTGTTAGATCCGACCGGCGTAAGTCTCTTACGCCGTCGGATCTTAACTGCATATATACGTTGGCCACTAGGGGCGTGTACGCTGATTTACGCTTAGAATATGTAAATCAGCTAGATAGGCGAATTCACGAACGTACGCCAGGCCGACGCAGTACAGTTACGCCGTTTACGTTAGGCTTTTCCCGGCATAAAGTTACCCCTGCTATATGAGGAGTATATGCGGCGTACCAATGTTAAGTATGGCCGTCGTTCCCGCGACAAAATTTGAAAAATTTACGTTGTTTGCGTAAGTCGTCCGTGAATGGGCGTACTTTGGAGCAATGCACACTGGGAAATTCCACGGACGGCGCATGCACCGTTCGTGAAAAACGCCAATCACGTCGGGTCAGGGTTAATTTACATAACACACGCCCACCTCTTCACAATTTGAATTAGGCGGGCTTACGCCGGCCTATTTACTCTACGCCGCCGCAGCTTCTTTTGAGAATACAGCACTTGCCTGTAAAAGTTGCGGAGGCGTAACGTAAATAGGATACAAACATACACCATTCTACGTGAATCTACCCCAAAGTCTCTAAATAAAAAAAATATTGGTCATCCAGTCAATAATGTCTTCTTTCATTATTGAATAACCACTGTCTTTCAAATGTGCTGCTGTGTGGTCACCCCCCCCCCCTCCTACATGTGGCCCATAGCATTGACTACAAGCAGCCATCCAACCAGACCTTTAGCAGAAATTAGCCACTGTTGTCATTAATAAAAAGTTGGTCCAGAGAAATGATGTATATCTGATGCTAGTGCTAGTGCATTTAGACAGGAAATTAATTAAAGAGGCTACAGGGAATCAGAAGCACTGAGATGCAAAAAAAAGGTAGCATTTATTTTATTATTATTTTAACAAAATGTCTATGATAGATAATGCATTAAAGTGGATGTAAACCTGATTCATGAAATTTGAGCTGGGCACATATATCTGCAGTATTTTGTTATCTCTCTTCAATGAGCTAAGTCCCATAGCTCTCTCCTGAACCGTTCCTCTGTTATCAGCCATGATAACTCCTGACAAATTCTCTGACACTTTAGACAAAAGCAGCCCGAATCTTCTGTCGGGGGAGATTGCTAAAATAGATTAGCAGGGAGCTGGCCCTATTACAAAACACCTCTAATGCCGCGTACACGCGACCGTTTTTCGGGTTGTAAAAAATTACCCTTTTAATGGTCTAGAAAAAACGAAGTTTTTTTCAACCTGTTAAAACGGCCTTGCCTACACATGATCGTGAAAAACAATGCTCTAGCAAAGCGCGGTGACGTACAACACGTACGACGGCACTATAAAGGCGAAGTTCCATTCGGATGGCGCCACCCTTTGGGCTGCTTTAGCTGATTTTGTGTTAGTAAAAGACGATTCTCGCTTTTCAGTCTGTTACAGCGTGATGAATGTGCTAACTCCATTACGCATGCTAGTTTTACCAGAACGAGCGCTCCCATTTCATAACTTGCTTTTGAGCATGCGCGTTTTTTTCAAGTCGTTAAAGCCCACACATGATCATTTTTTTCCACGTTAAAAACGTCAACGTTAAAAATGTTGTGAAAAATTAGAGCATGTTCAAAATTTTTAATGCCCATTTTTTACATCGTGAAAAATGCTCTGGAGCCTACACACGATAATTTTTAATGACATAAAAAAAACCGTAATTTTTTACAACCCGAAAAACGGTCATGTGTATGCCGCATAAGAGTCTCTGCCTATGATGAGAGGGGGTGTGTGCCTTTCCTCCAATCAGCAATGTTAGCTATTTTGGCTGTATGCCCAGACATCACACTCTGTGTTAAACAGGAAGAGAAAATCTCCTAACACGATCTGAACTTTTTAAACAGTATATAAATGTGAAGACAGCAGATATACATGTAAAACATATGTAGGGAGATTTGGTTTATCCCTGTGTATGATCTGAGGCTGTTCACTTCACTGGGTGTATGGAGGGCTTACATCCACTTTAAGTAAACTAGAAATCATCCAGTTAGAGTTAGATATTTTTATTATTAAAGCAGAGATCCACCCAAAAATGGAACTTTGGCTTTAAGTGATGATGACCCCCTGACATGCCACATTTGGCATGTCATTTTTTTGGGGGGGGGGGGAGCAGGTAACCAGTTTTTAAAGGCACCAAGCTCCCACTTCCTCCTCTGGCTCCGCGGCACCAGAAGAAAGTTCACCTCTCTCTCCTCTCTCCCTGCAATCTTCTGGGACGCGTCGCAGATCCCAGAAGATTGCCCGGCCATTCACAGCACACAGCTCGGCTGTCACGTGCGCAGTGCGCGCTCCGACTGTGAAATCACAGCCGGGCGCCCACAGTTAGAATGTCAGCGCCGCGGAGAGGAGGTGGAGAGAAGCGGGGCTTTGTGTGCCCACATCGCTGAGCCATGGGACAGGTAAGTGTCTGATTAATAACCTCCCTGGCGGTATGGTTCTTTCTGGTTTTAGGTGCTGAAAGCGGTACCATTATTTTGCATGTAAATTTGGCATTTTATATTGTAGGCCTGTAATTCTTAGGAATAACTCACTTAAATCTGACCAAACATAAGTCTAGTAGACATCCCGGGTATGATAAAGTTTGAAACACAAAATCATAAATTATAATATAATAAATAACTATAAATAATTATAACAAATATTAATGTAATTATAATAAAATGTATTCAATAATGTAATCAAATCAAAAACACTGAAATTTGCTGAGTTGCAGAATTGTCGCTGTCATTACTTTTATTGTTTGATGACGAATTTCCCCACAAATCGCTATCACTCAATTCTTATTAAATTAGTGATTCTTTTTTATTATCGCTGTTTTCTAGCTGGTCTAAAAGCACTTTTGATGTAAAGGGACACTTTTTGGTTGCTATGGACAATCTCCAGTTTCCAGGCAGAAAGAACAGTATTTATAATATAAAGGTGCGTGTAGTACACTGGACAGACCACTAGGGACAAAGGGGGTGTGTAATTATTTCATACAGTACTGTAATCTATAAGATTACAATATACTGTATGTACTGTGTTTGTTTTTTCCTTTTTTGAATTTGGTGCCGTTCTCCGCTCCCGTGCGTCGTAAAGGCCCAGGGAACGGAGATCGGCGGCACACAGAGGCACTGTGTGAATCGAGCGAGCACCCGCTCGCTCACACAGTGCGGTGGCATCGCTGGATCCAGGGACAAGGTAAGTAAACACTGCCTGTGGATTCAGCGAGGCGAGCCCGAGTCTGACTCGGGGTTACCGATCGCAGCACAGAAATGTAACCCCGAGTCAGACTTGGGAATACCGCCAAGGGGGTTAAGGGGGCAAATCCTTCCGGGCTGAAGTGGTTAAGTTGTATGTGGTGTTACTGAATATTATGATTGTCACAGACCGCATCAGAGACACCCTACTTTAGCATAAATTGCAAACAATTTAGGAGGGAGAACTTTATTTTGTTTTAAACATTAGAGTGTATTATTTGAGAGACAATAGCCACACATATTTGTACAGTGGCTGGACAGTATGTAAGCAGCACCTTGAAGCTGTAATGTAAGAGGGAGAGGTGAGGCAGGTTTTATCGTGAAATAAAAAGTAAATTATATCATTTGAGAGACAATGACTACAAATATTATACAGTGGACAGATGGTAAATAAGCAGTTTGGTGAGATGAAAATGTAGAGTGAGAGGTGAGGCAGTTTTTTTTTTTTAAACATTATAGTATTGTAGGGGTAGACTGGTCTCATTCACCCTATTGCAATCTCAGTGTTTGGTTTTCTAAAGCAAATATATTTTTATCACTTACAACTTCAGCATGCGATAGTAGCTCAAAAATGTACTGATGATTTCCAACTTTCCTCTGCTCCTGTTTTCAACCAAATGCAGCAAACTACTACTTTGAAATGATTTATTTCCAGATGCTATGCAGTGCTGCTTAGCAACTATTTCGAGAGTTACCCCTGCAAGGCATTGGAGAACTGGGTAATTGACATTAGAGAAATGACAGGGGACATATGAGAAATAATGCTGGAATCTGTGTGCTACAGCTTTTTGAACATGTCACAAAGGCTTTCCCAACTGTATATTCTTTTGAGAGTCCACTATACCTGTGTCAAATTATATAACGTGGGCTTGCTGCAGGATCCAATTTGTCATAAATGCGACAGAGACCATGGGGATTTGATACATATGATATGCCACTGCCCCAAGGTCCATAGGTCCTGGGGGATAATTGCTACTATAGTATAACTAAAGGTAAAACCTTTTTTATCATTTTGTGTAGAGTGGAGATAGATTAGAACACCTGTCAGTTTTTATTACTGTCTGTGCCCCCGTTATGGAAATTCATCCTCTCTGTTTGTCCTGAACATAAAAGAAAATCCCAAATTTCAGGTTGTCCCTAGAAAAGTAATAGAGGGAAAATCTTCCAATGGGAACACTAGTTCTGGTGACCTGGGGGTCCCAAATGAATTCCCCTAATTTGCAGGAAGTTCCTCCCACTTCCTGTTTGGCTATGACATAGGATGTGAGAGGAAATCTCTGCAATTGGAGAACATATAGCGGAAAAAAAATCTGACAATCTGCTCCAGGAGGAACACGAGAGGGATTGAATCAATAATACCCACCTCATCATGGCTTACTCTTCTTTTTACCTAGAATAATAAGTAAAGTGCTCTGTAATTAAATCCTCTCCCTAAATAATACAATCTAAACTAAATTATATGTATCTTAAAAAAATCAATCTGTGCAAAAAAATGTGCAATATAACAAAAATTTAAAAAGCAAATAAACAATGTGAATCGGTATAATATAGCAGATATAATTCTTGAAATACAGTAAATATATATCCCAAAGAATTTTTTTTTGCTAAGTGTCCAAAACAATAACAACAGTACTATACATGATCCAATCTTCAGGTGACCAATCTAGCCAAAGAAAGCCTATTGGGCGATACGGTGACGTCACTTCCCGTGCGTTCCAGCGTTAGCATGGACATCCTGGAGCTCCAGGGCATCTGTGCCTTTTACCAGCCATCAGACCGGCGGCATTGCCTACAGGACGATTGGGAGTAGTGGGCTGAGTACCTTGTTGATGAGCACATATATCACTCTTGTTTTGTTTATACCTGTGATTTGTAAATATTTTCATTTACATACTGCACTTCGGTGGCGCCTCCCCCATCTTTTCTTTTTTACGCATCTAACACTACCCTCTCCACAAATTTATAGTGATGCTATCTAAAGGTGCCTCTATTGCTCCTTCTGTTCACCCTCCTTCCGTCCACACCCAAAGTGTGTTATTAGCCCGATTACCAGGTGAGAATAAAGAAAAGCCTATAAAAATTTAACGAATGCAGCCACCACATTTAAGGATGGGTAAGCTGCAATATATAAATCTTTTGTTCAGGGCTTTAATACTACCTTAAAGTGGTTGTAAAGGCTTTTTATCTTAATGCATCTTAGTTAGGTGCAGTCCCCAACCCCGCCCCCCCCCCCCCGTCAGCCACTGCTAAATACCTTACTGATCCTGATCTTGGTCCAGTGCTCTGCAAGAACAGCATCGCTGCTGTCCCTCTCCCTCCTCACTGGGCCATTGGCTCCTGCTGCTGTCAATCAATTTCAGTGATGAGGGAGGAGGGCAGGGCAGATGCACACAGTTCGGCTCGGAAGTGAACCTGCAGAAATACCCCCCCTTTCAATCAGCTTGCTGGAGGGATGCTCGAAGGCAGGAGGAGCCAGGAGCGCCGACTGGGACCACAGAAGAGAGGTATTGGGGATGCTCTGCGCAAAACCATTGCAAAGAACAGGAAAATATGATATGTTTGTTATTTAAAGCGGTGGTTCACCCTGTTTGACAACATCTAACCAGTTGCACTGTTGGTAAAAAAACATTGACCAGACTATTTTTTTTTTTTTTTTGAGCGCTCCTTACCCGTTTCCTGCTCGATCTTCCCACCTGTCAATCAATTCCTCCCGCGGGGAATGGGCGTGTTAGTCCATTCTCCCCCGTCCTGTCACTCTAATTTCGGCAACTCCTCTGTCGACGCGCTCTGCTGTAATCACGCGACATCTTCTCACGCCGGCCGTTGTTATGGCAACCATGTAGTGTTGACGGCGACGCTCGCCGTCAACACTGCACATGCGCGGGATCGAGCGGTGAATGCTGGGAGGTCAGCATTCGCCCGATCCCGGAAGAAGACCATGTCGGCTTCACAATGCCCACAGGTAAGATGGAAACGTCCATCTACAAAAAATCAAAGATATCATTTTACAAATTACAGCGCATCGGATGGCTGAACGTCTGGGACATCCTGTTAGTGCGGGAGTAAAGGTAAGACCTGGGGATTACAGGAAAAAAAAAAAAAAGATATACCGCGGAACCACCGCTTTAAGGAAAAAAAAAGAAACCTTTATTATCACTTTAAGCTTTCACTTGACCCTAATTAGCACAGTCCCATGATGATCCACTTTCCTGCTTGACCTGGCATATTCTAAGCCTCTGAAACCCCATGTGAGACTGCCTTACTTGTCATTAGAGGCTGCAGATGTTGCAGCGGATGTCGGTGAAGAATTCAGAGGAGGCAGAAGATGTGGAAAGCCCTGAGGAAGGAGAAGGAGTAGTGTGGGCCTTTTGCTGTTGACTTATTGAGGTGCTTCTCCAACCAAGCTTTGTGGTACAAAGTCATATGTCTCCTTATGCATGTGGTACCCAAATGGCTGGTACTTTTACCTATGCTGCAGGCAGAGGCTGTAGATCACATCAGCAGGAGATATGTTTATAATAGCCCACACTAAAGAGTCATACCTGGGGACAGCAGTGGCTTGTACCTCTGGGGCAGCTGCTCCATTCATTTTTTTTGCCAGCTGCCTGTTATGGAGATTAGGCTATATGCTACGTGTAATCCATATCTCCTGTGCTTTAAACGCCCTTTCAGTCTAATGGTATAATGCATCTTAAAATCACTCTATTTCCCGCATATCCCCAAGTAAACAGACATGATCACATGCTTACATCCTTAGTAACATCTCTCCACTGCCTTTCCCGAGCACAGAACTTGGTTTTAATTCATCGACAACAAAAGGAATGACAAACAGGAAGTCATGGTACCAGCAGCCAATTGCTTCCTCCATGCAAAATGGCATCACAGGATATGACCTCACAGGATATGATCTAACAGCATATGACCTCACAGGATATGGCAACACAGGAAATGGATGCCAACACAGGATATAACAGTCAGTATGGAGCCCATTCAATACTGCTCATTAAACCAGTATCTAGCGAGGATCATTCTATTTGTTCTTACAAGCTTGAGAAGATCTGCGGGGACATTGCTACTGCTGTTGTCAATATACAATACGAGTATACCAACAAGGCAAATATCAATGTCCTTTTATAAAAGCAGATATGTATCCAAAAGGGATAGTTTAGCCACAACAGAGATATAATAGGTTTCTCTCGTTATGCGGACTTCGCTTGTCTAATGTGCATAGACATTTGAAGGCAAGAAGCCCAGCGCATTGCGCTTGATACTTACAAACCGGCAAACTTCCACACACACAGAGAACTGACGGTTTTACCGCTGGTCTCGATTCAACCCAGGTACTGGTGCTAGAGCACACCATTAAATTAGACACAGGGAGACAGATGACAATCTATAAAACACACATCCTAGAATAAAATGTCCACATGAGTCCATATAATAAAATTTCCACAACATGCCTGTGCCTCTTGACAGAATCCTTCCTTTTTTTCTGTTGTGCCTCAGAAATGTCCTCCTCTTCAATCGATGGCATCCACCTATGGTCAGCAACATGATCATCTACCATCTCCATTTCAAGTCCTTTTCAATGGCAGTAAAGCAACACCATAGATAATATTTATTTGGATACTTTCTAGAATCATACTCTACATTAAGATTTATGCTTTAAACAATTCTGGATGCATTCTTACAGGAGGATGCTTCATTTGCTTGTCTTTGTCCATCAACACTCAATGAAGTAACACCCTCATTTACAAAAGGCAATAGAAATTTGCATATTCTATTTTATGTTATAGATATATAGTCTGTAAATACATATCAGGGAACTATCTTACCTACCAAAGGATCTGTTATCTGTCCATCCAGTCTTAAAAGTTACACAGCTCTGCCTCTTCTGCAGGTTAACAGTCTAGTTTAGTCATTTCCAGAATATTACAGTAGCAGCAGGATACTAATGAGCTCATTCGAATATGGGACAATGGATTAACCCTTAGTGATCCCCCTATGTTTCCAAGTTTGAGTCTCCCTTTACAGGTGATTACAAGAGACTAATACCAAGTGTAGCACTACCCCCGCTGGAGCTGCTGGTTTGTTTTGGGTGGCATGTTACCTCTATTTCCTCGCCATCTAGGGTATCAGATGAGAGTTGAGAAAAAGTTCAATGTCCACACTTAAGACTTATTTTTCTTTGCTTTATTTGCTGAACTTGGTAAAAGAATAAAAAGTAGTAGTTGAAGAGGTGGAAGGGTAACAGGTAATAGGTTCAGGTGCACACTTCTGTCTGGAAACACTCCTGCTGCCAGCAACACAGCTTTCATCGCCACTCTAGCCAGAGTGGGTATTGCGCACCTGGATAGGCCTCTCTCACTAGCCTAGCAGCCAGGATGGCGCACGGAAATTGGTAACGTTTCTGCCACAGACCTTCCCACAGATTGAGGTATATTTGGTCCAAAATCCTCTCAACGCAGGATTCAGCACCCGGATCTCTCCCAATTAACTTCTTGCAAACTTAGAACTGACAGGCGACCATCATTCAGCCTCTCAGTAATGGTGCGTCCTTCGATTAAGTTCAAGTCCTACTCCTGAGATACCAGCTTGGTGCTCGGTGCTCTGCAAGATAGGTTCTTCATCAAGTGGCTTCCTCCCTCCAAGACGGACAGCACAGGACCACTCTGCAAACATAGACCCAGTCTGACTACCGGGCCTACTTAGTAGATCACAACCCCGGACCAACGTGGTCCCGGAGCTAGGAACACATGAACACACACCCCCTACCAGGAGGGCCACTCACAGGGGGTGGTGGGAAGACAGACCAGCGATCGATGACCACGGTCCAATGGCGTCTGTCCCTAAAATACTCCTCCCCAGCATGCACAGCGGGA
This sequence comes from Rana temporaria, assembly GCF_905171775.1. NCBI lineage: Eukaryota > Metazoa > Chordata > Amphibia > Anura > Ranidae > Rana > Rana temporaria. The sequence goes on from NC_053493.1 coordinate 97,264,342, forward strand.
CGATCAACCCCCACTTATTGGCTGCTGAAGGGGAACACCCAAAACACCTTGACCTGACTGCTGTCACCCTTGGCCTGGGGTGGTAATGGCACCCCAGACAACAATAGTGGTCACTCACAGTACAGCCATGGCTGTGACAAAGGCCCAAAATTTGGAAAAAATCATACAGTCTGAGTCAACTAACTCTCAGACTACCCTCTAAATTTAAAGCAGCGCCGGCTAAAAAGTAGCAGGCCGCTACACAAGTAAAATTCAGGTACTTTTACATTCTGCATTTAAAACTACATTTATGTATGTTATAATGCATAACTGTATTGATTGGGGAATGTACATACCTTCCTGGAGTTCAGCTTTGAGCACAACATTTTTACAGCCTATGGTCATGAAAAGAGTTATACATAATTTAGGGCTCTTACATTTTTTATTGTAACAAATTTACCTGTAAAGCCAAACACTTTGTAGACAAAACATTATCTGTACTGTATTTGTAATTTTATGTATCAGCCATATGTTCATAGTTCATGGTGGGACTGTGTCTTTATGGAACTTCTCTGTTGTGCCTATAAATCTTTGCACCAATGTCGTTAGCCACATTTGAAATATTTCACTTGACTTGCCATACTTATTATTTTTGGATCACTGTCAAAAACCTAATCTACCAATAGAGTTATCATTTGTCATTTATGGGCTGAGGTAAATGACTTTCAGCATAAATTAAACAAACATGACAAATTAAATAAAGCTGAGGTTTAAAGTATTCAGCAGGCCAGCACTGCTGCACAAATTCCTGTGTAATAATTATTTTTGGAAAGCCCTGTAGACATATTAATGCTAGGCCACTGGGGAGAAGTTTGGTACTTTATACTGTAACAAAATAATTTTTTTTTGTTTTGTATACTAATTTGGAGACTTAGGTATTTAAATTGTACTTAATTTTAAGTAAAATTCACTAACTGCAACAGTATATAAGAATTCAGTAATCAACTTATTTTGTAAATATATGAAATATGAAAAGGTGAATTTACTAAGTACTTAGGGCCAGATTCGCGTACCCGCGGCGCAGCGTAACGTAACCCGTTTACGTTACACCGCCGCAGGTTTTCCGATTTAGTGCCCGATCCACAAAGCATTTACCTGGAAATTTGCAGTGGTGTATCGTAAACACGTCCGGCGCAAGGCGGCCCAATTCAAATGGGGCGGGTACCATTTAAATTAGGCGCGCTCCCGCGTCGGACGTACTGCTCATGCTTCTGTCGCAAATTTCCCAACGTGCTTTGCGCGAAATTAAGATGCGCCAACGTTTTGTGAATCGCGACGTGATCAAATGACTTACGCCGGGAGAAAGAAAAAATAAAAAATAAATTCAAAAGCGACGCGGGAAAGACGGGCATACTTTAACATGGTGGAGTACTTTTCCACCATATTAAAGGTGCCCTATCTTTGCGACGGAAATCTAACACTTGCGACGACGTAACAATGGGAAAAACCTTCGTGGATCGCCGTAACTCCTAATTTGCATACCCGACGCTGGTTTACGACGCAAACTCCCCCCAGCGGCGGCCGCGGTACTGCATCCTAAGATCCGACAGTGTAAAACAATTACACCTGTCGGATCTTCTGGCTATCTATGCGTAACTGATTCTATGAATCAGTCGCATAGATACTCTGAGAGATACGACGGAGTATCTGAGATACTCCGTCGTATCTCTTTTGTGAATCTGGCCCTTAGTGACAGATGTTGGCTACAGCATTAAAGCTGCATGTCCTACTACTGGATGACAAAAACCTCTAACAGTAGCAGGTACTGGATGGCATACAGAATAAAGAAATGCAGCAGGCAGCATCGTATTCATTTTCTTTAACAATCATAATCAGGTGCCATCTTAGGCTTTATTTAAAGCGCAATTCAAAATATATATAAAAGACACGAATGAATGCAGGTCTGCAAACAATAACACATGACAAATATTTTTTTTTTTAATGCACGCATTGTAAGTACCAGCTCTTGACTTGGAATCAGCCTCTTGCAGATTTCAGGAGTCCTCTAGGTCCACAATATTTGCCACTGACCACTGAACAACAAAACAGTCTGATTTTCTTTAGCCCAGATAAGACACTTCTGACGTTGTTTGTTGTTCAGGAGTGGCTTGACAAGAGGAATACAACATTTGAAGCCCATGTCCAGGATCAGTCTGTGTGTGGTGGCTTTTGATGCACTGACTCCAGCCTCAGTCCACTCCTTGTGAAAGTTCCCAAGAATGGCCTTTTCCTGACAATCCTCTCCAGACTGCAGTCATCCCTGCTGCTTGTGCACCTTTTTCTTCCCCCTTTTTCACTTCCACATAACTTTCTATTAATGTGCTTTTATGCAGCACTTTGGGAACACCCAACTTCTTTTGTGATTACCTTTTGAGGCTTTCCCTCCGTATGGAGGGTGTCAATGATGGTTTTCTGCACAACTGTCAGATCAGCAGTCTTTCCCATGATTGTGATCCCTACTGAACCAGACTGAGAGACCATTTAAAGGCCCAGGAACCCTTTGCAGGTGTTATAGCTTAATTAGCTGATTAGAGTGGGACACTTTGAGCCTAGAATATTGCACCTTTTCACAATATTCAAATTTTCTGAGATTGTGGATTTGGGGTTTTCATGAGCTGTAAGCCATAATCATCACAAATAGGACAAATCACGGCTTGAACTATCTTGCTTGTAATGAGTCTATCTCATATATTAGTTTCAACTTTATAGTTGCTTTAGTGAAACTAATGAACTTTTGCACGATATTCAAATTTTTTGAGTTTCACCTGTATGTCCCTAGAGCCTCTGGTCCAAGTCCACTCGGTTGCTCCTTCCTCTGCCAGTCCTTAAAGCGGAGGTCCTCTGTAAAAAAAAATATTAAAAGCCAGCAGCTACAAATACTGCAGCTGCTGACTTTTAATATTAGGGCACTTATCTGTCCTGGAGTCCAGCGACGTTGGCAGCAGAAAACGAGCAATCGCTCGTCACTCTGCTGCCCCCACCGCCATCCTCGGTGAGGGAACCAGGAAGTGAAGCATTGCTGCTTCACTGCCCGGTTCCGTACGGGGCATGCGCGAGTCGCGCTGCACCATGCTAACTGGTCTCGCTGTGTTCTGGGAGCCAAGTGTTTCCCAGAACACAACGGGAGGGGGACGGGATCCTACGTTCTGCCCGCAGTCTACCCGCAGACTGTGTGGCCGGAAGTGGGTGAAAATACCTGTCTTAGACAGGTATTTGCACCCCCTGTAAGGTGTCAAATGTGACACCGGAGGGGGGGAGTGTTCCGATAAAGGGAAGTTCCACTTTAGGGTGGAGCTCCACTTTAAGAATCTGTGGACTGACTTGGCAATGGACTTCAGACATCATTGTAGATTTCCTTTCCTCATTTGGGTCACTGTGGATTACTTTAATAAAACTGCCCACTTCATGCTCATACCTAAGCTCTTCTCTTTCAAATCACTGGCCACGTTATTTGTGTGTGGGAAACTTAGATTTCATGGTGTGCATTGTCATGGACAGAGGCACACAATTCCTATCCAAGTTTTGGGAAGCATTCTGCTCTTTTATTGGCATCAGTCTGTTCTCATCTACATACTATCCTACCACTATTGGGCAGACTGCGCAACATCCAGTCCCTAGAGATTTGTTTTCAATGTTTTGTTTCTAACTGTCACCCACAATGGGCTTCTGCCTTTCCATGGGCTGAATTTGTGTACAATTACTGGCCCCATTTGTCTACAGGAGTATTTCCTCTCGTTTATGTTTCCAGCTGTCATTACAAAAAAATTTAACTTTTTCGGACATTTCCTTAAAAATTTCTGATGCCAACAATAGTTTTCACACATTCTTGCCAATCTGGAAAAAAATACAAAAAAAATTAATATTAACATTTGTCATTTGTGGCCTTTTAAAATGATGTCATCAAATGAGTCACAATACAACATAAAAGGTATTGGTGGAACATGTGGAACACAACAAATATAGTTTTCAATGTATCAATGTTTCTCATAACTTTCACCAAAGAGGAATACATTTGTCTGCAATTTAATTTCAAAATGTGTAAATCTTGGCTGAAATTGCATGTAAATCTTGGGTGAAAAAAAATGATAAATAGACTTTATAGTTGTTGTTGAGTATATTGAGCGTTTCTTTCTAAGCATTTTAGAACAACCTGTGAACACACCACACTGCCTATAAGATGACCTTATGTAATCTCAACACCAATTCAACATCAGGTTTGATAACCCATCTCTCTACCACATGGGTCTTCAAACTACGGCCCTCCAGTTGTTCAGGAACTACAATTCCCATCATGCCTAGTCATGTCTGTGAATGTCATCGTTTTACAATGCCTCATGGGACTTGTAGTTCCGCAACAGCTGGAGGGCCGTAGTTTAAAGATCCCTGCTCTACCATATTATTAATTACAGTTTTGACAGCACCTTTTGTTAACCTCCCTGGCGGTATTTTAGGTGCTGATTTAGGTATTTCAGTTGATTTAGGTATTTCAGATTTTAGGTGCTGAAAGCGGTACCATTATTTTGCATGGAAATTTGGCGTTTTATATTGTAGGCCTGCAATTCTTACGAATAACTTGCTTAAATCTGTCCAAACAAGAGTCTAGTAGACATCTTTGGTATAATAAAATTTGAAATACAAAGTCATAAATTATAATATAATAAATAAATATAAATAATTATAACAAATAATATAATAATAATAAAAATTATTAATTTTTTGATGACGAATTTCCCCACAAATCACTATCACTCAAGTGATTCTAATTTATTATCGCTATTTTTTAGCTGGTCTAAAACCACTTTTGACATAAAGGGACACTTTTTGGTTGCTATGGACAATCTCCAGTTGCCAGGCAGAAAGAACAGTTTTTTTATTATATCAAAGTGCACGTAGGACACTGGGCAGACCACTAGGGACAAAGGGTGTGTGTATTTTTTCCATACAGTACTGTAATCTATAAGATTACAGTATACTGTATGTATTGTGTTTATTTACTTTTTTAAATTTGGCGCCGATCTCCGCCCCTGTGCGTCGTAACGTCGCAGGGAACGGAGCTCGGCGGCACACGGGCACTGTGTGATCACACAGCGGGGAGGCATCGCAGGATCCAGGGACAAGGTAAGTAACTTGTTCCTGTGGACACTGCGATCGATCCCGAATCTGACTCGGGGTTACCGCTTTTGGTCCTGAAATTCCACCCCGAGCCAGACTCGGGAATACCGCTCACAGGGTTAAAGGTAGGCCTTAAATATCACAGACATGAGACATATGGTACAATTATCAATAAAACAAATTATTAACCACTTAAGGACCGCCTAATGCCGATATACGTCGGCAGAATGGCACGGCTGGGCACAACGTACCTGTACGTGATTGTTAAATGCCCAGCCGTGGGTCGCGGGCGCGCGCCCGCGACCCGGTCCGAAGCTCCGTGACCGCGGCCGTGGGACCCGCGAACCCGATCGCCGCCGGAGTCCCGGGATCGGTCACAGGAGCTGAAGAACGGGGAGAGGTGTGTGTAAACACACCTTCCCCGTTCTTCACAGTGGCGCTGTCATTGATCGTGTGTTTCCTGATATAGGGAAAGGCGATCAATGACGTCACACATCCAGCCCCGCCCCCTACAGTTAGAAACACATATGAGGTCACACTTAATCCCTTCAGCGCCCCCTAGTGGTTAACTCTCAAACTTCAATTGTAATTTTCACAGTAAACAATGCATTTTTATAGCACTTTTTGCTGTGAAAATGACAATGGTCCCAAAAATGTGTCAAAATTGTCCGATGTGTCCGCCATAATGTCGCAGTCACGAAAAAAATCGTTGATCGCCGCCATTGGTAGTAAAAAAAAAATTATTAATAAAAATGCAATAAACCTATCCCCTATTTTGTAAACGCTATAAACTTTGCACAAACCAATTGATAAACGCTTATTGCGATTTTTTTTACCAAAAATAGGTAGAAGAATAGGTATCGACCTAAACTGTGGACATTTTTTTTTATATATATATTTTTGGGGGATATTTATTACAGCAAAAAGTAAAAAATATTGCATTTTTTTCAAAATTGTCGCTCTATTTTTGTTTATAGCGCAAAAAATAAAAAACGAAGAGGTAATCAAATACCACCAAAAGAAAGCTCTATTTGTGGGAAAAAAAAGACGCCAATTTTATTTTGGAGCCACGTCGCACGACGGCGCAATTGTCACTTAAAGCGACGCAGTGCCGAATCGCAAAAAGGGGCCTGGTCCTTTACCTGCATATTGGTCCGGGTCTTAAGTGGTTAAAGCTCTTCTTTGGGCATACATAAACTCCAATCCGTCTCACCCGTTCGCAATTTAAAAATAAAACACTCTGGAAACTGTTTTTTATTTTACACGAGTCAGCCATCACATGACCCCCCTCAGTGCCTCTTTCGGTGACTGATGAGATGACCAGTGATCCAGCTCTGAGCCTGCCATGGACTGGTCTTTTAGATACCCCTCTTTGTGATGTCATCAAGCTGCTTTATTTTTTATGGGCTGAGAGGACTCCACCACTGGGCAACAAATAAGAAGTGTCACATCATCATCAAGGCAGTGAAGTAGATACCCAAAGAGGGGCCATCCTCCACTGCCCTTCAAAGCACATTGTCTGACCACAGATTTAGGTGTGTTTTGGTGAGAAAATAGGGCTCTTAGCTTATTTTCTTTTAAAATCAGTGGTTAGTTAGAAAGATGCTGCTCAGGCAGGGTCACACCACTCATGAGGACAATTGAGGTGGCCATCTTAGGCCATACTGGACACTCGGCCCTCAATGCATGTTCAAGTCTGTGTTTGTTCAGTCCAGTGGCATTCACCCCTGGCATGATCCTGTACCGAGACATTAGCTTTTTAATTAAATTTTATAAAGTATTAAATAGTTTGAACCTCTGTAAGGCCTGTGTTTCTGTTTCCCTCATTTCCTGACTCTGCAAATAGCCTGTAAAACCCTAATACCCCTTTCACACGGTCAGGCCGTTCAGGTCCGCCTGTCAGTTTTGTCGGTGGACCTGAACGGCCGCTCCATGCAATCCTATGGAGCGTCGGATGTCAGCGGAGACATGCCCGCTAACATCCGACCCGATCCGATCCACCAAACTCAGACGGATGGCGATACGTCCCCATCCGTCCATGGCAGATCGGATCGGATGAGATCTGATGAAAACAGACATGCTGTCCATTTTCATCAGATCTCTCCATTGGAGACAACGGCGCTGCACAAGCCCATCCGCCGGCTCAGCGGAGATCAGCGGAGAGATCTCCCGCTGAGCTGGTGGACTCCGCCTCGTGTGAAAGAGGCCAAAAGCACACTCTTTGGCTTGCTAAAAGTCACAGATAATAGGACAGTAACATTAAATGTAATAGTATTTTAGTGGATAAGCGGGGTCACAGCTGTTTACCTGATGTGTCATCAGTATACATAACTGCCCTGGAAGCTTCCAATTTGATGCAAAAATATCATAATGTGTATAGTACTTAAAATGCTTGGGTGATATAGTATAATACTAAGCTATCCCATCCTTCATTATTCCTTGTAAAAGAAAAGTATAATAACAAAACTTTTGGCAAAATAATATTCTGTTGGGGGTTTATTTGGAACATGAAACAGTTTCAAACCTGTGTCAGGTTCTTTTTGAAAGATGTTAATCTTCCTCACTGTTTCTAAATTTGACATCTGCCCCAGATTAGTCCGATAACATGTCAAAGAAGAACTTGTTCAAGAGCTAAACATTGTATTGTTTCTGTTGGAAATTATGTTTTTCTTCTCTTTATAGCATACTAAGCCTTCTTGCTCTATGTTGAAATATCTTTACCTAAGGATAATCATGATTTGCTTATCTTAAACCTGTCACCCAGTCTAATTTCTATATAACTAAATTCACCTTCTGGCAAGTGACTCCACAGCTGTCAATCTGTCCTCACTTTCAGGTATTTGCTGCAAACTAAATTCAGGTGTGTTAAAGGTATGAAATCTCTTCTTTCTTTAATCACGTCCTCCTCTCGCAGTTTTCTTCCTTCAACATGTAATGAACGATAGCTATGATATTTTCGTTAATATAACCAACTTTTAAGCCCAAAAATTTAGAAGAGAAAAACAATATGTAGTTCTCTCAATTTGTTCGATCAAGTTAATTTTTGGTCTCTGGTATTTTTTTAGCAATTATGTTTGTACTAATATATTTTACATATTTGTTTTGGTTTATTGCTAATTGTTGTGTACATGTCATTCAGTTTTCCTCTACAGTTCACTTTGATCTCTAGAAAATAGTTTTGACATGTGTGTTAGAAGCGGTGAGAAATTTGGCAGTAGCCTGAAGGTAAAGCGCACAAGGTGGCTTTCAGCTCCAAGTGTAGTGACCTAAGCATATAAGTATAACTTATATTGCATGCGTGCAACTTGAATCTATTCAACCTATACATTAGGTAGGAGGTTTGCACTTGAAAGTAATTATTTTTAACTCAAAATGAGACTTCCTCCACAGTAGGCTGGTGGATGTTATGCAATGTCACATTAGCATGGGGGTTAAAAGGGACCTACTTCACCCTAGATAGATTAGAGGGAATTTGAGGAATCTATGTAGTAAAACGTCTGTGACAGATAATTAGAGCACCACAAGCAAAGAAAAAGCATATTGTAAGGCTTCATGTACACTGGATGTTTGAAAACCTTTTCTAAACTATGTAACTTGACAGGTAGTAACCGACATGAAAAAACTTCAGTTTTGCCACTTTTACATGCTGCGTTTACGGGCGTTAATGAGTGTTTTCGTTTTGCAGAACCCTGTATATTGTGGACTGAAAGATTTCTCTCTCTCTCCATGTACTGATAACATAGAGGAGAGTTCAGGGGCTGCTGAAAAAAAATGTCCAACTGCTCCTAAACAACAGTTTAGCAGCTGCAGTGTACATGAAGCCTTAGGGTTGAATATTTAACCTAATACTTATCCGAGCCCACTCTCTGTCCAGCGATGTCCATGAGTGCCTCGGCCATCTGGGACTCTCCTCCTAATTGTCTGAGACACAGCAGTGGCGCCATTGGCTCCCATTGCTGTCCATCAAACTCAGCTAGCCAAACAGGAGAGAGAGGGGGTGGGGCTGAACCGCGGCTCCGTGTCTGAATTGATGCACAGAGCTGAAGCTCAGCTCGGGTGCCCCCATAGCAAGTTGCTTGTTGTGGGGGAACTCAGCAAGAGGGAGGGGCCAGGAGCTCCAGCCAGGGACCCGAGAAAAGGAGGATTGGGGCTGCTCTGTGCACAGGGCAGGTAAGTGTAACATGTTTGTTATTTTAATAGAAAAAAGCGAGACTTTATAATCGCTTTAAGTAATGTTTTTGGTTTGTGGTGCTCAGATGCAGGGTAGTTCTGCTTAAATTTTAAGACATGGCATTTTATATGTGTTTTATTTTAATGTACTGTTTATAAATGTTCAACACAGGTGGTTAGCATTCCTGTTTTATTATTTATATGTAAGTAGAATAGTTTCTTTATAGGTTTAACATGCACATTTTTGCCCTAGAGGGAGTGTGTACAATGATATGTAAAAAAGTAACTTGACAGTGCATGTCTGTAAAGAAGCTGCTTTATGTCATTCCAAACTCTGAAAGCACATGTTTGTCCCCTATAACTTCACCTCCAGTTCTGAAGAGATAGGAGGGGATCAAACAGAAAGTACAGCAAGTAAAGAGTTTGTAAAAAAAATCATTTTTTGCTTGAAGTAGAACACTGAAATTTTGGGGTGAAGAAGGGTTATATATAGCAGTTTTCAGGATTTTGTAGAGCAATGCCTGTCCTGTGCTGACTGGTATAGTTGTACAGTGAGCATCCTCATAGACTTATATGGGGCTGTCACCTGAGTGTCTTCAGTCACCAGATCCAAAACAAAAATCCTACTACTGTAACAGCCAGGGAAAGTCTATTTTTCTGGTTGCTATAAACATCTTCTAGTGATCCCCTGGTACTTTGATTCCCTGTGGGGCCCTGATATTCAAGACCATCTTTAATACCAGCCACAAGTTCACCATATCTATGGGCACAGGTTTCTCTGTGTATACCTGGGATCAACCTATATGGGACAACATCATATGTATATATTATGTGTTTACCTGTCTTGGAATAATCTTTTGATTTTAAATGGTTTTTAGAATGATGTTATAATAAATGTGGATTTTTATTCAATTGGAAGCTTTTTTCTTTCATTTGGGTCTACTGATGGCTACCAATTTAAAGTCCATTATCACTCTATGTTTTTCATTTAATATTTGGATGTGGTGCCATGTCTCAACAACTTCTTACCATTAACATTTTCAAATTTTTTCCTTTTATTTTTGGTACTTATATAGCACTGTCGTCGTTTTACATATAACACCAGGCTTGGCATGTGATAGCATTCCACCACCGTGATGTACGAATCCAGAAAAGGCCAGAAGTGATGTGACCGTGATGTGCCTCGATGTACGTTTTGTTCCTAGAACGTCATCAGACGCTTCCTAATAATGTTCTAGGAACGAAGCGTACGTCGGAGTGCATCACGGTCACGTCACTTCTGGCCACTTCTGGTTTCGTACATCACAGCGGTGGAACGCATGCCGGACCCATTAGCGGAAGCTGAACAGCTGCCACACTCCAAGCTTGGTGTTACGTGTTTTATTTCTAGTGCCAGGTGAAGGCACCAACAAATTTAAGTGCCCATTTGGCATTTTGTATTTTTATTTCCACTATTAAGCAGTTTTACGCTATGGTCCCTTGTTTATCTATTTTTTTAATGGGCTATTCTGATAGAGATACTTAAGATACCCAGCCATATTGATACAACAGCAAGACTCTTGAGTCTCTTACCACTGCGCTTATTGACCTGTTTTTTAAGTAAAGGGGTCATGGTGGTCTGGTGAGTAGGCTCTACACTCACTTCCCACTGGGTGATATTTATGAAGTTTTGATCCATTGGTGGAGATGCACAGAGTTGAAGTTGGATTACTATTTCCATATGGACTTTTTTGTTTGATTAAATATTCACTTATTGTTCACTATAATACTGTACTAGATCTCTTTTACACTGATTAGCATTTGCACATTATACAAGTATTTTCAATTGACATGTGAGATATTTGCAATAATTAATGGTTTACACTTTATATTATAGCACAGCCAATTAGATTTATTAGCGCCCTCTGTATTTTCTATACACCTCTCAACATTTAAAGATTGCACATTGCACTTTTTAGGGGAGCAGCTTTCTTTTATTTTATTTACTTTTATCGTTACTCCATAGCGCAAAGTTCTTTTTTTGTCTACATGTTTTACATATGCATTGCACATTCACATCAGTCTCTGCCCTCAATGAGCTTACAATCTAAGGTCCCTAACTCACATTTATACATACTAAAGCACATTTATACAGGAACCAATTAACCTACCAGCATGTCTTTGGCAAACCAGAGTACCCAGAGGAAGCCCACACAGGCACAGGGAGAACAATCAAACTCCAGGCAGGTAACATCGTGGTTGGAAATCAAACCAGCATCCCTTTTGCTGCTAGGTGAGAGTGCTAACCACTACACCACTATGCTGCCCTTTCTTTTCATCATTACATACCAGTAGACTAAAACTTTGCAGTATATAGAATGAGTTGAAGTGAAAATGTTGGAAATATAGGGGGTTATTTCCAAAAGGCAGATCCACTTTGCACTACAAGTGCAAAGTGCACTTGAAATTGCATTGAAAGTGCACTTGGAAGTGCAGTCGCTGTAAATCTGAGGGGTAGATCTGAAATGAGGGGAAGCTCTGCTGATTTTATTATCCAATCATGTGCAAGCTAAAATGTTGTTTTTTATTTTCCTTGCATGTCACCCTCGGATCTACAGCGACTGCACTTCCAAGTTCACTTTCAGTGCAATTTCAAGTGCACTTTGCACTTGTGGTTTGCGCTTGTAGTGCAAAGTGGATTTGCCTTTCATAAATAACCCCCAGAATCTTTACACTGGTGAATCACAGAAGTTGGTTACATCTGGTTAGGGCACCTAGGGAAACTAGAAAGGAGAGGTACCCCCAATAGACACAGGGGACTTTTAAGGCAACTGATAAACAATTAAATTATAATAGAATAGAAATAAAAAAATTAAATGCTATACTATTATAAATGAATTGTTTATCAGGTGCCTTAAAAGTCCCCTGTGTCTATTGGGGGGAACCTCTCCTTTATGGTTCCTTGAATTGGGATGTTGGATTTTCACATAAATTCTCTAGGGAAACTAAAAGACACAAAGGGGTTGATTTACTAAAGGCAAATAGACTGTGCACACTGCAAGAGAAGTTACTTTAGAGCTTAGTAAATGAGCAGAAGCTCTGCTGACTTCCATCATCCAATCATGTGCAAGCAAAAAATGCAGTATTTTTTTATCTTATTTTTTTCCTTGCACGTGATTGGGTACTTTTTGCAAAGTGAAGCTTTACCTCATTTACTAAGCTCTGGAGCAACTGCACTTGCAGAGTACAATTGCATTTTGCAAAGTGCACAATCTATTTGTCTTTAGTAAATCAACCCCAAAGTCCTGACATAAAATATGAATAATAATAATAAGTACTGTGAGCACTTTGTGTTTGGGTTTGGTCATAACTAGTTGACGTTTCTGTTCAAGAAGATGCCCTATCTGAACAAGATTTCTAAAGCTGTAAGGTTGTTGACATTGAATCCAAATGTATTCAAGGTCTTAGTTGTGAATACTGCTGTGAAAACTTGAGTTTACAAGGTAGCCCATACAAGATGGTAGTATTAGGATTTATCAACAGTTGGTCCTTAGGCTGGGTTCACACTGGTGCGATGCGGGAAACCCTGCAAATCCAGTGCGGGTTCCAGCATCGCACCTGAATCGCAGGCAGATTACACTGCCCTATGCGAACCGCTGTGGGTGTCAATACAAAGTTAATGACACCCCCCGATCGATTCGCAGATTGCAGTAGAAATTGTGAATTTGGACAGGAATCGGATTGCATGGATGTGAACACCCATGCAATCTGATTCTGACGCAGACAATATAAACTAGTTTCGTCCGAATGCAATGCAAATTCAGACATACAGTTTGTATGGATAAATTTGCATCGCACAGACACTGCATGTGATCTGCACATCTGTGCAAATCACATGCAATGTCTGACATCACACCAATGTGAACCGGCCCTGGAAGTGCATACAGAGTGGTTCCTAGTTCAGAAGAGATGTTTTAGTAGGCCAAGAAGTTTTAAAAATATCGAGAAATGACCAGTTACAGCCAGGCCTGGAAACAAAATAGCTTTTGTTCACATCATGGGCAAAAAGACAGTACTAATCTTCAAAATGCTTCAAGGTATTCCAAACTTTTGAATACAAAATGATTGGTTTCTGGACCTGGCTGTAAATAACTGTTTCTACAATTTGAAATGATGCTACAGTCAGATAAGGACTGAGGTCTGTGGCCCACACCAGAGAGGAAGTGTGTCGAGTTCCCCCATGAGGCAGTTCTTTCACTTTATACAGACAGGTTATCAGGTAACCCCAAGATGTTTTGGAAAGTATTCATTGCCTGGGAAAAAGATATTGTCTGACTAGTTGCATTTACCAGTAGTAAGGGCTCCATGGACTCTTCAGTCAAAGGCCGCTGCTACTACTGATATAATATGAGTGAGTTGTAACTTCTTAATGTTAGTGTCTGTCTTTTTATTTTTTTTAAGTATTCCCAGAGAGATTCAGTGATGAGATCGGTGCTCTGTGGGGCTCATGCCATTTCATCCAGAACTTTATTTTCTCCTTTTCACTGAAGATTGTTCTTTAAGGCATTAGCTGTATGTTTAGGGTCATTGTCCCGCTGCTGAATGTATTTGGGACCAATTAGATGCATCGCATATTATGCTGCATGGTGTATCTGCCTGTACTTTTCAGCTTCGAGGAGACTATTCATTCTGACCAAATCCCCAACTCCATGTTTGGAAATGTAATCCCAATCCTGCAAGAAGCATCCACAATGCTTCGCTGTTGCCTTCAGCCTGGAACCACTCATCAGGCCTTCAGTAAACAAACTTCCTTCTGTTACAGCCACAAATTTTTACATTTGGACCTATTATTTCATTTTTTTTTCTGCACATCATTTCTTGGCCTTGTTTCCATGCCAGGTATAGCATTTTAAGTCTTCCATAATGACCACTTCTTAACACTCATTACCAGACTTTTCCAAACTGTAGATAGATGTACTAGGATCCCAATGGTATCTTCCAAGGCTGTGATGATAGTGCCACTGGACATCTTCAGATAGCAAAATGAATTTAGTGTGTCTTTCCTTGGCTGACCATTGCATTTTCTGTCTTTAGTGTTACTTGTTTCTTTGTGCTTCTGCAGAAGAGCTTGGACAGCACATATGAAAACACGTATAACTTCTTGCTGTTGTGCTCAGTCTTGCAATTGTATACGATTTTTTACATCAAACTGTCTTTTGTGACCTCAAATTATTGGTAGAGCATGGCTTTTCCTCACCGATTTTAATTCCTCCTACACAGGATGATCATTAGGCACCTTAGTGGTATGAGGCCCCGTACACACGGCCGAGGAACTCGACGTGCCAAACACATCGAGTTCCTCGGCCAGTTCAGCCCCGAAGCCGCCGAGGAGCTCGGCGGGACGAGAGCTCCCATAGAACAACGAGGAAATAGAGAACATGTTCTCTATTTCCTCGCCGAGGTCCTCGTTGGCTTCCTCGGCCGAAAGTGTACACACGGCCGGGTTTCTCGGCAGAATTCAGCCAGAAACTCGGTCGGAAGCTGAATTCTGCCGAGGAAACTGGTCGTGTGTACGGGGCCTAAGGGCCCTTTCACACGGGGCGGATCAGTAATGATCCGCCTCCGTGTGTCCGTAAGCTCAGCGGTGATTGCTCCGTATATCCCCGCTGAGCCAGCGGCTGACAGGGCAGTCCCTGCACACTGTGCAGGGACCGCCCTGTCTTTTCTCCACTCTCCCCAATGGGGGATCGGATGAACATGGACCGCGTGTCCGTGTTCATCCGATCCGATCCGCAGACGGAAGAAAAAATAGGGTTTTCTTCCGTCCGCAAAATCAGATCTTTACGGAGGCGGGTGATTACGGGTGTCCACTGACACCCGCAATCACATAGGGACCAATGTATGTCCCTTTTTCATCCGCAAACGGATGGATGAAAAAGCGGACATACGGTCCACACATGTGAAAGGGGCCTAAGTATTTAATCTAGCACTGGACCAGTGGCGGCTGGTGCTCAAATTTTTTTCGGGGGGCGCAAACAAACCAAAAAAAAAACAAAAAAACAATTGCAGCCTCACTGTGCCCATCAAATGCAGCCACTGTGCCCATCAAATGCAGCCACTGTGCCATGCAACGCAGCCACTGTGCCATAATTTATCACCACTGTGCCCATCACTTGTCACCACTGTGCCATGCCATCAAACGCAGTCACTGTGCCATCAATTGTCGCCACTGTGCCATCAATTGTCGCCACTGTGCCATGCCAAACGCAGCCACTGTGCCATCAAACGCAGCCACTGTGCCATCAAACGCAGCCACTGTGCCATTAATTGTCACCACTGTGCCCATCAATTGTCACCACTGTGCCATCAAACACAGCCACTGTGCCATGCCATCAATTGTTACCACTGTGCCCACATCAATTGTTACCACTGTGCCCACATCAATTGGCACCACTGTGCCCTTTAATTGTCGCCACTGTGCCCTGTAAAATGCTGCCCCCTTGCCCCCCCCCACCCGGCACTTACCTTTCTGGGGTCAGCCATCCTCCTCCCACGGTCCCTCGATGTCTTCTCCCGCCCTCGATGACGCTTCAGCCAATCAGGTTACCGGTAACCAGAACCGGTGAACCTGATTGGCTGAGATGCCTGTCAGTCTTATCCAAGGAATGCACCCTCCGTACGTCCCCTGGATAAGTATTTGGAACCTGATTACAGCCTGGGGGCTGTAATCAGAAAGCCTATCAGAGCCGCTGGGTCTGATAGGCACTTCCAAAGCCAACCAGCTGCCGTTATTCAGATGACCGGCGCTCTCCAGGGGGCCGGCCATCTGAATAGTGGGCGGCAGCAACAATACACAGATTCATGCAATGCATGAATCTATGTATTGTATTTAGTGGCGGTGTGGGAGCGAGAGGGGGCGGCGCTCCTGCGCCCTCTATGGATGCACCGCCACTGCACTGGACCATATGTCTGCAAAATTCTTAAAGTAGAACTAAACTCTCTCAATCAATATTAACTATTTTTAGTCCTTATGCTACTAGCCTTAGTAAATAAATAGGAACCTATATTATATTTACGTGTTTCAGATTTTATTTTATTTCTTTAGTTGCTTTCTACTTTCTGGTGTAGGTCAAAATGATGTTAAACATTCCAGGAGTTTTAACCGCTTAAGGACTGCCGCACAACGATATATGTCGACAGAATGGCAAGGCTGGGCACAAGGGCATACAGGTACGTCCCCTTTAAGATCCCAGCTGTGGGTTGCGTGGCGTACTCGCGACGCAGTCCTGAGTTCGGTGACTGCGCCCGCAGGACCCATGAACCGGATTGCCACCAGTGTGTTCCACGATCGGGTCACAGAGCTTAAGAATGGGGAGAGGTAAATGTAAACGAACCTCTCCCCGTGCTTCCTAGTGAAACTGTCACTGATCGTCTGT
This sequence comes from Rana temporaria, assembly GCF_905171775.1. NCBI lineage: Eukaryota > Metazoa > Chordata > Amphibia > Anura > Ranidae > Rana > Rana temporaria. The sequence continues at coordinate 97,281,078 of NC_053493.1, forward strand.
TTCCTGTCATAGGGAACGATGATCAGTGACGTCACATGCCAAGCCACGCCCCCACACAGTAAGAATCACACATTAGGTCACACTTAACCCCTTCAGCGCCCCCTACAGGTTAACCCCTTCACTGCCAGTGTCATTTTCATAGTAATCAGTGCATTTTTAACTACTACAGACCCGCGCTATAGCCGAATGACGGCTTCAGCGCGGATCTGAATATCCAACAGGCCGTCAATTGACGGCCGCCCCTTTGGGCGTTCCCCGCGCGCGCTCCAGAGCGCGCTGCGGGGAAAGTCTGTGTTGGCCGTGTCACTTGGACACAGCCAATCACAGATCGCCGCGAACGGCCAATCAGAGTGGCCGTTTGCGATGCGATCTGTGCGGCCAATGAGAGAGGATCTCATATGTAAACATATGAGATCATTTCTCATTGCCGGCTCACACAGAGACAGCGGTGCTGTCTCTGGAGAGGAGACCGATCTGTGTCCCTTGTACATAGGGACATAGATCGGTCACCCCCCCAGTCACCCCCCCTCCCCCACAGTTAGAACACTAAGCAGTATACACATTTAACCCCTTCCTCACCCCCTAGTGTTAACCCCTTCCCTGCCAGTCACATTTATACAGTAATTAGTGCATATTTATAGCACTGATCGCAGTATAAATGTGAATGGCGCCAAAAATGTTTCAAAAGTGTCCGATGTGTCCGCCATAACGTCGCAGTCGCAATAAAAATCGCAGATCGACCGCCATTTCTAGTAAAAAAAATAATAAAAAAATAATAATTCTGTCCCCTATATTGTAGGCGCTATAACTTTTGCGCAAACCAGTCGCTTATTGCGATTTTTTTTTTTTTTTTACCAAAAATATGTAGAAGAATACGTATCGCCCTAAACTGAGAAAAAAAAATGTGTTTTTTTTTTAAAAACTGGGATATTTATTATAGCAACAAGTAAAAAATATTGTATTTTTTTTCAAAATTGTCGCTCTTTTTTGTTTATAGCGCAAAAAATAAAAACCGCACAGGCGATCAAATACCACCAAAAGAAAGCTCTATTTGTGGGGAAAAAAGGACGCCAATTTTGTTTGGGAGCCATGTCGCACGACAGCGCAATTGTCAGTTAAAGCGACGCAGTGCCGGAAGCTGAAATTTCACCTGGGCAGGAGGGGGGTATATGTGCCCGGTAAGCAAGTGGTTAAAGCACCATATTCTCATAGAAGTTACGATGGAGTATCTCAGGATACTCCATCGTATCTCCCTTTTTTGGCCCGTGTATCTATGCGACTGATTCTTAGAATCATTTTCGCATAGATACACTTAAGATCCGCCATCTGTAAGTCACTTACACTGGCGGATCTTAAATGTAATGACGCCGGCCGCCGCTAGATGGCATTTACGTGAAGGACTCATTTGCGTATGCAAATGATCCTTCTACGCCGATTCCCGAACGAGTTCACGTCGCGTAACCGTCGCTAACGTCGTTTGCGTAAGCGGAAATTTAGTCCTGCTATTATGAGGAGTAAATTTCCGCAAGTCCCACGTAGACCATGTTACGGAAGGCGTCGGGTCCGCGTCGTGTTTTTTCATCGGGTACGTCGTTTCCGTAAGTCGTTCTTGAATACGACTTTACGTCAATGACGCACACGTCGGCGTCATTGACGTTTTCCGCCGAGAACTGGAGCATGCGCACTGGGCTTTTTGAAGCCCGGCGCATGCGCAGTTCATTAGAATCGGGGGCGCGCTTAATTTGAATACAAGCCGCCCCCTTGGAGATCCGCCAGTGCCTTAAGCGCAGCCCGCGGATTTTTAGAGAGAATATGGGCCAATGGTCCCAAAATAGTGTCAAAAGTGTCCGATTTGTCCGCCAAAATGTCGCAATCATGATAAAAATTGCTGATCACCGCCATTACTAGTAAAAAAAAAATAATAATAAAACTGGCATAAAACGATCCCCTTTTGTAGGCGCTATATCTTTTGCACAAACCAATCAATAAACCCTTATTGAGATTTTTTTTTACCAAAAATATGTAGAAGAATACGTATCAGCCTAAACTGAGAAAAAATATGTTTTTTTATTTATTTTTTGGGGATATTTATTATAGCAAAAAGTAAAAAATATAGAATTTTTTTCAAAATGGTCACTCTATTTTTGTTTATAGCGCAAAAAATAAAAACCGCAGAGGTGATCAAATACCACTATAAGAAAGCTCTATTTGTGGGGAAAAAGGACGCCAATTTTGTTTTTGAGCCACGTCGCACGGCCGCGCAATTGTCAGTTAAATCGACGCAGTGCCGAATCGCAAAAAGGGGCCTGGTCCTTTAGCAACAAAATAGTCCGGGGCTTAAGTGGTTAATGGGCATTTTTTTCCTTCATATGGAGGAGGGGCTTTCTCAGCTAAGCACTCCCTCCTGCCTGCATGCTTGAGCTAACAGCAGATGGATTCCAACAATTAAATGCTACACGAATCATGACTAGAAATGCTTGGTGGGTGTTTTTCAAAGTGTTTTTTCAACAAAATAAAGCATGGAGACATGGATAAATGGGTACGTTTACTTTGAATATTAAAATTAAATAAAAAAAAATTTAAGTTTGTGGTGCTCAGATACAGTTGAGTTCCTCTTTAACTGTGAACAGTGAGAGACTTGGTGCTTTTTTAAAGGCAAAGGTTGGACACACATACCCCTTACTTCTTTATAGACGTGATCCGGAATATTTATCATTGAAGCCTTGGTGGTTTCTGATTGTAGCTGAATTATGCATACATGTCCAGCCACTCTGGGAACTCTATGCCCACCCTTGGGGTTTGCACATTCTTAGTGGGTAGCTGGATACCTTACCATGTATGTAAATCCTAACAATACAATTCTCTTATTTGCTCCTATTTGGTTTGTTAAATAAACTATTGAAAGTGCTTTCTTATATCTGTTCCATAAATGCAGTGTTATCTCAAGCAGTATTATCAGCTATGTCCAGTTAATCACTGTGAATTACAGAAGGACCTTCTTCCTATGTTATACAGATGAGAAAAGGAGGAGTCTTTACAAAATTTGGGGTTGATTTACTAAAACGGGAAAGCTGGTGCAGATTTTGCACTCTCCTGTTTTAGTAAATCATTAAATCAACCCCTTTCTGTCCTAGGGTGACAACACTGCTTCTCCATATATCCTGTACAGTGAGTAGGTATTCTCACCCTAGGACTGAAAATGTGCTACTGGCAGGATAAGCAGGTGAAAATGTAAATAATAAAAATAGAATTGCTTTAAAAAAATAAAAAATAAACAGAAAACAAATTCAGACACCAAATAAAAGAACTGGTAAGTTTCAATATATAAAAATGTCTTGGGTTTAGACACCCTAATACTCCATCTTTGGTTGTAACCCATAATGCAAGGGGTATTTGGTAGGTTTTGTGGGCCATATCAGGTACAAGCCATATTAGTAAATAGAATGCAGTCAAATATATAAATTGGGTGAGCAACAGGCATCAGAAACCATTTGTTCTAATAAGATCACATGGAGATCCTGAGAACCACCCAGCTGTAGATCAGCTTTCAGAAATTCAGTGGGCTCACAAGTTTCTTTGCACTCTGAAGTGTTATCTGTCCCGTTAATCACTGTAAACTGCAGAAGAACCTTCTTACTAAGTTATGCCAATGAGGAAAGAGGTAGATATTCTGAAATTCTAACATACTTTCTGTCCTAGAGTGCCAACATCACTCCTTTATAGATACTGTACAGTGAGTAGGCATTTTCACCCTAGGACAAAAAGTATGTTACTGGCAGGATCAGCAGGTGAAAAAATTGCCTTAGCAAAAAATACAAATTCAGGTACCAAATCTAAGAACTGGTAAGTTGCACTATATTAACATTTCTTGGGCTTAGACACCCAAATACTCCATCTTTGGTTGTAACCCATGATGCAGGGGGGATTTGGTAGGTTTTGTGGGTCATGTCAAGTACAATCCATATTGGTAAATAGAATGCAGTCAGATGTATAAACTGGGTCAACTACGGGCATCAGAAACCTAATTGGCAATAATAAGATCACATAGAGATTCTGAAGACCACCCACAGCTGTAGGTCAGCTATCAGAAATCCAGTGGGCTTGCACGTTTCTGTGCACTCTGCAGTGTAATCTCAAGCTATGGTGTTATCTGCTCTGTTCAATTAATTACTGTGAACTACAGTATAGAACAGGGGTGGGCAATTATTTTTTCGATGGGGCCACATGAGAAACTAAAAGTATTTTGGAGGGCCGGGCCAAAAGGCTAAACTCAATACTGCATAAAATTGTATTTCTTTATAAAAAGCAGTAAATATCATTGTTGGAAAACTGGGGGACAGAGGCTGGGGACATGGCACAGGAGGGGGACAGAGGCTGGGGACATGACACAGGAGGGGGACAGAGGCTGGGGACATGACACAGGAGGGGGACAGAGGCTGGGGACATGACACAGGAGGGGGACAGAGGCTGGGGACATGACACAGGAGGGGGACAGAGGCTGGGGACATGGCACAGGAGGGGGACAGAGGCTGGGGACATGACACAGGAGGGGGACAGAGGCTGGGGACATGACACAGGAGGGGGACAGAGGCTGGGGACATGACACAGGAGGGGGACAGAGGCTGGGGACATGACACAGGAGGGGGACAGAGGCTGGGGACATGACACAGGAGGGGGACAGACGCTGGGGACATGACACAGGAGGGGGACAGACGCTGGGGACATGACACAGGAGGGGGACAGACGCTGGGGACATGACACAGGAGGGGGACAGACGCTGGGGACATGACACAGGAGGGGGACAGAGGCTGGGGACATGACACAGGAGGGGGACAGACGCTGGGGACATGACACAGGAGGGGGACAGACGCTGGGGACATGACACAGGAGGGGGACAGACGCTGGGGACATGACACAGGAGGGGGACAGACGCTGGGGACATGACACAGGAGGGGGACAGAGGCTGGGGACATGACACAAGAGGGGGACAGAGGCTGGGGACATGGCACAGGAGGGGGACAGAGGCTGGGTACATGACACAGGAGGGGGACAGACGCTGGGGACATGACACAAGAGGGGGACAGACGCTGGGGACATGGCACAGGAGGGGGACAGAGGCTGGGGACATGACACAGGAGGGGGACAGACGCTGGGGACATGACACAAGAGGGGGACAGACGCTGGGGACATGACACAAGAGGGGGACAGACGCTGGGGACATGACACAGGAGGGGGACAGACGCTGGGGACATGACACAGGAGGGGGACAGACGCTGGGGACATGACACAGGAGGGGGACAGACGCTGGGGACATGACACAGGAGGGGGACAGAGGCTGGGGACATGACACAAGAGGGGGACAGAGGCTGGGGACATGGCACAGGAGGGGGACAGAGGCTGGGGACATGACACAGGAGGGGGACAGACGCTGGGGACATGACACAAGAGGGGGACAGACGCTGGGGACATGGCACAGGAGGGGGACAGAGGCTGGGGACATGACACAGGAGGGGGACAGACGCTGGGGACATGACACAAGAGGGGGACAGACGCTGGGGACATGACACAAGAGGGGGACAGACGCTGGGGACATGACACAGGAGGGGGACAGACGCTGGGGACATGACACAGGAGGGGGACAGACGCTAGGGACATGACACAGGAGGGAGACAGACGCTGGGGACATGACACAGGAGGGGGACAGACGCTGGGGACATGACACAGGAGGGGGACAGACGCTGGGGACATGACACAGGAGGGGGACAGACGATGGGGACATGACACAGGAGGGGGACAGACGCTGGGGACATGACACAGGAGGGGGACAGAGGCTGGGGACAGGCAGCCACTGTTTAATCAATAACAATTGATTAAACAGTGGCTGCATGTGATGGCACAGTGGCTGCGTGTGATGGCACAGTGGTTGCGTTTGATGGGCACAGTGGCGACAATTGATGGCACAGTGGCTGCGTGTGATGGGCACAGTGGCAGCAATTGATGGCACAGTGACTGCGTGTGTTGGCACAGTGGCTGCATGTGATGGCACAGTGGCTGCGTTTGATGGGCACAGTGGCTGCGTGTGATTGGCACAGTGGCTGCGTTTGATGGGCAGAGTGGCTACGTGTTATTGGCACAGTGGCTGCGTGTGATTGGCACAGTGGCTGCGTTTGATGGGCACAGTGGCTGCATGTGATTGGCACAGTGGCTGCGTGTGATTGGCACAGTGGCTGCATGTGATTGGCACAGTGGCTGCATGTGATTGGCACAGTGGCTGTGTTTGGGAACAGTGGCAACAATTGATTGCACAGTGGCTGCGTGTGATTGGCACAGTGGCTGCGTTTGATGGGAACAGTGGCTGCGTGTGATTGGCACAGTGGCTGCGTGTGATTGGCACAGTGGCTGCGTGTAATTGGCACAGTGGCTGCATGTGATTGGCACAGTGGCTGCATGTGATTGGCACAGTGGCTGTGTTTGGGAACAGTGGCAACAATTGATGGGCACAGTGGCTGCGTGTGATTGGCACAGTGGCTGCGTTTGATGGGAACAGTGGCTGCGTGTGATTGGCACAGTGGCTGCGTGTGATGGGCACAGTGGCTGTGTGTTATTGGCACAGTGGCTACGTGTGATTGGCACAGTGGCTGCGTGTGATGGGCACAGTGGCTGCGTTTGATGGGCACAGTGGCTGCGTGTGATTGGCACAGTGGCTGCGTTTGATGGGCACAGTGGCTGCGTGTTATTGGCACAGTGGCTGCGTGTGATTGGCACAGTGGCTGCGTGTGATTGGCACAGTGGCTGCGTGTGATTGGCACAGTGGCTACAATTTATGGTGGCGAAGTGGCTGCGTGTGTTGGCACAAGTGGCTGCGTGTGTTGGCACAAGTGGCTGCATGTGTTGGCACAAGTGGCTGCGTGTGATGGGCACAGTGACCCCTCCCGGCCCTGCCTACTGTTATCACCGCGGCGGGCAGGGCCAGATTAAGAACATCATGGGCCTGGTGCTGAGGATTTTGGTGGGGCCTTTTAGGCTGCATTCACACCTCCGCGACAAGTAACGCCGCGTACGCGGCGTATTTTGCCGCGAATAGTGTAACTTTTTTTTTTTTTAAAAATCCTTCCTATTGCTTTGTATGGCCGAACGCCAATGCCGCCTGAAAAAAAGGGTCCGGGACTTCATGCCGCATGTGAACCATCTCATAGACAGCAATGGGAATTCTCCCCTCCAGCGGCACGAGCGGCCGGCGTCGGGCGTTTTGTCGCGGAGGTGTGAATGGGGTGTAATAAATAATAAATAAATGCGTGGGAATGACATGAACGCAGCCCAGCCAAGGTAAGTGACCAAAGGCACAGAACCCAGAAGGAAGACCGGGTGAAGATGGAAGTGTCCAGGCCCCGCCTGATTCATCTCAGCACTGGAGGGCTCAGTCTGAAAATTGAAGTGTACACTAATGTGCTAATATGCTGTGCATACTTGTACGTTGTGGCATAACCTACCCCAGGGCCTCTAAAAAGTAGTAATGTCAGGAAAGTTTACTACCGCTTTATTATCACAGGATCCCAGGAGCCTCTCATGGGGCCCCCTACTGACCCGGTGGACGGTGGCCCTTGGGCAGTGCCTAAGTGCACAGTTGCCAACATTTAAAAAATATTTTCAGGGCCACTTTTTTATATAAGTGCTATATTTAGAGTAGCTGAGATCCCCGATGTTCCTCTATACATCATAGTAGTAATCACAAAATGAGTACTAATAATGGGGCAGAACAAATATGAGAACTGATATTTCCTTTAGTTGAACTAACAAAAGTGTGTCCATTCTAGAGCTGGTAACATTGAGGATATTCAGTATAATTTTAAAGAACTGTTTTTGTGGCTAAGCGACATAGGGGAGGAGTATGGATGGTATATAAGTGGGAAGTATGTGCAGGTGAGGGAGAGGAATGTGGAGGGTCTAACAGTGGGCACTATGTACAGGAGAGGAGTACAAAGGGTACGGAAAAAAGCACTATGTACAGGAGAGGAGTGTGAAGGGTATGACAATGGACAGTATGTACAGGAAGAGTGAGGGGGTATGACAGAGGGTAGTACGTACCAGAGAGAAGTGTGGAGGGTATGATGGGGCAGTATGTACAGGAGAGGAGTGTGGAGGGAATGACAGTGGGCAGTATGTACAGGAGAGGAATGTAGACGGTATGATAGTGGGCTCTATGTATAGGAGAGGAGTGTGGAGGGTATGACAGTGAACACTATGTATAGGAGAGGAGTGTGGAGGGTATGACAGTGGGCACTATGTATAGGAGAGGAGTGTGGAGGGTATGACAGTGAGCAGTATGTACAGGAGAGGAGTGTGGAGGGTGCGACAGTGGGCACTAAGTACAGGAGAGAAGTGTATGACAGCAGGCACTATGTACAGGAGAGGAGTGTGAAGGGTATGACAGTGGGTGCTATGTATAGGAGAGGAGTGTGGAGGGTATGACAGTGGGCACTATGTACAGGAGAGGAGTGTGTAGGGTATGACAGTGGGTACTATGTATAGGAGAGAAGTGTGGAGAGTATGACAGTGGGCACTATGTACAGGAGAGGAGTGTGGAGAGTATGACAGTGAGCACTATGTACAGGAGTGGAAGGATATTTAGGGACTGAGAAGTGGTTAAGCGGGTCATACATGGATTGAAATTACGCCAATTATGCAGAGACCAGCCATAGTCAATCTATGTATGGGCTAGCTGGTTTTACACAAGTCAATCTATTAATCAACTTGAGTACAACCAGCCTGTTTTTTTTTTCTTAAAACAATCAGTGCTGCCAGCTATAGTTAGCAACACTGATCATTGTACGCACTGGCAGAACACAATAACACTGCAGGAGTGATTCCCCCATCCACAGGTCAGCAGGTGAGAGGGTGTGTGGGGACAGGCTGGGGAGAGATACTAGTCAGTGGCTGGGTAGGCACTGGTAGTATCAGAGGCAGATACACACAGGTTATATACGCCACGATCGTTAGAGCGAGAACAATAATTCTAGTACTAGACCTCCTCTGTAACTCTAAACATGTAACCTAAAAAAATGTAAAGCATCGCTTAGGATACCAAAAAAAATAGTGCTAACTTAACTAACTAACTGTTTTTTTAATGAATGAAACATTTTTTTCCAAAAAAACATGTTTGAAAAAATGCTGCGCAAATACCGTGCTAGAGCTGCACAATTAATCGTTAAAAAATCGTGATCTCGATTCAACCCCCCTGACGATCTCCAATGCAGAGTTTGCTAAATCTTTCATATAACAAGTGGAGAGACTTTCAGCTGTCAAAAGAAAATATCTGGGCAGTCTGCCAAGTTTTTAACAGGAAACATTGTAACTAACGATTCCTTCTTAGATCAAAGGGATACACTTCTGTGTGTAAAGAACAAATCTGGGCAGTCTGCGAAGTTTGTAAACAAAATGAAACATTGTAACTAACTAACATTGTAACAAAATTTAACCACTTAAAGTCCAACACTTGTTTCTTAAGTTAGAAAGCAATATTATTTGCTAGAAAATTACTTGGAACTGCCAAACATTATATATATATTAGCAGAGACTCTAGGGAATACAATGGCTATTGCTGCAATATGTTATGTCACACTGCATTTTCCCACTTCAATGAATAATAAAAACCATAAAAACAAAACAGTGAATTTAGCCCATTTTTTTTTTTGTTTTGTTTTAATGTGAAAGATGATGTTACGCCGCAACAATCGTGAGAGAATCGTGATCTATCTTCTAAGCAAAAAAATTGCAATTCTCATTTTAGCCAGAATCGTGCAGCTCTGTACCGTGCAACATAAAAAGTGCAAAGACCACCATAGAGTCATTTTCTAGCAAAAAACAAATGATGATTTTTACATGTAGTAGAGAAGTGTCAGAATTGGCCTGGGTGGCAAGGGGTTAATTACCATGAGTAATATACAAATAATTAGTATAAGCCCTGTGATCCTATCAGTCTGCTGTAGTATGTCAGCTTGTATTTATATTGGCCACTCTGAATGTAGCTTCTGACAGGCTGTGCAAGCAGGCCCGTATCTCCAGAACCATAAATGATAGCCGTCCCATATTTTAACCAGTTGTGGGGTAGCTCTTCCCATGCCTACCCCCAAATGTAGGGTTTCTGTGACCTCTGGTGATCGAGCTACAACCCCTCAAATTCGATCTTAGAAAAAAAAAATCTTAAAAAAAAAAAAAAATTTTTTTTTTTTTTTTTTTTGGGCAAATGGGCCTATCTTGAGAAAGGGGCCTGGAGCTGCAGCTCCATCAGCCCCATTGTTAATCCGGCCCTGGCGGCGGGGAACATTACAGACAGCGTTCGTTTGAACAGCTGTTTTCCCCGCTGCGCATAGACACTCCCCCTTGGACGGATCTGTCCAATCGCGAGCAAGGGGGAGTGTATATGTGACTCCCCCTTGCTCGCGATTGGACAGATCCATCCATGGGGGAGTGTCTATGCCATAGACACTCCCCCTTGGACGGATCTGTCCAATCGCGAGCAAGGGGGAGTGTCTATGTGACTCCCCCTTGCTCGCGATTGGACAGATCCGTCCAAGGGGGAGTGTCTATGCGCAGCGGGGAAAACAGCTGTTCAAACGAACGCTGTCTGTAATGTTCCCCGCCGCGGTGATTAACGTGGCAGCGGCGGCGGGGGTGGGCCAGATTAAAAGGTCCGCCGGGCCGTATACGGCCCGCGGGCCGTCGTTTGCCCAGGTCTGGTATAGAAGAATCTCCTTCCTATGTTATGCAGGAGACGAAAGTGAGAGATTTTCTGAAGTCCTAACTGTTCTAAGGTGACAACACCGCTAGGTGTTCTCACCCTAGGACAGAACGTGTGTTACTGGCAGGATCAGCTGGTAAAAATAAAATGAATATGCCTTTTTGTGGGCCTAGATACCCTAATATGCCATCTTTGGTTGTAATCCATGATGCGGGGGGGGGGGGGGGATTTGGTAGATTTTGTGGGCCATATCAAGTACAAGTCATATTGGAACCTCCTTACTATGTTAAGCAGATGAGGAAAGGGATAGATTTTCTGAAGTCCCAACACACTTTCTATACTAGGGAGACAATGCCGCTACTCCATACTTACTGTACAGTGAGTAAACAATCTCACCCTAGGACAGAAAGTGTGTTACTGGCAGGATCAGAAAAAAATAATAATATTGCTTTAAAAAAAAAACAGTTCAGGCACCAAATCTTGAAACTGGTAAGTTGCAACATATTATTTTTATTTTAACATTTTTGTACCCCATCCTTGGTTACAACCCATGATGCAGGGGGGATTTGGTAGATTTTGTAGGCCATATGCTGGCCTACAAAAAGTAAATAGAGTGCAGTCAGATGTATAAACCAGGTCTGCTATGGGCATGAGACACCTAACTTGCAATATTAAGATCACATAGAGATTCTGAAGACCCCCCAGCTGTAGGTCAGCTATAGTAGTATGCATCACCATGCATGCTCCATAAGGCCTTGTGTATGCAATTGCAGTGGGAAATGTTGGCTGTTGCTCCATTATTGTTATTCGAACACACAACATTTTTGCAATGCCAGGTTACAAAGGAGACAAACAAAGCAAAAAAAGGATGAGAAAGATTATTTTCCTTTAAAATAACTAGTTTTTCCCAAGGTGCTAAGCTCTTTTAAGATGACGCACACTTTCCCCTTGAAGATTCAGAGCAGCAATTTGCACAACTGTGCATGGTAAACTCGCGCAGCGCATCTAAAAACACTTTCTTTTCTAAGGATCCCCAGGATGCATTACAAAATCCCCTTGATCCTTGTCCTTTTAATAGGCTTAAGTGTCTCACTACCAGCTGAGCTTGAGGTCGCACACAGGTCAAACTAGTCTGAGATGGTTGTCAGTAGACCACCTGACCCAAGTTACAGATGCACCCCCCCCCCCCATTACCACAACCAACGGAAATAAAATGATCTGTAATCATGCAGGAGTAATCGTTCCACGGAACATTTTCATCAGTTACCACTTTTATGAACATAAATATATACAACACAGTCTAACCAAACATGTGCTTGAGTTACATAATATTTAGTGAGGCAGAAAGGGATAATTGCTTTTGATACGCATAGGACCATAAAAGCATGCTACGTAATCTGTATGTAACCTGTATTAAAATATACCAAACCCATTATCATACAAGCTAAGGCCAGTGTTTATTGCAACTGTAAACAATGACTGCATGTCAATAAAACTGCCTGCGCACTTTACATTTTAATACCGTTTCCTGTTAATTGTTTTAATGTTTAACATTTGGCCATCAAAAATATAACTGTATGTGAATTTTATCATAAGCTTTTCAAATACGTTTCCTAAGGCCTGAGGAATGCAAGTGCTGGCTCTAAAGCTAGTTGCAATAATTGTTCTTCTGTTAACAAGTAGGCGTTCTAAAAGCTGAATAAGGCAGGATTTGTGTTTTTGTTTAACCGCTGATATTTTTTCAGGGGTTCATGGGATTAAGTACCTCCAGGGCTGTTTAGCAAGGCTAAGCTGGTATGTGTTTTGTGGCACAGTGCGGCATGACAGAGGTGTCTGTTGAAAGAGTCCCTTTAACTCGTTATGAGATAAAAGGGCTTGTCCTTATCACTAACACCTACCTCTAGGCCTGGACTGTAGGTTTGTAATGCATTACAGTCACACGAGGCTTGTTATCAACATTTTCCATTTTCTGAACATGACACATTATTCAGAGAATAATAAATTAGATTCCCAGTCCCAGTCTTTATTTATTATATTAACCACTTCAGCCCTAGAAGGATTGGCCCCCTTAATGACCAGGCCATATTTTGCGATGCAGCACTGTGTCGCTTTAAGTGGCAATTGTGCAGGCGTGCATATAAAATTGATGTCTTTTTTTAACCACAAATAGAGCTTTCTTTTGGTGGTATTTTATTTTGTGCACTATAAACAAAAAAAGATCGACAGTTTTGAAAAAAAAAAACAATATTCTTGATTCTTAATTTTTTCTATACAACACATCCAATAAAAAATCGAATTTCTTCATAATTTAGGTCAATATGTACTCTGCTACATGTTTTTGGTAAAAAAAATCCCAATAAGCGTATTTTGATTGGTTTGGGCAAAAGATATAGTGAAAACAAACTATGTGATATTTTTATGTAATTTTTCATTTTTTTTTTTTTTTTACTAGTAATGGTGGTGATCAGGGACTTATAGAGGGACTGCGACATTGCGGCGGACAAATCGGACACTAAGGGACATTTTTGACCAGTGACACTAATACAGTGATCAGTGCTTAAAAAAATATGCACTGTCAGGTCCCGTGCACACGGCCGAGAAACTCGACGAGCAAAACACATCGTTTTGCTCGTCGAGTTCCTTGTGAAGCCACCGAGGATCTCGGCGAGCCAATTCTCCCCATTGACTAACGAGGAAATAGAGAACATGTTCTCTATTTGGCCCGACGAGATCCTCGTCGGTTTCCTCGGCCGAAAGTGTACACACGGCCAGGTTTCTCGGCAGAATACAGCTCCGATCGAGTTTCTGGCTGAATTCTGCCGAGAAACTCGGTCGTGTGTACGGGGCCTTACTGTACTAATGACACTGGCAGGGAAGGGGTTAACATCAGAGGAGATCAAAGGGTTAAATGTGTCCCTAGGGAGTGCTTACTAACTGTGGGATCGACAGAGATCCGTGTTCCTGCTTAGTAGAAACACAGGATCTCTATCTTCCCCACTATGAGAAGGGCAATCTGCCTTGTTTATATAGGCATACCACCGTTCTTCCTCTCTCTGGAATGATAGGTGGTCCTGGCGGACATCGGGGCTGCCGGACCCGCTGATTGGCTCATGCTGTGTCCAACCACAGTGGGAGTGGGTCGATGGTGGCGTGCATGCTCGCCCCAGACGCAGAACTGCAGAATCACATACCTGTACGTGCTTCTGCGAACAGGAGCCACCGCCCCGCAGTAAATGTACGAGGGGCAGTCGGCAAGCGCTTAAAATAACTCATGAAGTATTTTTTCGAAAGTAGGCAATTCACTAAAAACTTGTTATTTACAAAATACATTTATTTATATTTTGTGATATTTAGCACCTACGTTATTTGTGGCATATTTTTTATTTATTTTTTTGCAGTCTAACACTGCACCAGAAGGCATATTGTGAAACTATAAAAACATTCTAGAATTCTTTTATTCACAAAAGTTCTCACTCTAATGAAATGATACAATTTATTTTCATTCCTGAGCTCAGAGGAGAACATTTTCACACTGATACATTGTATTCTTTTAATTTCCTGGCCAATGCGGAGTTCATCTAATTGTTATTTTGTAATTTTCTAAAATACCGCCAGCAAACACCAGGTGATAAATACTGATTGTGTGTGTTTTTTAGTGAATTGACTTTAATGATTTATCTCATAGTTTTTTGCTGTATTTATCTCACTATTTTAACAAAAGTGCTGTATTTACCTCTCATTCGATATTTTACTTTGATGAACTGACTCTTTTATTATCTCATGCCATATTTCTGAAAAATGGGCCATGTGACCTTTTTATCACATGCAGTAACCTTTAGTAAGATGACCCCAGTGAACAGTTAGGATTTCTCAGTAGATGTCCATATAGCTAATATAACTTTCTGGCAATGTAGGTCTAAAGTTTTGTACACACAATGAGACTATCGGACGAATCATCATCTGTTTTATCTGCATGCTAGTCTCATATTGAAAATGAAGAAGTTACTAAAGTTACAAACATTCTCATATGACAGATTACAACTTTGGAAGTGATGTAATGTGTTGTACTGTATTGTAATGTAATATACTCTGTTGTAATGTAATGTATTTTTTCGTTTCTGAGCTTGCGTGGTCTTGGTTGTCAGATTATTTTTTTTTAAATAGTTAGTTCTGGTATTGTACAAGAAAAATTTCCATGTTTAACGCCGATTTTCTGATTGTGTGTTCTAGGCATTAGACTGGATGTACATAGGTGATTTTTGCTATGGTGATCATTGGCCAAGACTTAAAGGGCTTGTAAACCCTCATGTTTTTTCACCTTAATGCATCCTATGCATTAAGGTGAAAAAACACCTTGCAGTGTCCTGCCCCCCAGCCCCCGCATTTTACTTACCTGAGCCCCGATTTTCAGTGGGTGCGATCCTGCTTCGCTCTCTCTGCGGCTTCTCGGCTTTTCAATGGATAGATTGATTGCAGCGCAGCCATTGGCTCCCGCTGCTGTCAATCAAATCCAATGATGCGGCCGCCGGGGGCGGGGCAGTGTCATACACTCGGCGTCTATGTGTGCCCGCAAGGTAACCCCCTCGAGAGAGAGCTTCCCAGAGGGGGTTATCTAATGCGGGGAGGAGCCGTGAGATGCGCCGTGAGACCCCAGATGAGGACGATCAGGGCACAGTGGAGGTAAGTATGATATGTTTGGTATTTTAAAAACAAAAAAATTGAACCTTTAATATCCCTTTAATAGAAAGCTATCAATATATGTAGGGTACGTGATCGCTACTATGCAGCTGTGTAACTATTACTAGCAATTATTCACAGTCTATTGCAGGGGCAAGGGCAATAGAAAAAATTGTCCATGTATTCCCAGCCTATTGATGAAATTATTTCTGTCTAAGATTTTTTTAAATCACATGAATTGAATAGGATTGGATGTACAATTTGGTTACCCTAGCCATAGACTTGTGAATTCCTATCACTTTATTCCCCCATCCATGCTAAGCAGTATGGATGGAGGAATCTGCACTGCTGTTTTAACATACTGTTGCCTGCATCTGAATGGATGCAATTGCTGTTTAACTGACAATTTTCCATGCAACCCTTTCAATTTTTCAGTTGAAGTTTGACGGACCAAGTGGTGCCGACAGGATCACCCACAGCCTAAATTTTGGCTGTTTCTTTAGGAATTGTTTAAAATTCACTTTGTGGCTGGCGCTGACAGCACCCTCCTGTCCCCCCTGTTGAAAAAAAAACGGGCAGAAAATTGTTAGCCAAACAGTGCCTGAGTCCAATCAGATGTAAGCATTGTTATTTTGACAGCCATCTGTACCAACTGTTAGAACAATTAGAGATTCTTTCATCTAGTGAACATGGATGGAGGAAACTGTTAAGCTGCCCATAGATGGATTGAAATTTGGTGGGTTCAGCACGGACTAGTCAAATTTCAATCCATCAATGGGTACTGTGGACGAAAGAAGTCAGTCTACTGGTCGACTTCTCTACAACCGCCATGTCAGATTTTTCCTGCACAATTAGCGCTGCAGGCTATAGCCGGTAGCACTGATCAGTGTATTCTGTATTCTGATGGTGGGGAAGTCTCCCTGCCATCAGAATACAAGGACAAAGCAGAGAGGATTCACATCAATCTTTTCATTCAGCCTGCTGTTTGAATGAAAAAAACTGACCCATCTCTGGCAGGCTTAAATATTTTTTTCATTTAGCTTGCAGACTGAATGAAAAAACCTTAAGGCTGGTAATATATTATACATTTTCCTTGTAAAAAAATGTCTATAGATTTACCAAATCCATATCATATGAGGTTAAACCTAAACACTTTAAGTTTTTATGCAATCAGGCAGGCCCTTGCACTGCACTAAAGAAAATTGAGTAAGAAA
This sequence comes from Rana temporaria, assembly GCF_905171775.1. NCBI lineage: Eukaryota > Metazoa > Chordata > Amphibia > Anura > Ranidae > Rana > Rana temporaria. The sequence goes on from NC_053493.1 coordinate 97,297,707, forward strand.
ATTGTATAATGTATGGCCAGCATAGGCGTGCGCTCAGGGTGTGCCAGGTGTGCCTGGGCACACCCTAATCACCCCGTGTGGCACAGATTCCCCCGTTTGGACACCTGATATTTCACTACAGCCCCTAACGGGTCTCCTAAAAAACTACATTAATAAAGAAAAGAAAATTGTAAAAAATAATACAAAAATTAAAAATAAAAACTACTGACATTGTCCACTGCCCTACTGGCACCAATCCTATGCCCTACTGGCACCAATCCTGTGCCCTACTGACACTGTCCATTGCTCTACTGACGCTGTCAGTATATATACGCATATGTGTTTGAGCTTTGGGGTGCACACCCTAATGCAATAGGCTGTGCACACCTATGATGGTCATAGATGCCAACACAAAGAGGAGGTATGCATTATCATCAGTAGAAATACAGTCAGCATATATTAGATTTTTGACATTTTGACAAAATTCGAAGCCACATTAAGATAAATTAAATAAGAACAAGCGCTAGGTAGAATAGATGATCCTAGCTGGAGGTTAAGGCTTGAAATGGCAAAGTCTGTGTGCCTACAGAATCCAAGGTTGGGATTGGAAAGCAGTCATGCATATATAGATAAATTGATTATTTGTGGACATAAAGAATAAAGAATCAACACTCTGCAAGCTATAATAACCAAATGTCAGTTGAATAACAAAGCTAAAATCTGAATATCTTTAAATGCTGGTCCTAGCAACTACTGTACTTACATTTCAGTATGGTAGAACGTTTCTGTCAATAACATGTGTATACATGGCAGAAAATTGCCAAAACAATCTCTTCCCTGATTAGACATTTCAAGAAAGATTACATGGACTTGCAGCAGCTCATTGAGTAGATAATGTAGCGTGTTTTTTCCGTGTCTATCAGAGAAGACTAATTAAAGGGACACCTTTACGAATAATTATTTTAGCTTCCTGGCTCAAAATGGTATAAAGTGTACTGATTCTAGGCAGCTTGTGTTAAGATGCTGTTTTGATGGCTGAACAATCACACTATTAAGTAAACGTGAAGTCATCTCAATTTGTTAAGCAACATTTTGGTATTGTTTAAGGTGCAGCAGATTTCTCCCATGTACTCAATTGGATTTAGTATCAGCCTCTTGCAATTTTCCTGTACAGCAGCACTCAGGAGGGGGAGCATTAGAAGCTGAAAACAACCTGGTAGGAAAAGAGAGCAGAGTGGGCAGACAGATGACCTTACCAGTAGGGTTGAGCGAACCCAAACTGTAAAGTTTGGGTTCAGTACGGACTTTGGGTTTTTCCCGAACCCGGACCTGAACCCGAATAATTGAAAAAAGTTCGGGTCCGGGATCGGAGTTCGGGAAAAAAAATGCGCGGAGGTCCCCGCAAATTCAATAACCAGACCCTTTAGGTCTGGTAGGCATATTAAGGGGAACCCCGCCGTCAATTTAAAAAAAAATGACGTGCGGTTCCCCCTAAATATCCATAACCAGACCCGTTATCCGAGCACGTTGACCTGGCCGGCCGCAGAAAAGAGGGGGGGACAGAGTGCGCCCCCCCTCTCCTGAACCGCACCAGGCCACATGCCCTCAACATGGGGAGGATGTCCCCATGTTGATGGGGACAAGGGTCTCATCCCCACAACCCTTGCCCGGTGGTTGTGGGGGTATGCAGGCGGGAGGTTTATCAGAATCTGGAAGACCCCTTTAACAAAGGGGACCCCCAGATCCTGACCCCCCCCTGTGTGAAATGGTAATGGGGTACACTGTACCCCGACCATTTCACGAAGGAAGTGTAAAGTCTTGTAAAAAAAAAACACACTGACACCGTAGAATAAAGTCCTTTATTATAAAAAAAAAAAAAAACTCCAGCGGTGATAATCCACTCGTTCCCGGCTTCTTGCGTTGTCCTGATCCTGCGACGGCTGCGGGTGATCTCCAGCGATGAGAAGATCCTGCGTCGGGTGATCTCCGCTCCAGCGATGAGAAGATCCATCCATCCAGCGCAGCATTCCCAACCTCCTCTCACCGCTGGACACAGCCCAGCGAATGACGCGCTGAAGATGTGACATTACTTATATAGAGGAGGCAGGGCCACCCGTCACGTGACCCCACACCCTCTGACGTACCCTCTGCTACGTCACTGGGGAAGCCCAGGAAGAGGAAAGACCCTTTGTGAAATGGTAGGGGTACAGTGTACCCCATTACCATTTCACACGGGGGGGGGTCAGGATCTGGGGGTCCCCTTTCAGTCTTCCAGATTCTGATAAACCTCCCACCCGCATACCCCCACAACCACTGCGGCCGGCCAGGTCAACGTGCTCGGATAACGGGTCTGGTTATGGATATTTAGGGGGAACCGCACGTCATTTTTGTTTTAAATTGACGGCGGGGTTCCCCTGAATATCCATACCAGACCTGAAGGGTCTGGTTATGGATATTTAGGGGGAACCGCACATCATTTTTTTTTTAAATTGACGGCGGGGTTCCCCTAATATCCATACCAGACCTTAAGGATCTGGTTATTGAATTTGCAGGGACCTCCGCGCATTTTTTTTTCTAAAAGTCCGTGTCCCATTGACTACAATGGGGTTTGGAGTTCGGGTTCGGGTTCCCGAACCCGAACTTTTTTTTAAAAGTTCGGGTTCGGACCCGAACCCGAACATCCAGGTGTCCGCTCAACTCTACTTACCAGTCTGCTGCTGCTTCTTCGATGTCCACATATGGCACTGTGGGTTGGGAGGTTTTACAATAGCTTGGCCATTTGAAGTCACCTCCACATTGCCTGTTTTAACCGCCCCTTTGCAAGCACATGCATTGTGGGATGTTTGTGGTGCTGCATGATTTAATTGATTGGGTCACGTTTGTCAGGCGGTACTGCTCGCCAAATGCAACGCAGAATGTGTACGCCCCTGCCCTATCTTTGCAACATTAAAGGGGTTGTAAAGATACCATTTTTTTCCCCTAAATAGCTTCCTTTACCGTAGTGCAGTCCTCCTTCACTTACCTCATCCTTCCATTTTGCTTTTAAATGTCCTTATTTCTTCTGAGAAATCCTCACTTCCTGTTCTTCTGTCTGTCTGTAACTCCATATAGTAATGCGAGGCTTTCTCCCTGGTGTGGAGTGTAGTGCTCGCCCCCTCCCTTGGACTACGGGAGAGTCAGGACGCCCACTAACACACAGCTCGTTTCTCTATCTGCAACGTAGAGAGCGTCCTGACTCTCCTGTAGTCCAAGGGATGTGGCGAGCACGACACTCCACACCAGGGAGAAAGCCTTGTATTACAGGAAGTGAGGATTTCTCAGAAGAAATAAGGACATTTAAAAGCAAAATTGAAGGATGAGGTAAGTGAAGGAAGGTAAAGGAAGCTATTTAGGGGGGAAAAATTGTACCTTTACAACCCCTTTAAGGGAGAGTTGTGTGGTAAAACTGCCTCCCCCAATTGCAGGTTTAAATGAGGGCTAACAGTAAAAACAGATTCATCCACCTGACTGTGTTATTTAAAGTAGCTGTGTAAACCCCAGGAATGGATGTACAAAAATACAAATCCATCAGTCAGTTAATCAGCTCCATTATATGCATTTCATCTGTGTGTTGAGATGTTTTCTGGAATTTCATCTTTCAGATTTAGAAGCCAGCGGTGGATTTTTACATTTCCATAACACTTTGCCCTGCAGAGAATGTTGCACATAGTTATTCTGTGTTATTCTGTGTTTCTGTATCTACCTGGACTTTGTGGTTTCCCACTAAGGTGTTCAATAGAGCTAATGGATGATATTTGTTAGGATGTCCTGTTCTTCAAATGTCCCCATTCCCTCCAGGAGCAAGTATAACTTTATGTAGTACAAGCTTTACCCATGTGCAAATGGATCTAAGAGGACCTAATAGTTGTGTAATAGTTGTGTTTGAGTACAATACACCTTTGTCAGAGAACACTAGAAAAGATCTTTAGACACTCTATTTTGACCCCTGTGAGTATGGTACCTTCGTCGGTTGCATAGTTTTTAGCTAATAAGTGTAACCAGACTACTAATTGCTAGATTTGATAGCTTACTGCCAATCATGTCTTTGTCTGCTATTAATTAAAATTCTGTTTTATTCTAGCTATATGTTTTGCTTTATAAACTAGATTAAAAAACAATATGACTCACTGATTGGTTAAATTATTCGATTAATTGTACAAAAAGATTACAGGTACTGTTAACTGGCAGGTTCTGAACTAATTCTCCAATTCCACAGAAAACTGTCCCAGTTTGTGTTTGACAGCTGAAGGCCTGTAATTTGGCCTTGGGCCTAAATGAGGAATGATGAGGCTTGAGAGAAGGGAAGTCCATGAGGGTACATGTTAGCGTAGTCACCTTGAGGGACTGGCGTGCTGGCAGTTAAAGTAGGGGAGCTGAGCTCCTGCAGTGTAGGCTTGAGAAGATTCCTGAACTGATATGCAGCTGTACTCTGAGGACTGGAGGTTGAGCAAGCTCCAGTTTATAAAGCAGAGAAAAGTATGATCTAGGAGACCATGGCTGCAGTAGTGAGAGTTGTGCCAGAAAGGGGTCCCCTGAAGTGTGGGTAAAATGCTGGGGTCACACTCTTAGCATTTGGGGTGTAAGAAGCTATGTTCGGTCAATTATTGCCATCACCCAAGCGAAAGATAGCTACTATTCATGTGTAAATGAGGTAGACTGTTTCAATGGCAATTTTCTTGGAATTATTCCTTGGAAAGGACTATTACATATTTTCTAGTGGAGAACCGCTCATTGATCCTACAGAGATTACTACATAGACTGAACTGTTCACTAAACCAGGTGCAAATGGAATTTCCTATTTGAGGGCTGCTGCCTGGGCATCAGGACTCTGGGTAAGGATTGCTGCTTTGAGACTAAAATTAAAACTCCACAGTATAAAGCTAGCACAGCCAGGGCAGTTATCAGAAATGTTGGGGCCCCCTACACAGCTTTAGGCCACCCCCCCAGGCCTGACCACCAAGATTCCCCAGTGCCTGCTCACTGGCTGTCCTACCTAATCAACCCACTGGCCATCCCACAAGGGCCCATCTCATGTCCTCCTCCTTTTCCATCCCATGTTCTCCTCATCCTCCAGTCCCATCTCTTCCATCCCACGTCCTCATCCTCCTGCAGTCCCATCTCCTCCACCTCATGTACTCCTACTCCAGTCCCATCTCCTCCATCCCACATCCTCCCCCAGTCCCATCTCCTCCATTCCATGTCCTCTGCCTCCAGTCCCATCTCCTCCATCCCACATTCTCCCCCAGTCCCATCTCCTCCACCCCACATGCTCCCCCAGTCCCATCTCCTCCATTCCATGTCCTCTGCCTCCAGTCCCATCTCCTCCATCCAACATCCTCCCCCAGTCCCATCTCCTCCATTCCATGTCCTCTGCCTCCAGTCCCATCTCTTCCATCCCATTTTTCCTCCAGTCCCATCTCCTCAATCCAATTCCTCAGATGTATGGCCTTACTACAGTGGAGGTTCACCCAAAAAATAAATTTGTAACATTACATTCAGCCGAGTTGTCCTAATGACAATCAGCTGTTTTTTTTTTTTGTACATACCGTATTTTCACCGCCGCTTCCGGGTATGTCTTCTGCGGATAGATTTCTCACCGCTCCAGGTGAGCCTCGTTGGTAGTCAAGGGTTGTTGAACCATCAAGGTGCTGGCAATGCTGATGATAGCAAATGAGAGGAAGAAAACTGGACAGCCGCACTCCAAATCACTTAAAATAAGTGGTCTTTTATTTTCAACTGTACATACAGTCACTGCAACCCACAACACACAGTATGGCCGACGCGTTTCGCACTTACAATGAGTGCTTAGTCATGGCTCATGAGCCATGACTAAGCACTCATTGTAAGTGCGAAACGCGTCGGCCATACTGTGTGTTGTGGGTTGCAGTGACTGTATGTACAGTTGAAAATAAAAGACCACCTATTTTAAGTGATTTGGAGTGCGGCTGTCCAGTTTTCTTCCTCTTCCTCTCATTTGCTATGTCTTCTGCGGGACTGGGCGTTCCTATCTGATTGACAGGCTTCCGACCGTCGCATACTACGCGTCACGTGTTGCCAAAAGAAGCCGAACGTCGGTGCGCAGGCGCCGTATAGAGCCGCAATGACGTTCGGCTTCTTTCGGCAACTCGTGATGCGCTGTATGCGACGGTCGGAAGCCTGTCAATTAGATAGGAATGCCCAGTCCCGCAGAAGACATACCTGGAAGCGGCGGTAAAATAAGGTATATACAAGGAAAAAAAACAACAGCCGATTGTCATTAGGACAACTCGGCTGAATGTAATGTTATAAATGTATTTTTGGGCGAACCCCCGCTTTAAGTTATATGTACAACTCCCAGTACCTTAGTGTGATCAGCATAAGAGGTGTCCTCTTACATTGGTGGTCAGTGGCAGAAGGAATCTTTATATTGACCACTGGTGGGAAATAGTGGGAGAAAGGTCCCCCTTAGATGGAGGTCATTGGCAAGAATGTCCCCTGACAAGCAACCAAAAAGACCATTGATGTTAGTGGATACTTATTTAAGTGTCAAGAGCAGAGGCTCCACCAGTCCCACATTGCTGGCTCTGAAGACTGACATCAAAAATTCCACAGAACCCTTGTTGAAAAAGTCTGGATTATATTATATATCAAAGAGGCATGCGGAGCACTCACAACAGTACACCAAAAAACATCAAGATGAGCCTTTTCATTCAACCATGGAGTTCTCTCTAGAGCAATAAGCAGAGAGAACTCCCTGGAACAGTCTCCATCCATTGTGGCCTTCATTTTATGAATCAGGCTTAAAATGCAGGCTGTGGTGTGGAGTAACATTGTTGTGTCTAATGGATAGCAGTATCCACTGTCCACCAATAATAGACATGTCATTTAACACATGTGTTATCTTAATACAGTAATTATTGCTAATCAAAGTGCGCAATAAACACTACAGATTATGTTATTCTTCGGTTCATTTTAATTATATATATATATTTTAGCTGTTATGTACTGTATAATACCAGTTATCAATAATGTACTTATAATTTTAAAGCCAATGTTTTTTTCAAATACAGCTGTTTTATTATGTCTTAGAATAACAGAGTACAGTATACAGCTTAGTTTAGATGTAAAAATGAATGCATCTTTATTGACTTTGCGGTGTTTAATCAGCTGCCAGACCCACATGAATAATGCATACCCGTATACTAGTCAGTCAGCTAAATGACAAACTTATCCTGGCAAACTGAACGAGCAGAATTCCAAGTGATGGCTACATGAACTATCTGCTTAATGTCTGTACAAAAGCTAGACTCTCTATTATTCAAGATATTTATGATAAATGATCCTAAATTCCATCAGTAGTATGCCTACAGAGGATGGGAGGAAACACATGCATGGTTTTCTGTGTGTTATCATACCTTGAAATTGTTGCTATCCTTGTACATGTGAAAAACATTGTTTTTTTGGGGCTCCTGAAAACTGGCCAGTTGTTCTTGGAGAGGGACCACCAATGAAAATGATTGCTGAAGACAAGCAGACTAATGCCCACAAACAATCTGAAAATCGGACGAAAGATCGTCTGCCTTTTTTCGCTAAACAGTCGCAGTAGAAATACTGTAGAAAATTAAAGTAACAAAAATTCCTGTACGACAGAAAAAAAATTATGTCATGTGTTGTAATGTATTTGTATTGTATTTTCGGACGTCAACTGTACTGACTAAATGAAAATCGTACAATCTGGTATCGTACAAGGAAGATTTTTGTGCTTGTCCAATCGAATAATATCGGATGAATTGTCTTGATCGGCTCTCGAAAGTTCTGTACTAAGGATCCAATTACCGTACGATTCTTCCTTGGACAACAGTTTTCGTAAAGATATTCGGATCGTGTGTACGGGCCATTAGGACATGGATTACTGGAACCATGTCCTGTGGTCTGATGAGACCAAAATAAACGTATTTGGTTCAGATGTTGTCAAGCATGTGCGGCGGCAACCAGGTGAGGAGTACAAAGTGTGTCTTGCCTACAGTCAAGCATGGTGGTGGAAGTTCATTGAGAGAACCATGTACTGTGACATACTGAAGAAGAGCATGATCCCCTCCCTTCAGAGACTGGGCTGCATTGCAGTATTACAACATGATAACGACCCCAAACACACCTCCAAGACGACCACTGCTTTGCTAAAGAAGCTGAGGGTAAAGGTGAAGGACTGGCCAAGCATGTCTCGAGACCTTAACCCTATTAAACATCTGTGGGGCATCCTCAAACGGAAGGTGGAGGAGCACAAGGTCTCTAATATCCACCAGCTCTGTGATGACGTCATGGAGGAGTGGAAGAGGACTCCAGTGATAACCTGTGAAGCTCTGCTGAACTCCATGCCCAAGAGGGTTAAGGCAGTGGTGAAAAATAATGGTGGTCACACAAAATATTGGCATTTTGGGCCCAATTTGGACATTTTTATTTAGGGGTGTACTCACTTTTGTTGCCAGCGGTTTAGACATTAATGGCTGTGTGTTGAGTTATTTTGAGGGGACAGCAAATTTACACTGTTATACAAGCTGTACACTCACTACTTTACATTGTAGCAAACTGTAATTTCTTCAGTGTTGTTACATGAAAAGATATAATAAAATATTTACAAAAATGTACGGGGTGTACTCACTTTTGTGAGATACTGTATATACTATATATATATATATATATATATATATATATATATATATATATATATATATATATATATATATATATATATATATATATAATTTTTTCCTTCTGAACACCAGATGTATCCAAATACAAAAAGCTTTATAGCTGATTTATGCAGCATACGGAATAAAGTATGGTGAAATGCATTTTTCATGGTGACCAATAGATCACGATTTTGAAGTCTTGAAATGACCCTCTTGGGCAAAGTTGTAGTGGCAGATGAAAACTCCCTAAGAATATATATACTGAGTAGAATTTTGTGCTTTCTCCCACAGAGCACAGTGCTTACAGAAATCTGCATGAAATTGCCAAGAAAAACGTATGAAAGCTGCATGAAATGTATCATTTTTATGAGTTTGACAGCAAAAATGCCTGCGTATTTGCACTAACTGCCATAGACAAAGAAGAAATCGCTCTAAGTCATGCTTCTCTGAAATTGAAGTTTTGGTAACAGTATTACTGTTCCATGGCAGGACACGTTTATAGCAGCCATGCTGTCTGGAAGTGAGCTCCTATGTGGGCCTACATTGGCATGTATATATACAAAGTAAAATTCCATTTGATTATATATACTTGTAGCCTATATAAACTTTACACATCTGTAGCTTTTAGATATTAATATATCAGTAGCTTTTAGTATGGGAATCAGGAGTCAGGACTACAGGCACTGCCTGAAAAGAACATTATTACCTCCTACAATATAACTCATCCTAGGTGAAGAAACTACACTATTAGCCAGATTCAGGTACACATGCCTATCTTTAGGCGGGCGTAGCGCATCTCATATACGCTACGCTGCCGTAAGTTAGAGAGGCAAGTACAGTATTCACAAAGAACTTGCGTCCTAAGTTACGGCGGCGTAGTGTAAATGGGCCGGCGTAAGCACGCGTAATTCAAAGTAGGCTGTTGTGGGCGTGTTGTATGCTAATGAATTGTGACCTCACGTAAAAGACGCGCCTAAAGACCGGCGCATGCGCCGTCCATGAACGTATCCCAGTGCGCATGCTAAAAATCATGTCGCAAATAGTCAATGCTTTCGACGTGAACGTAACCTACGCCCAGCCCCATTCTGAATCCGCTTACGCAAACGACGTAAACGACATGAAATTCGACGGCTGTCCCGACGTCCATACTTAACATTGGCTGCGCCATCTTTTTGGTGGTTTATCTTTACACCTGAAAACACCTTACGTAAACGGCGTATCTTACTGCGACGGGCGTGCGTACGTTCGTGAATAGGCGTATCTTGCTTATTTGCATATTCTCAGCGTAAATCGCCGTACATGCCCCTAGCGGCCAGCGTAAATATGCAGCTAAGATATGACGGTGTAGGAGACTTACGTTGGTCGTATCTTAGCAACAGAGAAGCGTATCTCAATTTGAGCATACGCTTAAAGATACGACGGCGCGGATTCGGACTTACGACTGCGTATCTACTGATACGCTGTCGTAAGTTTTTTTTTAATCTGCCTATATATTGTCAAAAGTATTGGGACACCTGCCTTTACACGCACATGAACTTTAATGACATCCCAGTCCTAGTCCGTAAGGTTCAATATGGAGTTGGTCCACCCTTTGTAGTTATAACAGCTTCAACTCTTCTGGAAAGGCTGTCCACAAGCTTTAGGAGTATGCATTCTTCCAGAAGCACATTTGTGAGGTCTGGCACTGATGTTGGATGAGAAGGCCTGGCTCACAGTAATTCATTCCAAAGGTGTTCTATGGGGTTGGGGTCAGGACTCTGTGCAGGCCAGTCAAGTTCCTCCAACTCAAACTCACCTAATTATATCTTTATGGACCTTGGTTTGTGCACTAGTGTGCAGTCATGTTGGAAAAGGAAGGGGCCATCCCCAAACTGTTCCCACAAATTTGGGAGCATGAAATTGTCCAAAATGTCTTGGTATGCTGACGCCTTAAGTGTTCCCTTCACTGGAAACTGGCCAAGCCCAGCCCCGAAAAACAACCCCACACCATAATCCCCACTCCACCAAATGATTTGGACCAGTGCACAAAGCAAGACATTTAGGACAATTTCATGTTCCCAACTTTGTGCACAAAGCAAGGAATTTTACTGGCGTGCACAGAGTCCTGAACTCAAGCGGACAGAATACCTTTGGGATGAATTAGAGTGGAGACTGCGAGCCAGGCCTTTTCGTCCACGGCAGTGCCTAAACCTCCCAAAGGTGCTTCTGGAAGAATAGTCAAACATTCCCATAGCCACCCTCCTAAACCTTGTGGACAGCCTTCCTAGAAGAGTTGAAGCTGTTATAGCTGCAAAGGGAGGGCCAATCTTAATATTGAACCCTACATATGAAGACTGGGATGCCATTGAAGTTAATGTGCATGTAAAGGCAGGTGTCCCAATACTTTTGACAATATAGTGTATATAACTTGTTAGCTGGCCCAATGACATGCCATGAGACTACAGATTCTGAGTTTCTGTTCTCCTTCTTTTCATCTTCCTAGCATAAGGGGAAGGTGTTCTGTAGTTCAGCCAGCATGGAAAAAGGCAGGTTGCACTAATTATGATTTCAGTGTAACAGAGACAGTGTTGTCACCTTCCTGCAGGAAGTTAGGATCTCAAAAGAATTCTGGAATTTTTCTATATTTTCAGCGTATTTAAACAAAGGAAACTGAAAAATGTGCATGTATTGCAGGGATGCACAGAATATATTTATTCATTTTGGTATTCTTTTGCCCAGACATACATCTTAAGCCACAATAAATATATTTCAAGAACATGGAAAGGTCTTTTGCACTTAACACACGGTCGGAATTTCCGACCAAAAGCTCACATCTGACTTTTCTTGTCGGAATTTCCCATCGTGTGTACGCGGCATTAGGCTCCATGCACACTACTGTTTTTCATAAGGTCAAAAAAAGATAGAAAAAAATGCTCGATGAAAAATGCTTCTAATAGCATTTTTGTCCCAGCTTCTAGTAGCATTTTAGTAGCTTTTAGAAGCTTGTAGGAGCAGTTAAGAGCATTAGCATTTTATTAGCGTTTTTGCAATAGATGAAGAAAACAAAAAAGCCAAAAAAAAGTTAGTTGCATTTTAGTAGCTTTTTAAAGCAGTTAGGAGCATTAAGAAGCAATTGGGAGCATCCAGTGTGTTTTTTTCTGCTGGAAAAAACACTCCAAGAAACGCTGAAAAATTCAAAAAAACGATATTTGGCGTTTATCATCGTTTTTGAGCCATAAGCTTTTGTAGCTGTATAGTTTCGAAAAAAAAAGCTAAAAAATGCTACAACGGAGAAAATGCTAATAAAAACAATACGGCAAAAACGCTGAAAAACTAATTCTACAGCTACAACTTCCTACTGCTAACGCTACTGCCATTTTTAATAACGTCTGGTGTGCATGAGGCCAAAGCAACACATGTTAGCCCACAACACAATGTGCATTATTGATCCTCGGTGAAATGCAAAAGTATGAATCCCTCTTATATTTAAAGCACAGGACAAGGTTGGAGTATCACTTTTAAGTGAATTGTTTGCCATGATTTGTTTACCTAAAGAATTTGAACAATGTATCAATGCATCTGTGTATGTATATATGTGAATCTCTGGTTTATGTGCATTACTAGATGTTTATGTTTAGTCTCCGGCTTGTGACCCCTGCATTAGGCCAGCATCAGGTGAATATGTCCCATTGTGAATACATCCTGATAGATTTTTTGTTAATTTAACTGGGAGCTGGGATTGTAGATATTGAAAGATTAACAGGCTGATGAGGGAGCTGCCTTTAGTTTGCTCTTTAAATGATAGGCGGTGATGAAGAACACATGTGCTATGAAATCTCCAGCAAAACCACTGTTTACTAAGATCTATAGATGTCAATATCTTTCAGCAAGTGGCTGAGGCCAAAGGGGCACGTAAAGTGGACTAGGCCAGGGTGAAGCCTTGCCTCTGATGTAATGTTTCCTGCAAAGTGTCTGTCACTGACAGAAATAATTCAATTTCACCAATCAGCCTGCTGAAAGAAAGAGGGGAAAAGGCTGTCTGAGCACACCCGGCTCCTGGTAGCCATGAAATCCAGGCTTGGCAAGTCCTCTTAATGGTCATTACAGCTGTATAACATTTCTGGATGTTTTAACTTAGAAAAAAAAAAGCTCCAGTAAAAAATGCTGCATTTTTAGAACAATGAGCTGCTGATTTAGTCATAAAAATAACTTCACTGCATCATGCTGACTGAGAAAAGCAGCATAGCAAATCAACAAAAGAAAAAAGTAGCCACTAAAATAAATGGGCGCACACAGAAACAAAAATTCAAAGCTTTATGTGTTTCCCAACAGAACCACAAGGCATTATTAAAAGTTAGATCCTTTGTGTGAACCTTGTGGTAGGTTTTCTAAAATGGTTTGGATTTTTTTTTATTTATTGTTTTATCTTTAAAAGCTCTTTTTCCCTAAAACAGATTCTTGTATCTTTCATGGATTTCTGTGGAAAAATATGGATAGTTGAGTTCCAACGAGTCCAGAGACAAGATATAAGTTTATTGGACACTAGTGGTTAGTCCTTTTTCCCCTGTCCTCAGTTCAAATCCCAACCAGGACACTAAAGCCCCATACACACTATTCGATTTTCTACCGATTTTCGTCTTCAAATTTACCAAAACCATGTAGTAGAAGGGCCTTCCTATTTGCATATCAATTGAAACGCTAAGGTTTGACCCCATATTATATGGTTTTGGTAAATCTGAAGACAAAATCTGCAGAAAATCTAATAGTGTGTATGGGGTCTAAGTTTCCTCCCACACTCCAACGTCATGCTGGTAGGCTAACTGGTTTCTGTGTAAAGCCATACATGGATTGAAATGTATCCATTTCAGCAGGGACTAGCTGAATTTGGATCCATGTATGGTTAATGTGGTTGTTAAGAGGCCGATTTACCAATTGACTTCTGTACAACTTCCCTATCAGGATTTATCTGCTTAATCAGTACCGCAAACCATAGCCAACAGCACTGACTGGGGTAGTCTGGTGGTGGGCAAGCTACCCTCCCATCAGAATACAATAGCTCATTGGGGAGGATTCCCTCATCCACCTCCAATGGGGGAATTGGATCCGTTTTTTTGTTCAACCTGCTAGTTGAACGGAAAAAAAAAACAGACTCCTGTATAGGCTGCCTAAATTGGCCTTAGTGTATGTACGCATGTGAGATAGGGGCCTTAGGTTGGTCATAGATGGCTCATATCTCAGACGGTTCAGCAGGAACTAGCCGAGATTCGAACCATGTATGGGGAGGCTGAATGTACCAAGTTGATCAATCCATCAACTTGGGTACAACCAGCCCGCTGGATTTTACATGCGATTAATTCGTAAATTGTTGGTGCTATTTAAATACAATTAACAAATAAATCAAATTTAGACTCTTATATTATAAAAAATTGTGTGGAAAAGTCAGTGACATTTTCCATCTGGAGAATTCAAGGATAGAGCTGGCCATATAAGGATTACAATTCATCCAGTTTAGCAGGGAACAGACCAATTTCACTCCAGTTATGGCTGTTCCTGCTCAACATCTAACAATTGACTTCTGTCGCATGGGACTGTTGGAAAACGTACATTTTTATTGGTGGCTGCAGCTCTGAACAGTGTAATCTGACAGCAGAGGAGTGCGTGGTGCAGCAGGGAAGATTCCTCCATCTTCCTTGCTTGTGTGGATGGGAAAATCCTTTTGTTTTGGCTAGCTTAGCCAACTATGGCCAACAAAAGCCGGTCCTAGATGGAACGGAATTCTGGCAGTTCAGCAGGGACCGGACGAGATTCAATCCATCTATGGGCAGGCTGGTTGTACTGAAGTCGATCCATCAATCGACTTTCGTACAACCAGCCTGTAAGATAGCATCACCTATGTCTTGCTTTAGGGATGAAGTTGATTCTACTGTCAGTGCCAGGCCCATGTGGGGGATTTCTCACCCTGCTGCTGTAAGTACACAAAAGAACAGGGATGCTCATGACATCATTGACCTAATGTCAATGTGGTAGAGCCCTAATGTAATGTGGTAAAAGATCTGGCAATGCTTATGCTTGTATTGATTAGACCTTCTTTCCCAGGAGAAAACATATAAGACATGAGAAAATGAATCAACAAAATAATCCCAACTCACCAGTTATAATGATCCCACCTAACCACCTGCCCCCTGGACCCTGCTCCCTGACAAATGCTATGGTCACCCTCTGGCTCCATCTTACACTCTCTAATTTTCAATCTCTCCCTCTCTTCTGGCATCTTCCCCAACTCTCTAAAATATACACTAGTCACCCCAATCCTGAAAAAGCCCTCACTGGACCCCACCTAACTTTGACGTAGTAGTGGGCTTAGCACTATATGGCCTTATGGTTTAACTAAATCCCCATATTCTCTGAATTTGCTCAGGTGTTTTTAAATAGTCTTGCAGGAGGGAAATTTAATTTTTGTATGTGTGGGCTGTAATCTTTTTTTCAACCCCTAATATACATGCAGGGCACTGGATTAATGGTTTTCAATGTTGTTTTTTTTTTTTTTGGGGGGGGGGGGGGGGTTATGCATGTGATTAGAGCCTAAGGTTCTGTTCTTGGACCTCTCCTATGTTTAATCTACACCTCCTCCCTGGGTCAACTGATTGCCTCCCATGGCTTTCAATACCATTTCTACGCCGATGACACCCAAATTTATCTCTCTACCCCTCAGCTCTCTCCATCAGTCTCCTCTCCATCACTAATTTACTAACTAAAGACATATCAGTCTGGATGTCACACCACTTCCTCAAACTCAATCTATCCACAACCAAGCTCATAATATTTCCTCCCCCACGTCACGTGCCTCTTCCCTGGATTTTGCTATCAAAATCAACAGGTCAACTATCAACCTATCCCTGCACGCCAAGATTCTAGGTGTAATCCTGGACTCTGAACTATCTTTTCAGCACCATATCAATTCACTGTCCAAATCTTGCTGCCTCAACCTCCGCAACATCTCCAAGATACACCCCATCCTAACCAATGACACCACAAAGCTTCTAACTCACGCCTCAACTGCTGCAATTCCCTCCTCATTGGCTTACCCTTACATAGGCTATCCCCCTTCAGCCCATCACGAATACTGCTGCCAGACTCATCCACCTTACAGACCGCTCAGTGTCTGCCACCCCTCTCTGCCAATCCCTCCATTGGCTGCCACTCACTAAATTAATAAAATTCAAAATGCTAACAACAACTCACAAAGCCATCCACAACTCTGCCCCCAACTATATTACTAGTCTCAAAATACCAACCAAAGCGTTCTCTTCATTTCTCCCAAGACCTCCTGCTCTCTTGCTTCATCATTGGGATTGCAGATGAGGCTTCTTTCAGACGCTTTACATGCGTTTTTTTTACCGCTAACGCGCCTGAAAAACGCCCCAGTGTGAAAGGGGTCTTAGATTGTAAGCTCTAACAAGCAGGGTTCTTTGATTCCTACTGTAATAAACTGTATTGTAATTGTACTGTCTGCCCTTATGCTATAAAGCACTGCATAAACTGCCAGTGCTATATAAATCATGTATAATAATAATAATAATAATAATAAATGATGAATTACATAACTTTTTATTTTAGCAACTTGAGTAGAATTCTTAGGTCATGTGAATATTCAGGCAAATGCGACCTATTTACAAGTTATTACTGGTGAGCACACCCAATGTACCAGCATGCTGTTCTGCACGTGCTATAATGACAGGGTATTACAATGAAAGTGAAAACATAGGCAACCTTGAATATTCTGTATATTGCAGTGCAAGGTCCCATTTCTTCCTGATACTCTCTGTGGCTGACAACATACACCCCTTTACTGCAATTTATTACATATTACATATTATTTATATCTTAAAAAAGCCTTTCTGATACAGGAATTTAGTATGCTGTACTTCCTTACCTTCAATATTTTGCAGTAATTTTATTTCCCTACACTGCACTCATGATGGCCAAAAAGTCTGAAACAGCTGTATACTTGGAATAAATAACTCTGTATCAGTGATTGTCAATTTATGAGCTATAGGGGGCCTCAACCGCAGCCCCTTACATCACCATAATGGGCCGCACATAATGTTCAGAATATGTAGTAATGCTTGAGAGGACTGTCAGACTCCAGACCTAATAGATGATCTGCATTTTCTTAAAAATACCAATAAAAACGATTGAAACAGAAATGATGGTCAAACTGTACACATGCAACCTTTTGGCCTAGAAAAATGGTGCAGAAGACAATAAGAAATTGGGAAAGGCTAGTAGAGATCAGTGCTATTACTCCTAATCAGGGACATGCAGTCAGGTGAGGCCATGATCACAATTTATTTATTTTTTATTAAAAATAAAAAAAATGATCGAGCTTCGAGGGTCGTAGCTCAACGACCTGGGGTAGGTAGCTGAAGTCCTACCCCATCACTGGTCACTGAGGCTCCTATTATCTATGGTTCCAAGGATACGGGGCTCCTTGCACAGCCTGTCAGAAGCTACATACAGAGCAGCCAGTTTAAATACAAGCTGGCACATTCTGTTTGCCGCAGACTGAGGATGAGCTCACAGTGCCTCTTCTCACTTCTTGTCAGAAGCACTGAGCTTAATGGACAGCTTGGAGCCGTGTACCAATGGTAAAGCACCATTGGAACAAGCTGTCCAATAAAAATGCTGCAGTGGAGGCCGTCTTTTCACTGCAGTGTCATAGAAGGGGGCATCTGTATAAGATTTACCCATAATCCCATGTTTTTCTCACTGGGTTAACGAAGAGGATCTGCTGCTGTTTTTATCAAGCTAAAATACATATTATTATGCTATATATTATAAGATAATAATTTATTATTTATCTATTTACTGTGAAATTACTGGTTTGAAGTTATAACTTCGAACTTCAGTAATTTGTTCATTAAAGCAGAGGTCCGCCTAAAAAGAAAAATATTAAAAGCCAGCAGCTACAAATACTGCAGCTGCAGACTTTTAATAAATGTACACTTACCTGTCCAGGGTGCCCGCTGAGCAATCGCTTGGCTCTCGGCTGCCCCTGCCGCTATCCTCGGTGATGTAATCGGGAAGGGAAGAGTTGCGGCTTCACTTCCCAGTTCCCTACTGGGCATGCGCGAGTCGCGCTGCATGTCCTAACTGGTCCCCGCTGTCTTCTGGGACCTCTGTGTTTCCCAGAAGACAGTTGGGATGGGAAGGGGCGTGACCCCGACCCGGGAGTCTATGTCCAGAAGTGGGTGCAAATATCTGGGGGGAGGGGGGTTCCGAAAAGCAGAGGTTCCATTTTTGTGTGGACCTTCGCTTTAAGCCACCTGCTTGAGTGCAGTTTTTGAAAATATAGTAAATTACCTTAACAATAATATATAATAATTATTTGTATAATACTTACTTATGGTAAATAACCACTTGCCAAGCCAATTCTGACACTTTTCTCCTACATGTAAAAATAATATTTTTTTGCTAGAAAATTGCTCAGAACCACCAAACATTATATATACTGTTTTAGCAGACACCCTAGGGCAGGGGTGCCCAACCTTTTTGAAGAGCGAGGGCCACTTAAGCGACTTGGTAACCTGTCGCGGGTCACAATGAGTGGAGCGGGTGGATGGCATGTTTGTATCTGCTCTGCATATGCACACTGACACTGACACAGCCCACTATACTTTTTAGCAGATAGTATTGGAGGTAGGACACAAGTTTGTTTATGTCTTCCACTAATTACAGGTGAATGTAGGATCCAATTGGTCAGACTGTCCTTGTGAAAGGGGCCCAAGGCTGCTTTCACACTGATGTGCTGTGGTTTACCCATAACACGGGTGAAAAACCTTGATGCTTTACAACCACTTTCATGTTCATTTATTCCTGTAGTGCAAATGGCCAAAAATTGGTTTGGCCAGAGTCCAGCTTTAAAATAGATGTATAGCCAAAAAAATTCAATGGACACACAGAGCCGGCTCGGGAGAAAGCATGCACAAGTGCCCCCATAGCAAGCGGCTTTGTATGGGGACACTCAGAAAGAGGGAGGAGCCAGGAGCACCAATGGGGGACCTGTGAAGAGGAGGACAGGGGTTACTCTGTGCAAATTCATTGCACAGAGCAGATACGTATAATATTTATTATAATTTGATATATTTTTTAATATGTTTACCTTTAGAATCACTTTAAAGTGGATGTAAACCCACTCTCATGCTTTCTAAACTACTGCCATAGTGCTGATCTATAAGGATATAGATGCCTCCTGCATGTATCCTTACCTGTCAAATGTCTCCCCTCTGTCTGTTATAAGAACTGAAAAACTGCAGATTCTGTGGGTGGATCTGTTGTCTGGATCTCTGTGGGTGGAGTCGTGATGTCAGTAGACTCCCCGCTCTCCTCTACACTCCCCCTTTTTTTCCCTGTGTATTCCTTACACTAAATTCTGCTATGGTCAATAACATCCAGTCAAAATCCAGAAAAGTAACCACATGACTTCTGAAAAGGATTGGGGGTGGGAATTAAAAAATAATGCCTGTCTCCAGGCTAGTGCATGAGATATGTAAATAACCTGTCACTCACAGCAAGGGGGCAGAACGGACTAAGATTTTTCTCTGTAAGTCCGTTTTATTTAACTGAACAATAAAAGAGGATTGCTCCGAGCTGGATTAACTCTGTGTGGCAAGACTGGCCACAGATGATAGGAAATCTTATACTGTACATTGTGACATAAAAATGTTTTGTTTACATCCACTTTAAGCCGAAAAGCACTGTGAATCTCCAACCTGAGTATAACACTGTTACACACGTAATTAGCACTGGTGTTGATTTACTAAACTAGAAGAGAGTGAATTTTCACTAAGCTTAGTAAATAGGGTGAAGCTTGGTTCATTGGAATACCAATCATGTACAAGCAAATTAAATACATGCATATGATTGGATGATTAAAGTGAATTTAACTTTACCTTATTCCTTAAGTCTGGTTCTCACGATAAGAAAATCAGACAAACGATTGTCCGGTTCTCCTCAATGTTTAACAACTTTCAAAGCCGCGGAAGGAAATAATATATGAAAATTCTCGTACGAAAAGGGCTTTTTTTTGTTGTGTATTGTTTCTGATCATGTGCAGTTTTTTTGTATCTGATTTTTAATGTTATATAAATCATATTAAAATCGTACAAAAATTATAAGAAATCGTACGAAAATCATACACAGTGAACGAAAATCGTACAAAAATTATAAGAAATTGTACGAAAATCGTACAAAAATTATAAGAAATCGTACGAAAATCGTAGACATTAAATCGAAAATCGTTAATTCTGTTAACATACATGAAACATTTTGGAGGTTGTCCCTTTTAGTTTACAAAGTTTGAATTGGATATAAAAAATTGTTTGCACTCTATACGAAAATTTAATTTTGCCTGGAATTCTTCTGATTTTTCTCATAATTTGTACCCCGCTTTAGGCTGCATTCACACCTTTGTTGTCTTTTTTCTGCTTTTGTGCAGTGGCAAAGTAGCTCCTGCACCTCATTTTGCATTTTTTGTATGTTTTGTCATGCGACAGAACGCGCAACTGCGACCTGTGTTTGGGGTGCAATTAAAAAATAATGGCACCACAAGCGCAATGCACGTTTTTCACGCGTTCCCGAAACGTGAAGGTGTGAATGCAGTGTAATGATTACTTGGCATTCACTTTTAAAAGTGAACAGTTTATTCCTTTAGTAAATCAGCCCCCAGGTGAATCCAGGTTATATGGGGTACTGGGGTCTGGTGGTACATGTGCAGACACATGCCATGTGTGATATATAGTGCTGTCATAGAAATCCATGGTGGCAGTGCACTTGTCATCCCAGATTCCCAGTTAGCTGCCAGGGAAGGCTGTGGGTGAGATGTTGAGAGTGCGCAGTGGTGTGCGCAGTGGTGTTCAGGTGGAGCTGAAGACTGTACAGGAATAATTAGTAGGCAGTGGGGGGATCAGGAGGAGCAGCATTGCTGTCTCTGGCTGATCGGCCAGATAATGGGAGCTGCTGCTGAATTCATCTGAGTCTGAACTCTGGGTGAACCTGAGATTAAACAGGGGTAGGCAGCTAAACATTTTGTTGTTAGATTCCTTTTCAACAGGCCTTTTAAGACTAAGTAAATATTGATCAGATCCAATCTGCATCCCCTGGGGGAAGACCCCGAAGTGTCTGTATTGCCTAAAAAGTAAACTTTTCAAGAGAATAGGAGGAAAAGCTCTGTTTCTTCTATTAGATGATACATTTCAAGTGGATGTGAAAGGATATGTTCCTTGTAATCCAGGTTTAATCCCCATGTATACACTTATTAGTCCAATTCATTGCAAATAACGTGCAATATACTGTACTTGTATGTAAGTGACAAAACAATATAGTAAACACAAGAAAATTGTTAATTCGTTCCAAAAACGTATTCCAATTATTAAACTTTTTTTCCAACTGCTTTTAATTCTAATTAATTTATTTTTTCATTAACTGTTCCTTGAATTTTTACAATTAGTTAATATAACAATTTTATTCACCAGCTGTCCCTTTTACTCTTACTTTTAAGTAATATAATTATTTTGTTTCAATAGCTGTTACTTTAAATGAATAAACATTTCAGCAAAATAAATAAATAAATAATAAAGGCGACTTTTTTTTTCTTCCAATCAATCAGGATTCTTCAATTGTTTTCATGTATTGTTCCTAATATTATAACATTGTAAACAAATTGATTACATGTATCTTTCCGTTTTTATGAATCAGTGATTGTAAATCATAAAAGTAGAAAGTAAATATTGAAAAACGAACAAACGAAAAACGGATCTGTTTGCTTTCCTATAGATGTATGATTGCTTCTGATAAAAAAAAAATATAACAATAAAAATATTCGAAAACGAATACATGATAGCCTTATAAAGTGGTTTGCTTAGAAAAGCTTAGAAAAGCGGTTGATTTATTGTGGTTAATAGTAGTGATTAAAAAAAAAATCAAAAACGAATTTATTATAAACCGAAATATTTATTTTTTTTACTTCTAAGCAATCCTATGTATGATTGTTTGTTGTTAATAATAAATATTAATAAAAACGAATAATAATAAAATAGTGGTTTGCTTCCTGTAGCTGTAATACACGGGTGTTTTTTAATTGTGTTGCATGTTTGCAGATATACAGTATATACCTCTCCAGTGACGTGTGTGAGTCTCTTTTGCATTGTATCAATGTGAACTGTCCTTATCCCTCTAGGAAATCCGTTATGTTATACAATGTACGTCCTTTTTGTGACCTCTTTCTTTGTGATTTTTTTTTGTTTTGTTTTTTACCATGTTCGTTTTCAGGACTTACAAGCTATCCTATGCCATAATTAACATGAGTTGAATAGCTACTTAGATGTTAAACGATCCCTTTTGCTTTGAAGTTGCTCCATAAGCCTCCACTGTAACATGTTCCTTTAGATATGATTTGAGATAGGGGAACAAGTTTGTTGTTGTGTTAATGGAATTTAGCACATTAAAGTACAGTAGAAGGAGTAGAGAAGACAGACATCTGGTTCACCTTGCTCCTTACTCCCATAAACAAAAGAAGTGAGATGGAATGAGAAAAAAAGTCAGCACTGGAACCTCTACACAGTGCTGGGAGAGAACTGCAGCCTGTGACCGGTGTGTGTGTTTGAGTTCTATACACCGGTCACCTATTATCAGCAAAACTTTACAGTGTTTGTTATTATATAAAATAGTGCTTTGATGCTGCTGATGACATGGATCTAATTAAACACCAAACGTTTTAAAGTGATTTCATTTTTTTTTTTTTAAAGAGTGCTGTAGATTGAATGTAATGATTGAACTGGGAAATAGCCCATACAGGACAAGATGTGTGCTTCTAGAGACTGATGTGTGGACAGACTGACTGAAGACAAGCTGCACATTTTTGTCAGTCTTCTATGTTTACACATGTCAACCTTCTGATTGAGGTGAAAAGTTCACTAGTTCTTGACCCAAGATGATCCTGGAGGTGACACTTCATGGGAATCTGGAAGGACATGAGACCAATTCTGCATCTACTGTACACATTTTTGGGTTATTTATTATTTTATTATTTTTTTTATCAGTTGTTTATTTAATGCAAATGTAAAATTTGCTTTTGAAGGACATGAGACCAATTCTGCATCTACTGTACACATTTTTGGGTTATTTATTATTTTATTAGCAGTTGTTTATTTAATGCAAATGTAAAATTTGCTTTTGTTGTATCTAACTTTGTTAACTTAAAAGTCAGACTTTTAACGAAAAATCACAGAATTGCAAAAAAAACAACAACTTGGCACTATATAAATCATGTATTATAATAATAATAATAATAATAATAATAATAATAATAATAATAATAATAATAATAATAATAATAACAATATTAATAATTACAAAACAAAAAGTGCAGGTTAGCTAGATAAATAAGAGCTGTTGCTGATAAAAAGAAGAAATAGAAAACCAATAATTTAGTCATTTTAACAAGTTTATTCATTATCCAGAACCCATCATGTAGAACCACTGAGCCCCAAACATACACATACAATAAGACCATCATTTTCTGTATCGAAAAATATCTTGATCACAAGTTAGAACTGATAAAACTCAGTGTATAATGGATATAATAAATCATTGCGTTTCATGCACAGGCTCAAGCAAGAATCACAAAAATATACAGAATGATTTGATCATTAGCAATACTGAAATTGTCTGTAGGACATTTTGGCTAATTCTTTAGGCTAATTCTATAGTATAATGGAGTTTGAAGGTATGGCACATTTAATAGACTACTGAGAAGTTTAGTGAGTGATTCAGCTCAAACCAGTTTATAATAATTAAATAAATTCTCTGATAGAATGTTTAAAGGTAAAGCAGGACAACTGGACTAGACCAAAACCTGTACTTTTTAGCCAGCCTTTACCTATATATAAGGGACAATGGATGGACACTTGTATTACTAGTAAAATGTAACAAATATTTTGCATTATAAATCTTTCACAACTTGGTACCCGCCCCCGTCATTTCACATAAGATAATTAGAGTTTCTACAAAAAAAGGCCTCCAAGATAAATCTCTGAAAAAAAGAAACAATATTTACAATCTTTTAACATACAGACAACAAAAAAAAATCACAATTAAATTAAACTCATAAAGTCTTTCTTTTTTTTGTAAACATCTTGTTTTCTAAATAGTGCATCACATTAAAAAGTACCTATGCTAGGCAAGTCACAGAACCATGAGGTCATCTGTCTCCCAGTACTTGAACATAGGAAGCAGCTCATTCAGCATATATTCTACTTAACACATGCCAATACTGATTGTGGGCTCCATTTTGGTTCCATAGCTGAAAACCCAAAATGGTTTAAGAACAGTTTGTGCAAACAAAACTCTGGTGCCAAGAGGCAGGTCACCTACAGAGTGCAAGATTGGGAAGTCTTTGGCAATCTTGTGAAAACATTGCAACCTCACAGCTGCTGTTTAGTTGGAGGAATTGAGATGATCAGAGGTAGAAGAAGCTGGTGATGGAGCACAGGGTGAAGGACTTGACTTGTCTGACATGTCTTCTGGCTTTTCATCACTTCCTGTGCTGGCAGAGGGGGAGATTGGCAGGAGACCTTCTTTCTCTCTCTTTTTTTGTTTCATCCTTCTGTTCTGAAACCAGATCTTCACCTGGGTCTCATTAAGCTGCAGAGCTGCTGCAATTTCCACCCTTCTGGCTCTGGTCAGGTACTTGTTGAAATGGAATTCTTTCTCCAGTTCTGTCAGCTGCTTGGTGGTAAAATTGGTTCTCACAGTGTTGGGTTGACCTACATATCCATATTCACCAGCTTTACCTGCAAGACAGGGGGGAAGCCTTGTTAGTGAACAACTAATGGGTACAGTCACGAATCAAAGTGTTTTAAATAACATTTATATTGTCAGAAAAGGTGGTATGGTGCCAGTAACCCCATAAAAGAGACCTACCATATGCAATGGCAGTTCACATAGTACACTACCCAACTATGTAAGTGTAATATTTTACAATTTGCACAGCTGTAGCTACTTTTACATTATGATATGAACTATTGAACATGCTTAAAAAGTAACTTGTTTTAGAGGATTGATGAAAAGTAAAGACAAGAACTACTTAACAGTGCAAAGCTACCTACATTCCCAACATTGATGGCAAGTGCAAGATCCAGTTATTTGCTATGAGTACCACAACATGGGTACAAGAAACAAGTGTCTTCATAAAATAAATTGTGCTTGCATTGGCATTTAATATAGTATACTGCCCAGCAATGTAAAGTAAAGGTGAAATACCACACTTTGTAAAGCTGTATATACATTTACATAATTATAGGAACTATTGGATATGATGGTTAGAAATGTGACCAGTTTTGGGGTATTGTAGAATATTAGTGAAAAGTGATCAAAGAACTCACAAATTACTTATTACTTACCTAAATTCTCAACCTTGCTAGCATGTGCAAGATCCTGTTGTTTCCCATGTCTATCTACCTGTTATGTGCCATGTGTACATACCCACAGCATGGGTGAAAGGGAACCAGTGTCCCCCATAAAAGATGTAATGTGTGCTTGCATTGGCATTTCATATAGTATATTGGCCAGCAATGTAAAGTAAAAGTGAAATATTTCACAATGTGTTAAGCTGTAGATACTTTTACATAATGATAGGAACTATAGGACATGATGCTTAAAATGTCACCTGTTTTGGGGGTATTGTAGAGTAGACCATTAATGAAAGGTGATTTGGGGGTATTGTAGAGTAGACCATTAATGAAAGGTGATTTGGGGGTATTGTAGAGTAGACCATTAATGAAAGGTAATTTGGGGGTATTGTAGAGTAGACCATTAATGAAAGGTGATTTGGGGGTATTGTAGAGTAGACCATTAATGAAAGGTGATTTGGGGGTATTGTAGAGTAGACCATTAATGAAAGGTGATTTGGGGGTATTGTAGAGTAGACCATTAATGAAAAGTGATCAAAGAATTCACAAATTTATTATCAGAGATAAGTAACCTAAATTCTCAACCCTTGCTGACATAGGTAAGATCCTGCTATTTGCCATTTCTACATACCTGTCATTTGCCATGTGTACATACCCACAACATAGGGGGAAGGAAGCAGTAACCCCCCTTACTAGAGACCTGCCAAATGTAATTTGTACTTCCATTAGCACTTACACTTGCCATCAATGAAAAGTACACGTGAAACATATCACAGTATGTACACATGCACCTACTTTTACCAAATGATAGGAACTATTGAAGAGAAAGCTTAAAATGCAACT
Source organism: Rana temporaria (assembly GCF_905171775.1). Lineage (NCBI taxonomy): Eukaryota > Metazoa > Chordata > Amphibia > Anura > Ranidae > Rana > Rana temporaria. Next base: position 97,323,685 of record NC_053493.1, read on the forward strand.
TGTTTGGGATCATCAATTAAAAGTGATCAAAGAACTAAGACCAGAGCAAAGTTACATAAATGCTCAGCCTTGGTGGCAAGTTTAGCATGTGGCATGCCCACAACATGATTAAAGGGAAGCACATCACAGGGGTCTTATGATAGAGGACAAGTTTATTGCTCCATAATGACTTACCAGTTTTGGGTGGATTGCGCTTGACTTTCATCCAGTCGAAGGTCTGTGCTGGTGGAGAGGTCTCGGCAGATGGTGATCGGCACGTTTCTTGGTGATTGATGTGTATGCTGCTGACATTGTTATTATTATAGGTGGCCATGGGAAGGTTCTGCTGCTCTGCTCCATAGGTATGATGGTGATGGTGGTGGATGTAGTGCGCTGACCCTGTGCCGTCCACATAGCTCTGGTGCTGATGGTGCTGCTGGACCACAGTGGAGGCGATGTTGCCAGTATACACGGCGCTGGGGAAGCCTGGACTGACATCAGTCTCCTGATTTATGGGGAAGTGAGAGTATCCTGCGCTGAAGTTCTGCATGCCATACCCTGCAGCGCAGCTCGGGTGGGAATAGGACATGGCCAGGTTGTTGGGGGTCTGGAAAGCCCCAGTTTGGTGGGGATGGTGGTGATGATGGGAACTTAGCTGGACCCCCCGACCAACCAAAAAGCGATCATCGCTGTTACAGTTATTGGCAGAGACTGCGCAGGACTGGAAAGTTGGAAGTCCATGGTCAGGGTGGAAGGTTCTGGAGGGGCAGCTCCCGGCTTCTGCACTCATCAGGCTCGGGTAATCTAGGAAGGAACTCATCCTCGCACAGTCCATCTATCACTGGGTGACTCCGGGGTGACCGTGCCAACTTTCTCACTTCCTCCATAGGGCCAGGAGAACATCACATGAATGTACAGTCAATGGGGGCGTCACGTGCTCCTCCACAGCCAATGGCTGAGCCGCCTGATAAAGTTTCACTGCTCTGCCCGGTGATGGATCGTCTTCTCAGACGCATTTAAATTCCAAGCTCTGCTCTGTGAAGGTGTCGCGCAGATCGCAGTCCTGTACCGAGGAGCGGACAACACACAGGAGGACGGAGCTGGACACCGGCACTGGTGAGTCCCCATTATCATCAATGCCATTCATTTCACCCACACACACCAAGATATCTCCTACACTATCGTACCAAACCTACACTGTACACATCTATCGTACAATACCTACACTGTACACATCTATCGTACAATACCTACACTGTACACATCTATCGTACAATACCTACACTGTACACATCTATCGTACAATACCTACACTGTACACACCTATCGTACAATACCTACACTGTACACATCTATCGTACATAACCTACACTGTACACATCTATCGTACCAAACCTACACTCTTCACACCTATCCTACAATACCTACACTGTACACCGAGGATACCAAACCTACACTGTACATCTATCATACAAAACCTACACATACCATACACTGTACACATCTATCATACAAAACCTACACATACCATACACTGTACACATCTATCATACAAAACCTACACATACCATACACTGTACACATCTATCATACAAAACCTACACTGTACATCTATCATACAAAACCTACACTGTACACCGAGGCTACAAAACCTACAAATAACCTACACTGTACACCGAGGCTACAAAACCTACACTGTACACCGAGGCTACAAAACCTACACATAACCTACAGTGTACACCGAGGCTACAAAACATACACTGTACATCTATCATACAAAACCTACACATACCATACATGGTACACCGAGGCTACAAAACTTACACATACCATACACTGTATACATCTATCATACAAAACCTACACTGTACATCTATCATACAAAACCTACACTGTACACCGAGGCTACAAAACCTACACATAACCTACACTGTACCTACACTGTACACATCTATCGTACATAACCTACACTGTACACTTAGACTACAAAACATACACTGTACACCTAGACTACAGAACCCACACTGTACACACCTATCCTACATAACCTACACTGTACACCTAGACTACAAACACTACACTATACATCTAAGCTACAAAACCTACAATGTACACTTAGGCTACAATACCTACACTGTACACCTAGATAACAAAACATACACTATACACCTAGGCTACATAACATACACTATACACCAGGGCTACAAAATCTACACTATACACCAGGGCTACATGAAATACACTGTACACCTAGGCTACATAAAATACACTATACACCTAGGCTACAAAACCCACACTGTACACATAGGATACATAACCTACACTGTACACCTAGGCTACAAAACATACACTGTACACAGTGCACTCTGCAAGTACAGTTGCTCCAGAGCTTATTAAATGAGGTAAAGCTTCACTTTGGAAAGAATATCCAATCACATGCTATGAAAATTAAAATAAAAACAGCATTTTTTCTTGAAGGTGATTGGATGATGGAAGTCAGCAGAGTTCCTGCTCATTTACTTAGCTCTGGAGAAGCTGCTCTCACAGAGTGCAACTGCACTTTGAAAAGTGCACAGTCTAATTGCCTTTAGTAAATCTGCCCCATCATGTTGCTGGTGATTGAAACACGATCTTATCAATTATTCTGTCTTTCACTAGAACTATCAGGCTGATTTACTAAAGGAGTTAAGAATTTTCAGACACACACAGAGAACAAATAGAAGATTCACTTCAATTATTCAAACATATGAAAGGCACATCCTTCTTTACTTATTTCCTCTGCCCATGACAGGATCATTGAATTGAGTGTGATCTTCCTCAACTCCTTTAGTACATCAGCCTAGTATAGCTGATGATTGGGAACAGTAGTTTATCATTCATTGTCTGTCTTTATGGCTACAAGGCTGATTACTAATGGAGAACCACACAGATAAATGAGTAAACAGGGATTTTGTTGTTCGCCTGATTGGATTATTGAAGTGAATCTTCATATCTCCAATTTTGTGTGTCAAGATTCCCAACTCCTTTAGTATATCAGTCCCATTAAATTGTGTGAAGGTTCAAATCAGGAGAAAAGCAAAGCTCTGTTCACATATTCTGTCCTGCTCATGATGGGATAGTTAAAGTGACTTTTCACCACGTTTATTGTGTGAGCATTCTTACCTCCTTTAGTAAATCAGCCTCATCATCAGCTGATTTGGTTAATAGGGCAATGTGCAAGCTGCAGGACTCATAGTGCATAACCTACAGTGCATACCCCATAATGCATAACCTACAGTGCATACCCCATAATGCATAATCTACAGTGCATACCCCATAGTGCAAAACCTACAGTGCATACCCCATAATGCATCATCTACAGTGCATACCCCATAGTGCATAACCTACAGTGCATACCCCATAATGCATGACCTACAGTGCATACCCCATAATGCATAATCTACAGTGCATACCCCATAGTGCATAGCCTACAGTGCATACCCCATAATGCATAATCTACAGTGCATACCCCATAGTGCATAGCCTACAGTGCATACCCCATAATGCATAATCTACAGTGCATACCCCATAGTGCATAGCCTACAGTGCATACCCCATAATGCATAATCTACAGTGCATACCCCATAGTGCATAGCCTACAGTGCATACCCCATAATGCATAATCTACAGTGCATATCCCATAGTGCATAGCCTACAGTGCATACCCCATAATGCATAATCTACAGTGCATACCCCATAATGCATAATCTACAGTGCATACCCCATAGTGCATATTCTACAGTGCATAATCCTTAGTGCATATCCTGCATAACATAAAATCTGATTGGTTGCTATGGGTTATTGCACTTTGCACACCCTTGCTGCTCTTTGCACTGTCTAAGTAACCCTACTAAGTATGAATGGTTACTAAAGGCAATGCATTTATGTTCCTAAGGTTCTGATTAATATTACTCAGCCCCTTTCATAATATCTTGATGTAAAATAATCAGATATATGTAATACTGTGGCCATATTGTTCTAAATGACCTGACCCTATGTGGAGCTGATTGTCATTATCTGTGTGTCTCTCACCTGTTCTCTCCTATCTGTGTCTCCCCTCTCTCCCTCTAATCTATATGTGTCCCCCCCTCCCCAGTCCTCTCCTCCCTCTGCCCTACCCCCTCCTCCAGTGCAAGGATCATGGAAGCTAGCCAGGGACTCCAACATTGATTCATACTGTATAATATCACCATGACAATAGCAGTCCTCTTATCTTCATGTGCTAGTAGTACAGGCAACCAGAAGGGCAATATATACCTCTCACCAGTCCATAGAAAACAATGTTAATTGCTTAATTAATGATAATTAGGGGCATGGCCATAATGTGACCCTTGAGTGACCCAGGGGGACTTCTTGTAATTAGTCGCTATGAAAGGCAAACAGGTTCATCAGCTCAATAAACTATTTTAATAGCGACACTATCTTCATGGAACAATTTTCTTCTACATAACCCCTAATTAAAGTGCTTACAATAACTGAATATTAGCTTTAATATCCCTTAATGTGCCTATTTCCCTTTAGTCACAGAAAGTTTGACTCCCTCATCAGCTCTTTAAATCAAAGATGTATGGGGCCATGCCATGGAATATAAGACACCATGGGGATGATTTAAAGGCAAATAGACTGTGCGCTTTTTGAAGTGCAGTTGCTCCAGAGCTTAAAGCGGGGGTTCACCCTAAAAAAAAATTCTAACATTACATCCAGCATACGAATGACATTTACAGTATGCAGGTCTTTTTTTTTTTTCCGCCGTACATACCGATATAGTGTGATTTTCTCCCCGGCTTCCGGGTTCTGATTCCCACGGGACTGGGCGTTCCTATCCCTGGGTTAGATGATTGACGTGTTGTGAAAAAGTTCCCATGTTGCACAAGGCGCGTCACCAGTTTTCCGTAAATAGCCGAGCTGCGAGTCGGCGCTATGTGGCGCCTGCGCAGTCAGCTCTACACGGCGGGCGCAGGCGCCGTATAGCGCCGACTCGCAGCTCGGCTATTTACGGAAAACTGGTGACGCGCCTTGTGCGACATGGGAACTTTTTCACAACACGTCAATCATCTAACCCAGGGATAGGAACGCCCAGTCCCGCGGGAATCAGAACCCGGAAACCGGGGAGAAAATCACACTAAATCGGTATGTACGGCAAAAAAAAAAAAAAAAGACCTGCATACTGTAAATGTCGTTCGTATAATGGATGTAATGTTAGAATTTTTTTTTAGGGTGAACCCCCGCTTTAATAAATGAGGTAAAGATTCACTTTGAAAAGAATACCAAATCACATAGAAGGAAAAAAAATGAATTTTTGCTTGCACATGATTGGATGATGGAAGTCAACAGAGCTTCTGCTCATTTACTAAGCTCTGGAACAACTGTTCTTACAGAGTGCAACTGCACAGTCTATTCGCCTTTATCAACAGTTCACATTACAAAAAGCCACCCAGATCTCAGTGAGGTTGGCTTTTTGTAATGTTGACCTGGAGTGCTACAGATAGCCAAAACTTCACCTTATTAGTATCCATACAGACATTGTAACAATATGCTTGTACATTGTTTCTGTTGTGTTTGTTTTCTATGTTCAAGGTGCAACAGATAACATGTAGCTAAAAAAGAACATACCTAAAAACAACTAGACCTGTTCAAAACTTTTGGTCTGGGAAACAATGCATGAGATTTTCTTTTGAAGTATGTAAGTCGCATTTGATCTTCCCACAAGCAAACTAATTTCCATCCAAATTCTAAACAGCTCCTGCAATGATATGTTTAGCTGTCCGCTGACTGGATAGTGATAATTCTATTTGGGGATATCCACTAAAGGAGTCTTATTTATTACAAGTATTTAAATAACATTGACAATTTACACAGTGCTTTACATACTGCCAATTCACATTAGTTACTGCTCTCAAGGAGCTTACAATCAAAGGTCCACATTTCACAAGCATACCACATACTAGGGGCAATTTGTACAGGAGCCAGTTAAACTACCAGTAAGTCTGTGAGGAGATTGTAGTATGTGCAGGCAAGTACAGGGAAAACATGAAACTCCATGCTGATAGTGTCAGGATCAGGATTCAAACCAGTCACCCCAGTGCTGCAAGGTAGTGCTTGCCACTAAGCCACTGGTGGCTTGAGACAGCCAGAGGAGCTGGGCAGCATTCATTTTTTCATTGTGGTCAGGCCCGTCGCTACAAGGCAGGCAAACCAAGCAATTGCTTGGGGCCCCAAGCTAGCTTGGGGCCCCAAGCAGGTCCCTTTGCCGCGCTTTCTATATGCTGCAGCCGCCTGAGCGCTCTATAGAGAGCCTGCAGCACTGCTGCCTCGAGTCGTCACTTCCCCTTCTCTGTAGTGTGGCCGAGCTCCTCTTTCTTCCTCCTGTCAGTCCAGTCCTTACTTCCTGTCAGTCCGGCTGGGAACAGGAAACTGAATCTCCTGCCGTGCAGTACAGACCCGGTATGGAGGGGGGCCCGGGGCGGTTGTAAAAAAAAACATAGGGAGGGGGGCCCGTGGGAGTAAAAAGAACATGGGGTGGGGGCTTTGCATGCATATGTGCTGGGGGGGGGGATTGGGGGGCCTCCATGTCCATTTTGCTTGGGGCCCCCAAATTCCTTCAAACGGCCCTGATTGTGGTGTACTTGATTAGTTGATTGAAGTGGGTCCACGTTTACAGGGCAGGTGTAAATATCAAGAGGAAAACTCACCCAAGCTCTACTGCTATATAGTATAGTTGGTGTGCAAAGTAGTCTGGCTAATTAAGCTCACACGTGATCCATAGAGAGTACAGGCAACTCGACAGCTTCTACATAGAAAATATTTATTGAAGCATTACAGCAGTAACATCATCCACAAAACGTACACGTTTCGGCCTAAGGCCCAAACGCATCAGTTTTGGTGGATGTAATGCTTTAATGAATATTTTCTATGGAGAAGCTGTCGAGTTGCCGGCCTGTACTTTCTAAGGTGTAAATATCAGGCTACATTCAAATCTCTGTGCATTACAGAAAATATAGCTTGGTGCATGTTTGGTACGGTTTCCAGCAAAGCACATCAGGATAAATGGTTACACATGCAAAATATGCTTTAAATGCACCACATGAAATGCACAGAGGTGTCCTTTAGTAATTCAAAAACCTCTTAATTGTAGTAGTAGTACTTTAATTAGCAATGGTGACATAGCAATAACTTAAAAGACACCCTCACTCTGGGTCGGGACAAGGGGTGGGCAGGAGGGGAAGCTGCCCTGGGCACAGTGGTATCATGTGAGGTAGGGGCACCACAAGGAGATGGGGAGTGGGATTTGTGTTGGGTAGGGGAATTTGGGGGGTAGCAGGGAGTAAGAATTGTTCTAGAAGGGGAAATTTGGGGGGTGCTAGGAAAGGTGATTTGGGGGGATTTGTGCTGGGATGGGGATGGGGGAAGAGGATTTGTGCTAGGAGGGGGGATTAAGGGTGTTTGTGCTAGAAGAGGGGATGTGGTAGAGGAGGTAGGGGATTTGTGCTCAGAGGGGATTTTTTTTTGGGGGGGGGGATTTCTGCCAGTAGGTATGATGGGGGGTATTTGTGCTGGGAGGGGGGATTTGAGCAGGGGGGGCGGATTTATCCTGGGAGGAGGGGGAGTTTATGCTTAGGGGGTAAACATGCAGTTTGCAGCTCAATTTTTTTTATTCGGGGGGGTGGGGGGGTTTGCTAACACGTAAAGCTCATACATCTTGGGGAGGGGGGCGCAGGTTGGCATGTTCGCCCTGGGCTCTAGATGGCCTTGTCCCAGCATTGCCTTTACTCTATGTGTTGTGTTAAGATATCTGTATCCAAGCAATGCATTGTAGTGCATTAAGGTGCAACGCATTAGACAGCCCTTTGTTAATGGGCTGACGCCTGACGCCACACCTTAACACACTAGATATGTGATAGAGCACATGTGTCGTGGTGTGTTGAAGTACAGGTTTGTTACCCACTACTGTAAGACCCCTTTCACACTGGGGCAGTGCGGGCGTTAGTGCTTTACCGCTGTTATGGTGGCACTTGCAGGTTGCTTTTAACCCCCCAGAAGGGGTTAAAAGCGCCTGCTTGGCGCTGCTTTTAAGGCAATTTAAAAGAGGCGCCCATTCATTTCAATAGGCAGGTGCGGTGGAGGAGAGGTGTATACACCGCTCCCGCATCCGCCCCAAAGATGCTGCTTGCAGGACCTTTTTTCCTGTCCTGAAAGCTCACCGCTCCAGTATGAAAGCACTCAGACTTTCACACTGGGGCTGCAGAAGAGGCAGTTTACAGGCGCTATTTTTAGCACAAAAGCGCCTCAGTGTGAAAGGGGTCCAAAAGTCAGTTGGGGTGACATTTAAAATGAATGACCCTGCAGCACCTTTAAATATGCATGACTGTAATGCATCAGTAAACCTGTGCAGCTATGAGGCGGATATCCTAATGGAGTCATTTTAAAAATAGACAATCTGATTTATAGCAAATGTACCAAATTGTAAATTCCCCCCAGCCTAACTGTATATCTAAGCAGTGAATTACGAAAGTGTTAAAGCTGCATGTGGACTTTGGAGGGTGGTCAGATGTGCATGCATGATATGACCGGTGACCATTTCCTGCTGGGCATATGGTTCAGTGGAGCATTCATGTTTATGTCAGTAGAGAGGCAAGCAGATAGGTGATGCTGGAAGATGTTGTCAATGGGTGTAACAATACCAAATAACCCACGTTTTTAATCCTACCCATATCCTTTGGCCAGATATGACTCTTGGTAGAGAACCTAGCCATTTAGGGGTGTCCTGAAGAGGAAATGTGTTGATTTACTTTCAAAATTATTGAAATGTATGTTAACCTAGCTTGGTGGCTAAGGTGAAGCTATATTCACTTTGAATACCCAATCAGCTTCAAGGAAGAAAAAAAAAGGGACATGTGTTTGGACATGATTGAATGAATGAAGTGAACACAGCTTCACCCCATCACTGAGCAAAGTAAACATTCACTTTAATAACTGAACAAACTCCTCAAAGTAAAAATGCTCTTTTGTTTTACTTAATCAATCCCAAAGACTAGTGCTCTTCCACATCATCAGTGCTCCATATCGTACATTCGTGGTGGTTAACTTTGTTCTTTTGTAGAATGTAATTCTACAAAAAGTTGTCAGAGGCTATTGACAGGCAACAGGATGTGGTAAAAGACAACAGACAATAGATGGTCAGAGACTGCAGAGATGCTATAGGAGATGGACAGAGACTGCAGAGATGCTATAGGACATGAACAGAGACTGCAGAGATGTTATAGGAGATGGACAGAGACTGCAGAGATGCTATAGGACATGGACAAAGACTGCAGAGATTCTATAGGAGATGGACAGAGACTGCAGAGATGCTATTGGAGATGGACAGAGACTGCAGAGATGCTATAGGAGATGGACAGGGACTGCAGAGATGCTATAGGACATGGACAGAGACTGCAGAGATGCTATAGGAGATGGACAGAGACTGCAGAGATGCTATAGGAGATGGACAGAGAATGCAGAGATGCTATAGGACATGGACAGAGACTGCAGAGATGATATAGGAGATGGGCAGAGACTGCAGAGATGCTATAGGAGATGGACAGAGACTGCAGAGATACACCAAGAGATCATCAAAGAATGCATACATTATTAATACTATTATTACTCAGGATTTATATAGCATCAATAGCTTGCACAGTGATTTACAACATGACAGTTCAGTACAGGATCAATCATTGGGAGGGCCCTGCACATTAGAGCTTACAATCTACAGAAGATGGTCAGAGATTGCAGACATGCTCCAACAGATGGTTAGAGACTGCAGACATGCTACAATAGATGACCAGAGACTGTAGACATGCTACCATAGATGGTCAGAGACTGTAGACATGCTACCATAGATGGTCAGAGACTGCAGACATGCTACAATAGATGGTCAGAGACTGTAGACATGCTACAATAGATGGTCAGAGACTGCAGACATGCTACCATAGATGGTCAGAGACTGCAGACATGCTACAATAGATGGTCAGAGACTGCAGACATGCTACCATAGATGGTCAGAGACTGTAGACATGCTACAATAGATGGCCACAGACTGCAGACATACTACATGAGATGGTTAAAGACTTGCAAACATGCTGTCAGAGGCAGTCAGGTAGTGCAGACATGCTACGGAGTGCCGACATGCTACAGGAGATGGTCAAAAACTGCAGACATGCTGTCTGAGGTGGTCAGAGACTGCAGGCATGCTACAAGAGCTGGTTATAGTCTGCAGATATGATACAGAAGATGGTCAGAGACTGCAGATATGATACAGAAGATGGTCAGAGACTGCAGATATGATACAGAAGATGGTCAGAGACTGCAGATATGATACAGAAGATGGTCAGAGACTGTAAACAGTTGAAAGGAGGTAATAAAGACTGGAGCTGCAGAAAAAAATCATAGGCAGGAAACATGTTTATAACAACCGGAGACACATGAAATGAGACTGTTGTAGGTCGCTGCTGTTACAGCCCCTTTATTTATCCATATTTATACTCACTACTGTCCCTTTAAAAAATGTATTTGTTCCTTATGTGATATTTTTTCCTTATCTATTATAAAAAAATATATATAGAAAATAGGAAAAAACATGAACAGAGGAAGGGAATGGACAGTACAGAAAAAGTAAAATCCTTTGAATGGAATAACTCAGACTTTTTAACTATTAAAAGCCAATCTAAAGAACAATTTTTGTTCACTGGCCTGAGTAAGCACCATGGGCCCCAAGGGTCACAAAATAAGTTCCAAAGGGCTGCACGTGGTCTCCAGACTGCAGGTTGGGCAGGGGGGGGGGGGGGGGCATACATAGGTAATTATGAAAATGTGAATTTGCTGATCCTTCTCTTTTCATTAGTGTGAATAGCACTTTTTTTTAGCTTCGGCCCAGTGGGCAAATTTTAGAAGAAATACAACAGTACAGATAATGGGCAGGTAAATTTAGGCCTATCATCTTGTGGAAGATGTGGCTAGTACCCCAAACACTGGTTAGTAATGTCTGGATCCCCCATACACATGATATTGTCAACTGATCCAGCCACTGACATCATATGCCCATTTGTGTTTGATTCAGTCAGCTATTCTTGTGCTGGAAAACTTTGTATAGGTTTGCCAATATACTGCCACTTGATTTGGGTGTTTGACATGAACCTGCATTTAATAAGCCGTATAGAAAATATTTAACATAGTACATCACTTTTTGGTGCTAGCAGCTCAGCATGTGCATTCAAGCATGGAGCTTTCAGGGCTGAAATCATTTGTGAATTTATCTCCCATAGCCCCTCAAGAATCAGCTATTATTGCGCCGGAAAAATATCCTGCATGCTGCATTTTGGATGTGTCAACCTGCAGTTTCCAATTCAGGACAATTCAAAAGTTGTCTTTTGAAAACAAAACACAACAGACATTAAAGTGGTTGTAAACCCTTTACAACCACTGTAACCTACAGGTAAGCCTAGATTAAGGCTTATCTGTAGGTGCTTGAAATATCTCCTAAACCTCCATGGTTTAGGAGATATTTACTAAAATCACGGGTGCCAATGTCTACGGCGCAAGCGCCATAGACAACGGCACAGGCGCAGTTTAGTAACGGCGAGCGTGCCGTTCCTAACGGAGGCTGTGCCGTGACTGGCAGCTCCCGCGCGCATGCGAGGGAGAGACGTCATTGCGGCTCCGGCCAATCACAGCGCCGGAGCCGCAATACCCGGAAGCCACCCCTGGGCAAGATGTCGGCTGTCCAAGCATGTACGAGGACGGATGCAGGGGCTTCGATCGGAGGTGAGTATTACATAATGAGCTAGTATGCTATGCATACTAGCTCATTATGCCTTTGTCTTGCAGTTGGTGTTATTTGTTGGTTTTTTAAAACTGGGTTTACTTCCTCATTAAGGGCAGAATTACATCTTCATGTTATAGTGTGCACCCAGACTCAGTGTTTACAAGATTAAAACAGGTTTTTTTTCTAGAAAATTACTTAGAACCCCCAAACATTATATACAATTTTTTCTAACACCCTAGAGAATAAAATGGCGGTCATTGCAATACTTTTTGTCACACCGTATTTGCGCAGCGATCTTACAAGCACACTTTTTTTTTAATTAAAAAATAAGACAACAGTAAAGTTAGCCCAATTTTTTTTATATTGTGAAAGATAATGTTACGCCAAGTAAAATGATACGCTTCAAAATTGCGCCCGCTCGTGGAATGGCGTCAAACTTTTACCCTTACAAATCTCCATATTTTGAGTTACAGAGGAGGTCTAGGACTAGAGTTATTGCTCTCGCTCTAACGATTGCGGCGATACCTCACTTGTGCGGTTTGAACACCGTTTTCATATGTGGGCGCTACTCACGTATGCTTTAGCTTCTGTGCGTGAGCTCGTCGGGATGGGGCGCTTTAAAAAAAATATATTTGTTTTCTTATTTATTTTACTTGATTTTATCTATTTTTACACTGTTTAAAAAAAATGGGTCACTTTTATTCCTATTACAAGGAATGTAAACATCCCTTGTAATAGAAAAAAGCATGACAGGTCCTCTAAAATATGAGATCTGGGGTCAAAAAGATCTTAGATCTCATATTTAGACTAAAATGCAATAAAAAAAATTGTCATTTAAAAAAAATGACAACAAAAAATGTGCCTTTAAGATGCATGGGTGGAAGTGACATTTTGACGTCGCTTCCACCCTGCTATGCTATGGAGATGGGTGGGGGCCATCTTGCCCTCACTCGTATCCATGGCAAGCAGGAAGAAGCGCCTCCGCCGCTACCGATGGCTCCGGTAAGCGGCGAAGGACGCGGGAGGGGGTCCTCTCCCGATAACTGTGATCTCGCTGCGAATCCGCCACGAAGACCACCATTATCGTTTACAGGACCAGCCACGTAAAAGATGGATACCTCAGTTGTGGCAGCAGCTGCTGCCGTTACCGAGATATTCATCTTTAAAATGCCGATGTATATGTACGTGAGCCGGTCCTTAAAGCGGTTGTATACCCGCTGTCATTTATTTTTTTTTAAACCTGAAAAGCAAAAGCCATAATCAACGCATACTAGCTGATTATGAAATACTTACCTTGGAACGAGGTGAGAGGAACTTACCTGGTCCATGCCGAGGGAGATGTCATCTTTCCTTGGCGTGTCTTCTGGGTATCGCCGCTCCAGCGCTGTGATTGGCTGGAGCGGCGATGTCGTCACTCCCGCACATGCGCGCGGGAGACTTCTCTCCGGCAAGGTCCGGCGGCTGCTGGCCCTTTAGCCAAGGATCCCCGCTGCGATATTCTTTATACCTACAGGTAAGCCTTATTATAGGCTTACCTGTAGGTTAAAGTGGTAGTACAGAGTTTACTACCACTTTAAGTGGTAGAAAACCCTAGCCCAGCCATACACGGTTCAATTTATTTATGGGTACAGCCAGCCTGACGGATTCTCTTGTGGTTACTCTGCTGCTATAGCCGCTAGTGATAATCACTGTCTTCTACCGACGGGGACCGCGCTGTCTGTGTTGATAGGGGAATCGAGAGAATTTCTTTCCTGCAACCTGTGGTTGCAGGAAAGAAGTCCGCTCTGTGTATGGGCGGCCTAAGAACCATGTTAATGGGCATGCAGTAATGCACTGCAATCATAGGCGTGCACAACCTATTGCATTAGGGTGTGCACTTCAAAGTTTAAACACATACTGTGTACATGTGTGTTTATATACTGACTGACTGTGTCAGTAGGGCATTGGATGTTGTCTGTGGGTTTTATTTATATTATGTTATTTTGTATTTTTACTATATATTTTTTTTTTTATGATTTCTAACAATTTTTTTTAGTAGCCCCATAAGGGGGCTTTGGTGAAATATCGGGGGCCCAGGGTTTAAACAGTGAGAATCTGCACCACACAGTACAAGCCTACAGTAAGGGCTCTTTCACACAGAGTGGATCTGTATTGATCTGCTCCGTTAGCCCGTTTGGCTCAGCGGGGATTCCTCCGTTAATCCCCGCTGAGCTGTCGGCGGACAGGGCGGTCCCCGCACACAGTGCAGAGACCGCCCTGTCTCTCCTCCGCTCTCCCTACGATCCGTTCCGCCGGACGGAAGAAAAATAGGGTGTTCTTCCGTCTGCAAAAGCGGATCTTTGCGGACGCGGATGGTTGCGGACGTTAGCGGATGCATGATCTGCTAACGTCTGCAATCCCATAGGGATACATTACAAGTCCGGAAACGGACTTGTAATAAATGGACCGTTTGTCCGTACGTGTTGAGCAAGTGAAGTTAAAAGCTGATTGGCTGCAATGCACAGCTGCACCAGATTTTGCACTCCCAATTTTAGTAAATCAATCTTACAGCTTCACTATATTTGCAAAGTCTATTCAACCTAAGTCCTGGTTCACACTGCTGTGATTTCAGATGCAACTTGGGTCGCACTGCATTACAATGGAAATAACTTTGCTTCCAATGGTGCCCATTCACATCAATGCAGCATAGCTGCAATATGATTTAAGACTGAGTCCTGTGCTACTTTTGTGTGATTTGGCCCCACAGAATTTACAAACCACATTCAAGTTGCATCCACACTCGTATCAAAGTAGCATGACATAATTGCACTGCAAATTGCATTAAAATAGTAGCTGTGCTTGAGCAGGGGGTATGTTCAAGAGACAGGCTGTGATTGGAAGACAGTGTGTTTCAGAGGCAGGCTCTGGTTGGTTGAGGGGTGTGGTGGCTGAACAGACTAACCAATACGGCCAGGCTGAATATCTTCACAGTGTCCTGTGCCTCTGAATAGCCAGCCAATAGATGAAAACTGACCATGAAAATTAAGCTTCTGTGCTCTGTGTGGTCAGTTTATAACAAGGAAGAAAGGTGACTGTCAGGATTAGCCAGGTACTTCAGATGGAAGAAGTATATGAAAATGATAAAGACTATTATTTTAAAAAAAATACACATATGTGAACACACACATAGAATATATATATATATATATATATATATATATATATATATATATATATATATATATATATATATATATATATATATATATATATATATATATATAGTAACATACTCTTTAACCTTCCCCAAAAATAACCTAAACTTTTATCTGAAATCCCCATACACACCTTGTGGAGTGTAAGATTGGCCTCACAAAATCACAGCACTAAAAAGCCACAATCCATCTGCTAACAGCTTCAGTGAAGTGAGCCTAGAAAAAGTACCCATAAGCACACAGTCCTGGAATAAAAAGACGGGGATCTTCCCTGTATGCTGTGTAATTTCTGCACTATGTTCTGGTTGTAAATGCCCTCTTGTTGTGACCTGTTTGGAGTACAGCAGAGAAGTGCATCTGAAGTTGGTGTATTTTTGTTTTTTTGCAATGGAAGATAGCAGCAGGAATCGGGGTACACAGAACATATTATCACTTTTCTCTGCTTTTAAAGAAAACAAAAAATAAGCAAAGGAAGATGAAAAAGCTGGAACAGCTGCCTATGACAATAAAATCCCACTCCTTGCTTCATATGCAAAGTGATTGGCTGCTATTTGTTTAGCCTGTTAAAATAGAAAAAATAAAGAAGATGTTTCCCATAGCAACCAATAAACGTGTTGTCGATTACACACTAGTGTACAGTTTAATCTGATTGGTTGCTTCAAATAGCTCATCTTTTGATCTCTGCACTTTATTAAAGCATAACCATTCGGGTTGACTGAATATTAGAGTAGAGAAGCTCACTTTGCCAAATGACAGCTCACTTGCTTTAGTAAATATGCTGTAGCTGTTTTCCCCTCAATTGTACTATCATGTAAGCAATGCATTTGTTTTTCAGTTCCCTTGCACAATTGGTTATTTAAAACTGGTCATACACTATACAATCTGATTGTACGAACTCTGTACAATATGCCTTAGCTTTACCAAAACTATGAGGACAAACCTAAACAACCCATTCGATTGGAATCCAAACAGCCAGGCCCATGCAGTGCATAGTGGATAGCAGATCTAAAGGAGATTGTACAATCAGATTGTATAGTGTACGGTCAGCCGTAAGAAAACGCAGCCTTGCCTATTTACAGAGCTCAGTAAACATTCACTTTAGTAAATCAACTGCAGTTTCCTTTAGTTAATCAACTGCTTAGGGGTTAATCTACTAAAATAGGCTGTTTACGTTACAAGGGAATTTTCCCTTAGCTCAGATTAGTGGTAACAATTTACTTTGCAAGAAATACCCAATCAAGTGCAGGGAAAAAAATAAATAAAAAGTAAACTTTTTTGTTTTCTTGCACATTATTTGATGATGGAAGTCAGCAGAGCCTCTCATCTCATTCATTAATAAGGCTGGCTATACATGTATACACTTTTCTCGTACAATTTACCTTTAGATTTGCCCAAATCATATAATATCACTCAAACCTAAGCACTTTGGGCCAGATCCACGAAGCGCAGCGCTTCTTTACGGCCAGCGTAGTGTATCTCAATTCACACTACGCCGCCGTAACTTACAGCGTATTTCCCGTATTCTCGAAGAATTTGCGCCGTAAGTTATGGTGGCGTAGTGTAACTGTGTCGGCGTAAGGGCGCGCAATTCAAATGGATGAGATGGGGGCGTGTTTTATGTCAATACGTCTTGACCCAACGTAAATTACGTTTTTTCTGAACGGCGCATGCGCCGTCCGTGGGGGTATCCCAGTGCGCATGCTTGAAATTAACCTGCAACGAGCCAATGCTTACGACATGAACGTCATTCTAGGCGAACGACTTAAGCAAACGACGTAAAATATTCAAAATTCGACGCGGGAACGACGTCCATACTTAACATAGGATACGCCTCATATAGCAGGGGTAACTATACGCCGAAAAAAGGTTTACGGAAACTACGTAAAAAAATGCGCCAGCCAGACGTACGTTTGTGGATCGCCGTATCTAGCTATTTTGCATACTCAACACGGAAATCGACGGAAACGCCACCTAGCGGCCAGCGTAAATATGCACCTAAGATCCGACGGCGTACTAAGACGTACGCCAGTCGGATCTAGCCCAGCTTCAGGCGTATCTTGTTTTGTGGATACAAAACAAAGATACGCCGGAGCAAACTAGAAGTTACGCGGCGTATCAATAGATACGCCAGCGTAACTTCTTTGTGGATCTGGCCCTTTGAGTTTGTATGCAATCAGACAGGCCCTTACTAATACATAGCTGAAGAAAATTGAATAAGACAATGGTGTAATGTATGGCCAGCCTAAGGAAAAAAATCCCTTGCAATGTGAACAGTCTGGGGGAGATTTACTAAAACTTCTGCACTAGTGCAGTGTGCATAGTAACCAATCAGCTTCTAACTTCAGCTTGTTCAACTGAACTTTGATAATAACACCTAGAAGCTGATTGGTTACTATGCACAGCTTCCCCACATTCTGTCTGCACCAGTTGTAGTAAATCCCCTTCCTTTAGTAAATGAACCCCTAAGGTTTGTATTCTTTTCCCTGTTAGTTCGGTTTATAGCTGTACTTAGTTTATAGCTGTACTTTTACAAATCCCAATTAAATGACATTCAGGTAGATTTGCAGAATAATTTATTTACCTATTAGAGGACAGATAAGGAAGGGGATTAATGAGGTATTAACAATCCTAGATTGTGTTTCTTATCACCTAGACATATGTTTTTTAAATACACAACATTTTGCCTTTTTCTTCCCAGCACGTGGCTGTTTTTCCAGGTTTAACCATTTCATACTGTGCCTGGATATATTTCTGTACAAATACACATTTTAAACAAGTCTCTATATTTATAGGGACCGGTATGTGAGAAGAATGAGCATATAAACAATCTGATTGTCAACGCATAAGAAAAATAAAGTTGGAAATAGGACTGAAGCCCCCTTTCTCAACAACAATAACCCCAAGAGCATGCGCAGTGAGCTAGTAGAGGTGTGACGTCATAGGGCCAAGCGTGCTGATTCTTAGCTGAGCTAAATTAATGGATTTAATTTGTGTGTTTCCTATGCAGATCAGGCGCTGAATCTACTTGCATTTTTTTATTTAGCTTTATTACTATTATTTTGGTGATGTCTAAAGAATTAAACAGATCAATCCATCCAGCTTTGTGTATTAGCTCTCACAGCTCTCACAGGATATTTCATAATGGTGGACAATGTTTATCATGCACACATTGGATTGTTGGGAAAACAAAGTGCCTGTTCCATGTATCCGTCCCTGTGTAGTAGATGGCTGTGCAGTGGACAGATCTGAGCTCTGCCATTGTATGGGAAGACAATGTGAAAGCTTGCAGCAAATCCTGGCCTGGATCCCTCCCTGCTCACTGGATCGGGTTGTGGGAGCCACAATGCAATCTATGTACACGGCCTTCTTAGACATTAAAAAAAAGGCTTCATCAAAGTATCCAGAGTTACCACCATTTACAAATTATTATTAGTCCTTTGACATTTCCTCCTAGATCATTTCTAGAAAGCAGTGATCATGGAACTACAAAGTTGTAAATCAACACAATAATTCCCCTGTCTACACTATAGCTGTGATATGTATTGTGTAATATTATTTCCTGTTTCCATAAAACTCACAAAGCAAATAAAACAGATCGTATCATCAGAGCCTAATTATAGGTTGTTTGCTAATAAGGGGCTGATTTACTAATCATTTGTTTTCTCTCCAGACTGAGAGCACATCCAACACCCAATGGGGTGCAATTAAAATATACGTTTATCCGAACCTGATTGGGTGGTCATGTTCTTGGTGTGTGTGTGTGTACAGGAGGGGGTTAAAAAAACTGCTAATGAAATATCAGAAATGTGCTCTTGTGTTGTTATTATTGTTATTATTATTATTATTATTATTATTATTATTATTATTATTATTATTATTGTGGTTGTTGTTGTTGTTGTATATAGCGATTATTCGATTAAAAAAGGTTCCTAATGAGTATAAAGAGTTCTAATCGTTTTCTTAAGTAGAACTCAATTCTGCTTTTATGGGCTTGGCTCCTAAATAGATAAAACAGAGTTTTGGCTGTGGATTTTGTAGATTTTATCTTATATATATATTTTTTTATTTTTATTATTTCTCTTTGATTTGGTGGGATCTGCTGGAGATTTCCATAGAAGGACAAGTCCTTTGTCTTACTGTCAGCCCCAGAGCCGGGGAATCTGCGCTCAGAATGGCGCACTTCAATGAGAATTCTAATGCATATAACACATAACTATGAAAGGAATTCGCCTTTTTTTATACCGCTCACTCTCTGGAATTCCTTTGTGCAAAACATCACTTTCATCCAAACAAGTAAGAGATCATAATTACAAAAAACAGTAAACTGTAACATTAAAATAATTGCTACTTAGTAGGAATAATTATTAGGCACTCGAAATTGCTACATTTGATCTCCAGTACAATAAACACAAAGCAAAAAGAAATGATAAAATAAAACAAATAAAAAAAGATATATGTGATCCTGTAAATACAAGATTTAATTATTCAATTGTGCTTTGCTTGTAATTAAATAATCTCAGAAGAGAGGGTTAATGGTATGTGGCTGAGCATTGGAGGAGTGTAGGATCCCGGAGATATGGAGGGCAGAGTAGGACAGCAGCCGCAGTAAAAACCGAGCTGTTGTTTTAATAGGGCAATAAAAATGAATTATGGCTGAACGCCTTCTAGCGCGATGCTTGTGGAATGGAATCCCCAGTCTAGTGCAATACGTAAGAGGCTTTTTTTGTATTTGTGTGTGAGTCCCTGCAATTGATCTCCTTGATGACATTCTCATTCATAGAAAGCATTTGATTTATGAGTTTAGGAAGAATTGCACACAGCATATCTAGATATTATTGCCTAAGCAGCCAGCATGGAGAGCTGAGCAAAACAAACACCCATTTGAGTGCATGTGTATATATAAATTATATATATATATATATATATATATATATATATATATATATATATATATATATATATATATATATTATAATTACGTTGAAAATGATATACATTGTTGCAAGAGCATTCGAGATGAGCCATTTGCAGTGGGGGGGGGGGGGGTTGTAGACTTATACTAACTTGTAGGAGTGCGTTTGTTTTAAGTATTTTACTTTTTTGCAATTTGATTCTGTTCACTGACATTTTCTATTTTAAACTATTTTCTCTCCTAGGCTAAACTTTATGGGATCTTTCAGAATTGAATTTTTTTTACCGATCAAGAAGGCAATTTAATTAAAAGTTTATTTTTTTTAAGCATACTATTTTTTAGTTTATTTTTTATTAACCAACAAAACATATATTTCCTTTTTTAATTTATGCTTATGATTTAAAGATACTGGAGACAATTAAACGACTACTCTGTTTTGTTTTGTTTTTTTGTTTGTTTTTTAGCAAAATAAAGGCAAATCAAACAAAATATATATATGTGCATAAATTCTGCAATAAATATTTGGTTCTACAGACATTCATAAGTGTTGGTGATATTTTTGATTGCTCCCTACCATACAGAAAAATAAATAAAGCTTCTGATATTTCGGGAGGGAAACTAAAAAAAAATGAAAATGAACCTGCGGGGTATAATGATATAATCATTTATTCTACCAAAATACTTATATGAACAACGATGCAATACAAAAATAAAAAGAAAGTGAAGATACATTTACATATGTAGTCACTTTCTTAGAGGCCTCGGTTATTGCTTTCCAATGATCTAGGTCAACAGAATTTAAAATGCAAAGGTCATTAAATACTGCAATGGCTCTTTGACTCGATTAGAGGGCAACAAAATAAGAATAAAAATAAAATAGAAACCGATTTTTGAACTGAAAAAAACATAAAATAAGCTTTTTTTTTTTTTTTTTAATCAGTAGCTCAAATGCTGCAAGTCAATGGTGGTAAAAGTATCTGTGAAAAAATCAAAACTGTCTGTTGAGATATCTACGGGACTGTCTAGAGATCCGGGCAGGCTGGGGGACACCGTGTCTGAGAGCTGAAGGCAGGAATCTGAAGAGAAGACGTTAAAGTCTGATAGGGAAGCCACATCTAGGCCCTCAGGACTGTCTATGTGGAGGCCAGCTGTGGAGTCCTGGCTCATTGTTGACGATAAACAGTTGTGAACAGTGGGTGACTGGTGCTGGAAATGTCTTAGATTTTTGTCATTGCTGGATAAAGGCGAGACTGGAAAAGTCTGAGATTCCCCATGGTGGGAGTTGGGAGCCTGCTGCTGCTGGGACAAGGCGTTCTGTTGGAACGTATAGCTGTCCCTCTCCAGCAAAGCCCCAGAGACATTGCTAAGAGCCTGCTCAAACAGAGACTTCTCCTTGTCGCCGTCCACTGGGTCAGAATCCTCCAAACTTTGACATTTACCTTCCCCATTCTGGTTCTCCTTACACTGAGTCTGGCGTTTGTGCTTCATCCTCCTATTCTGAAACCAAACCTTGACTTGTCTCTCGGTTAGATCCAGCAAGGCTGCAATCTCCACCCTTCGAGGTCTGCACAGATACTTGTTGAAATGAAATTCTTTCTCCAGCTCCAGAAGCTGGGTGTTGGTATAAGCTGTC